>NW_026606095.1:630000-947500 GCF_029834395.1 Sorex fumeus | reverse complement strand
ATACTAGCGTTTAAAGCATTGCATGAATAAACGCAAACACGAAAGTTTGTAAGTTTGTAACTGTACCCCATGGTGATTCACTAATAAAAAATTTTTTAAAAAATTAAAATTAAATAAATAAATAAATAACAAAAATAGATAAATAAAGGAACAAACAGCAAGCTATTATTTATGAATACCATTGTTGTTTGCACATTCCTTCAAACACTCTAAAGGAACTATTCTGTGAATTTTGACCTTATCTCTAGGGGTTGGTACTTTTCTTTCTTTCTTGTGACATGCGGAACCTCAGGTCACAAGCTTTCTTCAGCGAAGGGCTGCTCTGCTTCCAGACTCCATAGGAAAGACTGCAAAAGGCATCGAGGGAAAATTTGAAACTTATTTCAAAACTGGAATAAAATAACTGTCTCCTGGATTTGTTTTTTTAGTAAGTGCCTCAACATGTACTGGCTCTCGAAAGATCCACAGGTCTTTCACTTTTAACAGGCTAGTGATTGGTTTTATTTCTTTTTCTTTCTTTTTTAAGGAGGAAAATAGTCAAAACACATCTTTGGTTTATGGTGCCAATTCCAACTCCAGACTACTCATCTCTCTCTTTTTATTGCTGATCACTAGCCTCCCCCCAACAAAAAAAAAAGAAAATAAAAGTTTCCCCAAAATGGAAATATTTCAATTATTTGACAACATTGACAGTTGGTTAGCTGACAAAAAAAAATCATATTCCTTTCTCCTTGCACTTAAGAAACAAGGTTTTTTGTTTGGTTGTTTGCTTGTTTGTTCTTGGTGGGTTGGAATGGGAATGGGGAGACAGCGAGTGATCATGTAGCTGGTAGGGCATTTGAGCTGGAACCAGCCACCCTGAGCTCATTCCCTAGCACCCCATATGGTCCTCTAAGTGCAGCCAGGAGTGATCTCTGAATGCAGAGTCAGGAGTGAAACTTAAGCACTGCCAGGTGTAGCACCCAATCAAAGAAGCAAATAAAGTTTTGCTGCTGATATAAATGGGCTATGTGCTATAGCAGGGAGCCAAGGAACAAAAGTAGAAATTATGAGAAGGGTTACTGAATCCAGGAATCCATATCTTGTTCTCATAGAATTTTATGTGCTAAGATGATATTAAAAAAAAAAAACAGGGAAATGAGAGATCAGCAGTAGAAGCAATAACAAAAAACACCTTCATTATATTTAATCTATGCAGTCTTAAACCATAACCAGTTTTATTTGCATTTAAGAGATAGGTTCCTATTCTAAGTCTGCCCCCAAGACCCTGCACTTGGCCTTCCTCTGCTAATTATGGCAGTATGCAATAAAACTCTTCACCAAGGGACAGCCATAGGTGGAACAAGCTAGTAGAAATTTCATTTCCCAACTGAGGGAGCATTTCAATTTCGAGGAAATCAACTGAGCTTCTATTGGAAACAATGACACATCTATGTGCTTTGCACAAATTGGTTACTTCCTGTTGGAAAGGGAAAAAATCATCCTCCCTCCGGTCTCCAGATGAGTTGTGATTTATCCCTTTGTACCAAGAATTATGCAAGCTGAAAGGTCAGAGAGTTAAAGATTTATGCTTTGCTTTATAAGATTGCTCAGAGAGACTCTTTCCCCTCTCGTGTTTATTTTTTATCCACCCCCAGCCTGTCGTCCATCTCTGCCCAAACTAGTCTAAAGAAAGGGAAATGGAAAAACGTTCTGAAATAGGAACCCAGGAGCATGCTGTGATCCCAGATGTCAGGGTACGTGAACCAATGCGGGTAACCTCCTGTGGCCAGTCATCATAAGAGCCCCCCTCATTGGCTCCAGGGAGGGCTATATACATCACTCTGCCTTGTAAATTTTCTAAATCTCAGTTCTGAACTGGGATTTATTTGTTTTTCTAGGCAGATGGATCTGGTTCTCTCTGGGCCTCACAGAATGATCTATCACTGTCTATCTTGATAACCTACAGCATTCTGCAATAAAGTCAGCTTGTCAGCTCTGGCAAATGGACGCCATCTCTTAGATCATGTTAGGTCTTTTTATTTATTATATTCTCATCTTGGGCCACCCAGACATTGACCTTTTCTCTAGAGTGTCACTCCCACCTCCCATCCCGGGACGTCTACTTGAGCAGGACACTGCAGAGGAGGAGAGATATGTGTGTTTATCCCAGGCTTTCTATGTTTCATTGCCTAATGTCTATCATTATTGAAATCATAAAAAAAAGAGAAACAAGTAACCAGCGAACGGATATGTGAGGAAGAGAAAGCTAACCAGTGTGTGACTAATTAGCCTCAGGGCTTCTCCTAAGTTTCTCTTTTCCTATTTTACTTGATAAAAATACCATCACAACCCTGTGAACAGCGTGAGAAATCAATCTGCATGCTGTGACGTTTTTTCCTCTTTTATCCAGTTAGTCTTCTTATATTACTCACTGACTATTCAAATAGGCTCTGCCAAACTCCTGCCCTCCACTGTCTTGCACTTGGATTTTTTAACTGCTGTTTGTTTTGTTGAAGTGGAGGGCATTCTCAGGGGTCACTCGTGCACCTGTGCTCAGGAATTGCTCCTGGTAGTGCGTTAGGGGGCCATATGGGATGCTAGAGATGGATCTAGGTCAGCCCTGCCCGCAGTACTATCACTCAGCCCCTCATTTGTATTATTAATGGTACCATGGATCCAAATTCTCTGACTCTGGCCATTTCTCTTTACAGTCTGCATATTCCTGCTCCTCAGTGAATGGATTTCAATGTATTATCTACAATGTATTATCTACATCATATGTATAACCATTAGTGTTTCATTTCCATAGAGTCCAAAGTACTTAGAATGACATTCTTTTTTATTTTCTGGACTCATTTAATGCCATTTCCATCTGCATGTGTCTTGGTTCAAACAGGGCTGTGTCCATTATGACCTATAATATCTTATATTTATCCCAACACTCCCTTCCTTCTGAATGCCTTTATCTCCTTTATTAATTCAGAAAACAAGCAAATAAATGAGAAAATGATCCTTTCTCAGGATCTACACAAAATTTCATCTTATTCATGAAATAACCTTTTTTTTGCATTTTGGGTCACACCTGGGGATGCTCAGGAGTTATTCCTGGCTTTGCACTCAGGAATCACTCCTGGCAGTGCTCGGGAGACCATATGGGATGCTGGGAATCAAACTTGGGTCGGCCCCGCGCAAGGCAAATGCTCTACCCACTGTGCTATTGCTCCAGCCCCTCATGAAATAACTTTTAATGTTTCTAAGATTTCCTCCCCTTAATTTTTCTCACATGATGAATTTTTAATCATTCTAAGAAAGGAATGACTCAACCCTCTCCATTACAGAAACTTGTATTTTTTAACTTTCCCACTTTAGACTCCAAACGTTTTTTTCTTTATTTTTTTGGGGGGAGGAGTTCTGGGTCATATTTTCAAGTGCTCAGGATTTGATTCTGGCTCTGTACTCAGGGATCACTCCTGAGGTATAGAATGCTGTACGGAATTCCAGGGATCAAACCTGTGGAGGCATATGCAAGGCAAATGCCCTATCTTCTGCAATGTGGCTCTGGACCCTAGACTACAATCTTTATTTTGGAGCCAGACCCAGTTGTGCTTGGGGCTTACTTCTGGCTCCGAGTTTAGGGATCATTCCTAGAGGTTCTCAGGGATTGATAGCCACTGAATTGCCCCAGGTGGAACAATGTCTGGGCTGATAACTCAGGGGCCTTCTCGAAATGGGGGTCAAGGGAGTTCCCTCTCTATTGGAAAGCCCAGTATTTCACACACACACACACACACACACACACACACACACACACACACACACAACATCCTCTAGCATGTAAATAGCCCAATTGTATAATTGAACCTCACCAATACAACAAGGCACAAATTATCCAAGCTCCATGGCTCCTGAAGTATACAACCACATACTTGGCCACACAACACCTCCAAACTTCATAGTGCTGCATTGAAAATTTTATGGGAAAGTTGAGAATCTAACCAAGCTCAGTGAGCAAAAGCAATAACACAGAAGGCTCAACTAGCTCCTTTCAGCTCAGTAAGTCCTCAGGAAGTGACTTTAGTAAAACCATTGTGATACATAACTATCACAAATTCTGTTTTATTGATCTATTGATTATTTTAATAATTTCATTGCCGTTGTGTTGTAAAAAGCAATTTTAAATAAATTTGCTTGTGCCTGCTAAGAGAGAATGCTTGGCGTTGGGTGAGAAATTGGGGCCATGAGTGGAGGGAAGGTCACACTGGTAGTTGGCCTGCTTTTGAAACATTGACTGCCTGGAACAATTGTAATATCTTAGAACAACTTTGAGAATCAGTGTTTACACACACACACACACACACACACACACACACACACAATCACAGAGCTAAATTATACAAGAGGGAATTAACAGTAAACAAAAAGAAACAGCTGGGAGAGTTAGTAAGTTTGGAAGGTTATGGAAAACATCCAAACCAAATAGCCAATGTGGGGCAGGGAATGAATTGTGGAAACAGTGACAGAGATTTGTGGGACTATGCCAAGAGGAACAGCATCTGCACTATAAGGATCTCAGGAAGAGAAGAGAGAGAAAGTGATAGAGAACCTGTTTGAAGAATTAACAGCCAAGAACTTTCCTACTTTGGGGATGGAAATCTGTCACTGTCACTGCCACTGTCCTCCTGTTTATCTATTTGCTCTAGCGGGGCCAGTAATGTCCCCATTGTAAGACTTGTTGTTTCTGTATTTGGCATATTGAATACATCACAGTAGCTTGCCAGGCTTTGCTGTGCATGCGAGATACTCTCGGTAGCTTGCCGGGCTCTCCTAGAGGGGCGGAGGAATTGAACCTGGGTCGGTTGGGTCGGCCACGCACAAGGCAAAGGCAAACACCCTACTGCTATGCTATGGCTCCAGCCATCAAAATTAAAGATACTCAAACAAAACATGATCAAAAAGATACATCCCAAGATAGTGTTACTAAAGTGTTACAAACTAAATATAAGAACAGAACCTTGGAAAAATTCCTTTAAAAAATTAACCTCTTATTATGAGTTTGAGAGCTACCCAGGATATGCTGTTTGATTTACAAACGCTTTCTCTCTCGTCATCCTGTTTCCATAAGACTACCAAAGAAATAGAGCCACTATTTGTTTGCAGCTCTTCTCTTCCCTATGTAATCACCAGTCTTTATTCTTTTCTCGTACCTAACCCCTGTGTTGTATGTTCTGATTGGCCTGCATTGGTTCCACACAATTAAACTAATGTCATCCTCACTGAATCTTTTGAGTATGTTTTTCCACGTCAGTGAATTTATTGACTAAGCATTTAAAACCTCTAATTTGTCTCTTTTCAACACCCTTTAACATTAGGTGGGGGTGTTGGGAAATGTACGGAAAGATAGAACAGGGGATGAAGCTGATGCCAGTTCAATCCCTGACACTTCATGATCCCAAAGCATTGCCTGGATGCAGCCCTAAAGATTCCCCAAGCACCTCCAGTATGCTCATGTAACCCTGATCCTATGTACCAAGCAGTACAACATCACTAAGCTCTCACACAGGACCACAAGTACTTTCAGCTAAGAATTGCTGGGAGGAACCCCAATTCCCCTTAACACAATGTGGGTGCCTCCACCTTCACTACCAAAATAGAACTATGAACAACAGAAACTGTACAAGACAAAAGAGAATAGCAAGAAATAATCGAATCTGGAAGAAAAGATTTCCAATGGAGACTATATTACCCTGCCATATTGTTCTATAGACTAGAAGGAAAAAGAACCTCCTCAATAAATTTAAAATGATTCATCACCATCTGTAATAGTGAAAAATATAATAAAGTGAAAAGTGGTCTAAATTAAAAAGTGGTAAGTCTTTAAAAATTACATTAGGATGAGAGGAAAGAAGAGTGAAAGAGTGGCTTTGCATACATGAATATAAATATAGCCCTGCAAAGAGGTCATGAGTATTAAACAATGAACAAACTTTACACCCAAAAGAGTTTGGTGTTTAATTAGCAATGTGAATGAGGCATGACCAAATCTACCTGAAATGTAACTCTTTAACACAAGGATTATTTTCAGATGATTATTTTCAGGAAGGGAAGACACAGGAAAGACTCTGAAAATAATAGTTACCCTTTGTTAAATGCTCGAGCAGGCCCAGTAGCGTCTCCATTGGAGACTTTGTTGTTACTGTGTCTGGCATATCGAATACGTCACGGGGAGCTTGCTAGGCTCTGCCGTGCGGGTGAGATATTCTCGGTAGCTTACCAGGCTCTCTGAGAGGGGCAGAGGAATCGAACTCGGGTCGGCCATTTTGGCTGCGTGTAAGGCAAACGCCCTACCGCTGTGCTATCGCTTTGTTAAATAAAATTTACATTTTTAAAACAATTCCAAGGCACAGCTGAAGGCATAGCACAGCTAGCATAGCACTTGCCTAACATGCAGCTGATCCTGTCTCGGCCTCCCACACCCATGTGGACTCCCTGAGGCAGCCAGAAGCAGCCAGTCCCTGAGAAAAGAGCCAAGAGTATGCCCTTAGCACCACAGGGTGCTGTCACAGAAAAAGAAAAAGAAAGGAACTCTCCATTAATTGTTTCCCTCTATATTCCAATTAGGGAAAATTGATTCTACACCAAAAGAATCTTGTAAATAGAGAAGAGTGAAATACTAGTTTGAATAAAAAGTCTGCCTTGTTTACTTCCGTAACCTGCTTTTCTTAAGCTCTTCCTCCTTTGTCCTTAAAATGAATCTAGTACCTAAGCCTGAATTCTAAGACTGTTCCGAGGTTACTAATTTTTCCCTGTGAAGTGATACACCACAGCAGAGCCTGGTAAGCTACCTGGGGCACATTCGATATGCCAAAAACAGTAACAATAACTGGTCTCATTCCCCTGACACTGAACGAGCCTTCAATACGGCAGTGTTGGGAAAGACGAGTAAGGATATGCTGCACTTTGACAAGACCCATTTCGATGACAGGTTAGCACATAGCTCTCACCACTTGCCCTGGGTCCATCCTGTCCCTGGCCTAGACCCTGCTTTGGGGGTTCTAAGAAGTAAGGGCAACTGAGGCTTAGGTTGAGAGAACAGGTGCTCCAGAAGTAATATTATCTGGAGTCAATTAACTCCCATATTACAAAAACATAGCATTAACTGTCTTTTGTGCCCATACAAAAAGGACATTGCTCTGAACTAACTATGCAAAGGACTTAAGGAGAAAAAAAAAACAATATTTACAAGTCAACAGAGCACAAAGGACTTACGAATAAACACAGAGGAATGGGAGCACCGTGATGGGAGTAACCCAATAAGCCTAAGCTCCCTGTGGCAAGGCGGAAAGGACAAACCAATGTTATCCTACAGATCTCAACAGTTTTTGTTGTTCTTTTCCCAGTGGTGTCCAACAGTAGATATTAAGTGATAATATAGCCCATTTATTTAAAAAAAACTGAGAAAATTTGAAAATAAGATATCACAATTATTCAGTACACACAAAATTTTATGTATGCATGATCAAGAAAAATCTCTTACAGTATCATAAAACAGCACCACCAAATGTGAACCCTAGTAAAAAACCAGAACTGAGAGCTAAAAGTAGGTAAAGGAATATACACGATAACCCTACTAACTGTATTGCAAACCATGGTGACTGTGAGGTTTGCTCAGACAAAATGGTGACCAGGACAAAATGATGACCGGCTGATGAGACAACAACATTCCTGGAATCAGAGGTCACCCTGCCCCCTGCAGCAAAGACTGGCCCACCTGGCACCAGGAGGCCACTGGCCTGTATTCCATGCTTCCTCACCAACGAACCCCTTACAGATAACAGGAGCCAGACCAAGCGCACCAGTTCCTCTAGTCTTGGTTTCCTTTTCCCATCCGAGACAGGAGCACGCACCAATAAACTAGTTTCTTCACTTTACTTGTCTCTGTCTCTTTCTGTGTCGGCTGAGGTCATGGGCCTATCAGTGACCAAAAGGAAAGACAGAAAGACACAGACAGAGACAGAGACAGAGAAGAAAAGTGCCTGCCATAGAGGCAAATTAGGGGTGAAGGAAAGAAGGAGAAAAATTGGGAACATTGGTGGTGGGGGATGGTGAAGGGACAGTTGTTGGAACATTTACAGAAACCCAATTGTGGATAATTTTGTAACTGTTTAATCTCAGTGATTTAATTTCAAAAAAAAACCTGAACACTGCTGGATGGTGGCCCCAAAACAAAACAATACACACACACACACACACACACACACACACAAAATAATGAATCATCTGTCCATGGATCAGAGAATTAATCAAATCAACTCATTTAATTCACCATATCAAAACTAACTTCTTGTGTGATCATATATAAATTCCTTAACTTTTCATGACCTCAATATTTACAAATGATAGGTTGCAAAATTCTGATTGTGGTTCCTATTTCAAAGCACTTTGCTATTTTGGAGTACTTACAAAAACCTGAATTTCTTGCATTATTCTTGAATCCATTGTCTATTATGGGATGTTTTAATTATTACTTATGACAAAATAGTAGCTTAAAGATAACTTTATTGTGGGAAACTGGAAAATTTAATAGAAAGATAGACAAACTGAGGTTTTTCTCATTTTCTAAAGTTAAAAGATACCATATTCTGAATTCGGTCTTACAAATTGGTTTAAAGATCATAAAAATACAGTGCTGGAGAAATGGTAGAGTGGGTAGGGTACTTGTTTTCCATGCAGCTGACCTGGGTTAAATTCCTGACATCTCATATAGTGCCTGGAGCCCCACCAAGAGTAATTCTTTAGTGTTGAGCCAGGAGTACCCCTGAGCATTTCCAAGTGTGGCCTAAAAATAAAAGAAAGAAAAAAAGAAAAAAAATATTATCTATATAAATTCCATAATTGGTAAGAGAAAAAATTAAAAAATGAAAAAAAGGATAGGCAGAAAGTAAAATTGAAATAGAAAAACATGATGTGGGGCATACTATAAAGCAATAAGCTTTACTACCACACCAAGAACTCTTAGACCTTTGGCCTGATGGGACTACACGACAGATAGAATGTTTTGGGACCCCAGGAGGAAAATGAGTTATTGGCTTACACAAAACAAGAAAACTTTGAAAATAGGATCTTATGTAAAACAGTGAGAACTGTAATAGTTTTGTTCATGCCCTGGTCTTGCCACAGAGCTGGCTCTACTTCCCTCTCCTGTAAGGGAATGTCAAAGACAAGAGAGTGGGAACAATAAGCAAGACCATATTCTTGGAGCTGCTGCCAGGGATGCTTCATAGAGGCTCCATTGCCCCCATCAATGAGTCTCAAGGGCATAGGAAGGACAGAGAGACCTTTGACCTCCAAGAGTTGTTACAGTGGTTGCTGTTAGTAGGCTATTAGAAGCCAGTTGAGTGCAGCTGAAGCAAACAAGGGCCCAACCCTTGCTTTTAGAACTTGTGTCTGCAGAAATGAATTCAGAGGCCACAGAGAGCAGAAGGGTTGCCTCTACCCCTGATCTCAGAGAGAGAACAGACAAAGCAGAGAAGTAGCAAGCAGCTGTCTCTCAAGGCCACTCTCCCAGAGTGAACTTCTGTTAAGAGATGTCCAAGACAGGACATTCAGGAACGAGAGCCCTAAGACACTGCAGCTGGAGAGAGAGCAAGGGGACTTCTGTAACACTGAGACAGTGGAAATGTGCACAGATCCAAAAGATACATGCATAGCGCCATACAATGTATATTCACTGAAACCTTAATACAATGGCCAGTGTATGGAAGAAACCCAAATGTTCAACGTCAGGTAGATGGGTAAGGGAAGTGTGGGACATATAGACAAAGGAATATATGTTATGCAACCATGAGAAAAAAATAAAATCATGCAATTCGCAATTTGGATGGATCGGGAAGGTATTAAGCTGAGTGAAGTAAGTCAGAAGCAAAAGGACAAATACAAGATGACCCTACTCCTCTGTGGTATATAAAGAAATTAATCATAAGTATGAACAATACCAATTGATAGTTAAGACTTGGGTACTGGAATATAGACCTGATAGTTTCAGGTTTGGAAAATGGGTTGGAGAATGATGAGATTGACCAAAGTAACAAGAAAACATAGGTGGAGGGTCTGGTGGGTAAGATTGGTAACAGTATGCACCAGAACAATAACTGTCAATTACCAAATAGTGGGGAGATTACTGGAGGGAAAGATTGGAACGGAAGTGGACTAGGGCAGGGGCAGAAGATCATGGGTGCTTCAGTGGCAGGAGAGTGCAGTAGCTTTTTACAGCAATACTATAAACTGAAACACTATTGTCACTCTAATAAGAATATTTGTAATGCCAATAAGAATATTTTTCAAAACAATGTTAAGGTCCAGAGCTATATTACGGTCAGTAGGATGCTTGACTTGGATGCAGCTGACCTGGTTCAATCCTCAGCATCACATATGATCCTCAGTTCACCAGAAGTGAATCCTGAGTTCAGAGCCAGGAGTACACTCTAAGCACTGCCAAGTGAGGCCAAAACACAACGAACAAGATAATGTTTAGATTCCTCCCCCGCAGCTGATCTCTTCCTTTCACTGCTTTATTTCCCAGAGATCTAGACTCCCAGAATCAACCAGGTGCTTCATAGGTGGTAAAGAGAGGGCTAGAACCTATGGCAGAAAATGACATTAAACCCCCTGCCCCTCATACACGGTCTGGAGTCTGGGTCCCTACACAGGAAAAGAAAATCATCTATTTCTAGTCAAAGAATGGCCCTTGACAAAAATTATTGACATTATCATGGGAATTCATCTGAAAAGTAGAATCACAAGACCTACTCTTATGTAAACAGTGTGAGCAGATTCTTTGTTTTGCTGATTACCCATTCTCTGGCTGCTATGAATAACAATGAATTGATACTCAGGCCTCATAACAATTCAATACCTGATAAAAATGCTTTGATGTCCAATGATGGCTAATCTCTTGTTAGAGGACTGACAACACTCTGAGCTCTGGTCACTGGATCAGTAGATAATAACCTGAAACAGTGATTAATAACCATTGGTGCAGAACAATGTCTTTTTACACCTGTGCAACAGTGATTTAAAAAAAAACAAGAAGTTACCAAGAAAAATATAACAATACGTTCTTATATTATATACTATTACTTAGATGATTTATTATTTTACTATAGCTCAATAATAAAATTACTATATAACTATATCTTAGAGTTTTGTGGACACTTATATTTTCTGATTTACAGAGTACTCACTGTAAATGGTCAAGAAAGAGAATAAAGTCTTTTTCAAAGAATAAAAATAAATAAATAAATAAATAAATAAATAAATAAAAACCTCTAGAGAGTTACTTTGGATCCAATGAGCAAGGTCCCCATTCAGAAAGCAACACAATAGCCATCCTCACTGCTTGTCCCATCACCTTAAGCTTGTGATAGACAATTTTGTTTCAAAGCTTCCATCTGGGTTCACTGTCAAATTGAGACCACATTCTTAAATAGGCCTTGCCCTATCACATGGCCTGCATTCCTTTTAACTATTTATGAGCTATTCATCGCCCCAGTGAATCACTGGAACAAAAAAAAGTATAATTCTAGCTAATATTCTGTTTTCAAGAGACTCACACGAATTTGGATTATCACTGTCACTGTCACTGGCCTCCTGTTGTTCATCGATTTGCTCAAGTGGGCCCAGTAACGTCTCCATAATTGTTACTGTGTTTGGCATATCGAATACATCACAGGTAGCTTGCCAGGCTCTGCCATGCAGGTGAGGTACTCTCGGTAGCTTGCGGGGCTCTCCGAGAGGGGCAGAAGAATCGAACTCAGGTTGGCCATGTTGGCTGCGTGCGAGGCAAACATCCTACCCGCTGTGCTATTGCTCCAGCCCAAGTTGGATTATACTAAAAATAAATAATCCTGAGGAGTATATGCAAAGGATAAAAAATTTTGATTGAATTTAACTCACCGTATGGATCACTGATGATGGGAGCTCCTGGAATGCTTACAGTGTGCAACTACTAGGACTTGCCCTAAAGAGAAGGGGGTGGAATGAAGGAGGAGAGCATTATTAACAAGTCAATTTTTCAGGCATTGAAGAGATATTAGGAAATAACAACTATCAAGACTGAAATTGAGTAGGTTTTCTAAGTAGTATGGATTTATTGAAGAAAGAAAATGACAGGTTCAGACCTTTTAATAACTTAAAAGTCCTTTTTGATACCATTTAAAAAGACTCATTTCCTGAAGCCAATGAACAGGATTAGCTAAACATTATACAGAGAACTATGGTTAATTATAGAGAATTCTTGGCCAAGATCTCCTCTGATAAGTCCCAGAGAGAAGAACAATAGGATCCTAAAATTTGAGACAAGGATATATAGGTAGAAAATATATAAACCTTCTAATCTCAATATATCTGAAACCTCTCAACCAGAGAAGGTGGCTGACTCCTTTTAGGAGAAGACATACACTTTTATGTGTTTCTCATTCATAGTGGTCCCATAGACATGAACAATGAGATATATGTTAAAACAATTCTGTTTGTCTTTCTTTTTAAATTATGCAGAAATATTGAGTGAGGCAAGTGCCAAATATGACTATAAATAACCTTGTCAGAATATGCCCTCGCCTCACCTGCTGAGCATGAGAGCTTTTGTTCCACCCAAATCTTTGAGAATATCAAGTTAAAGAAACACCAGACTGCTACAGAGATCATACATCAAAGTTGCTACAAGTCCCAGATAGCATACACTGTCAGAAATATGATTATATAGAGAAATTAATCCTGAGAGTGTTGCATCAAGAAAAGAAATAATGAAACAAACAAAAAAAGGAAAATGTATAATCTGATGGAGTTCTCTAATGATATTAGACTTAACTCCTGGCAAGACCCTTAAGCGATTATCAAACAATGTTGGAATGAAGTTTAAAAGCTTGGGAAAAGTGTACTGGCATTAGAGACAAGAAGAAAATCTATTAGAAAGAGTTCAAGGGCTTATAAAAATGAGCATGCTAGAATGAGTGTATTATTTATGATTGGAAAACTCACTAGCTGGTCATAATCTTCCAAAGGATCTACAGGGCCGCCCATTTATTAAGACAATAAGCGATGAAATGGGCAGGAACCCACCAACATCAATGTAATGTTCAATAGTGCCTTACTTTATGGACTGAACTGGTAGGAAAGATGTTCTTATAGAACTGTGTTTCCTAGGAGTAATGGGGGTGAGAGGATCTTGGAATAGCCTAGTTAGCAAAGTCTGGATGGCAGCCAGAAGGGTCTGACTTGCAATGATCTGTAAAGCAGGCTTGAAATGCATGGTAGTTCTATAGGCAAGACAAATGATTGCTCAAATGGGGTACCATGACACATAAAATCAGAAAAGTCTAGATTAGAAGAAAAGATGGTAGAAGGTGCTCTCCCTAATGAAAAGTCATGAACTTTTGTCCAGTTACCAGATTGGTGTCAATTCCCAGAGGCAGAACCAATTGACTAAAGGAACATCCGTGTCCAGATGATGGCACCACAGCAATTACATGCAATAGCAATTTCCTAGTCCTCCCCCAATGGGACCTATGTCCGTTTAATCAGGTAATGGCATATTTGGAAATGGAGGATACCTACATTTTTCAAGTCCTGTTGTATATAAGGTCAATTGAAATCTGTTACTAGGAGATCAAATTACCTATTCCCATTAGAGTCAGGGTACAAAGGACTTAGGGAATAAAAGGAAATAAATAGTCTGAATTCAGGTTTGTCTCACATTGGAGCTATTATGTCTATGACCTACTGGTTGTCATTTCCCTGGTATCCAAGTGGTTATATTTAGCTCTTAGGAAAAACTTTTGTTCCATGGCCAATATTGTTTCTTGGTCAATACAGCAGCAGTAGATATCACAGGGAATAAAAGTAGTAACCTAAATCTATTTCTCATTTCCAAGAAATTAGAGGGAAAAAATAACAATTCTAAAAAACAGTACAATACAAGGTTATTGATACACAATAAGGGAGATGCAGAGTTGAGCTTCCCCATTATATTCCCAAGATTGACACTCAGGTTCATAATTTAAGGATGTTGAACTGATAAACTATATAATACTCAAGCACACAAAAAGAAAATGAGACCAGTTTATGTACACATGGAATATGCAATCACTGTCTTATCTCAAGAGTACATTCATTTTCATATTCTCTGTCAGAACATAGAATAATAAGATCTGGTCTATGTAGAAAAGTAAAAGAGTTTTCCTTTTTTCAATATGAGATTCAGTGATTTTGATTCTATAAAGTACTTTAATAACAGAATCATAAGAGAAAGACAAGGAGAACTGTCTTTATACACCATCCATGCACATGAAAGAATTCCGAACAAGTACCACAAAAGAGTAATTAGATCCCAAGTTTTTAGACCCCTGAAAGCTGCCACATGAAGACTCACCTACTGGCACTGCTCTACTAACTTGTTACTGAATATCCAAGGAGATGCAAGACAAGCAGCTAAAATTCATGGAAACACTGGTCCCTCCAGCTGAGAACTCCAGGGCACTCTTGGGTGAGAATGAGCCAAATTCAAATGGTCATCCTGCCAAAGTCCCAGCAAGTGCATTCCACAGCTACAGTCACACCAATTTCCCAATTCTATTGCTTCACTAATACTCTCTGCAGAGACAACAAACCAAGAACAAATTCAGGTACTCAGAGTGTCCAGGCTGAGAACTCTAGGATCTTTCCGAAGTAGGATTGGGCTGCTTCTCCTCAATCCCCCACCCCCAGCAATCCCAGAATCTCTGCCCATTTCCACAGCCACCACCATGTCAACTCACTGGACCAGACCATAGATCCTAAGGTGTATGGACCATGAGGCCTCATTTGCAGTCGCTAGATACCTCCAAATTTGGCAGTGCTGGATTTTCAATGGGAACACATCAAATTAGATGGGAAAGTAGCATAGATGACAACTAAAATCAACACAGAAAACTCAATTCAGAACAGCTTAGTCAATCCTTAAACAAAGACTTATAAACCCTATAGTAAGATTTAACAAGTTTCACATACTTTTTACTGAAATATTTTTGATAATTTCTTTAGTCATCTAGTTGCAAAAGCAATATAAAATAAATTGCTGTGTGTCTTTAAGGAGGCAGATTTTGAGAGTGGTTTGGGAAATGGGGACAGTGGTGGAGGGAAGATCACTCTGGTGGTGGGACTGGTGTTAGAACATCAAAAGTCCATAACATCTGTATCTGTATTATGAACAACTTTGTGAACAACAGTGTCTTATTTACAAAAAAATGAACTTGGATTTATATTCTATCATAGCAAAATAACTGCAGTTTTTTAGATAAAGGATGAGGGAGGTAAAAGACATTGTGTTTCTAAAGGTTGTAAATTCAGAAAATACATGAACAACTAATGGTAAATCATGGCTAGTTTCAAGGCTGATTAGATAGATCCTCTGTTGTATATTTGAACTGATGAGGCCAGAGAGTTGTCTCTGGTGATGAAACTCTATTTTTTTCTTAGAAAGACAGGCAGAAAGACATCTTGGGATATGGAAGTGTTTTTAAGATTAGATTGGAAGGGTAGAGAGATTTTTGTTTGTTTCTTCTCAAATGTTGTTTCAGCTTAAAACAATCCTATACTAAAGAGATATATTTTGGATAGTATATTCTATCATCCTCTAATTGTTTGGATTTTAAAAATATTTATAATTTATTTAACCATAAAAATGCTAGGTATACAAAGGATACTTCATACATGCATCTGTATTATAGGTAGTGGACAATGTCTTGTTTCCTAGCCCAAGAAATGAAACTCAACTTTTCCTTAGATATTGTAGGCAGCATCTTCTGATTTGGGGAATTCTGGTACTACTGATTCACTGTGTGGGTCTAAAGGCTGTTGATCTTGATTAAGACCCAGATAAAGGAATCTCTCTATATGATAATAGATATGCTGGTGATTAATCTATATGACTCAGAAAATGCCATGGTGCTCAGTAGATCAATTATAGAAAGATACTACTTAGAAAGCTTGTCAAGGGGTCAGAATGATGCAACAAATGTTGTCTAGCATTTGTCTGCAGCCATGACTGTAACCATAATCCTTGTTTGAATCTCAGAATAGCCTGCTTCCCTCAGGATCACCAGGCATGGTCTGTAAACACAGAGTCAGATTTGACCCATGAGCATATTGGTGTGGCCGCCCTCCCCCCCAACCAAAAAAAAAACAAACTTCTAACCACACCAATGCTCGCACAGTGGTCCCTTGAAGAGCGACCATGATGCAAAGTGGAGGGTGTTCATGATCTTCTGTCACTAGTGCTAATGAAGCTCTTGCTCATTTGGTATGTCCTATCCACAAGCCAAAGAGAAAAATACCAAGATCTCAGAAAAATGCCTCCACTCAAAAATATTAAAACACTGAAGCAAGTTGATGTTGGATTTCCTTTCTCTGGCAGTGTTGCTGATGCATCTTTGACTGCCATCAATACATATCCCAGTCATGAATTTGCCATTCCAATCCACTTGCTTTATCTAACACCAGTATGCAAGGTCAAGAGTATCTCAAACTCATTTTCCCTATCGGGTAAGGCAGTAGACATTACAATCTGTCTCATTAACCTTCTTCTTATGCATTTTTTTTCCAAACTATGACTGATCAAAAGCCTGAAGCTGTATGAACTTTAAAGCACGAAATTGATATAGGTAACTGGTCATAAACGGTCCCAATATACAAATAGTTTTAACATTCTTTGTCCCCAGTGACACTGTTAGGTAGTATACATTTGAATATCTGCTTATAATAATCAGTGACTGCCTCCATCTCTAGATAATTTCCTTTATCTGGAAAAAAGGTGCCAAGTCATTAGTCTGATTAATGACATGTGTAGAATATTCTAAATTATACCAAGAGCCTGAACATTTAGGGCTCATAAACAAGTTTTTAACTTATTTGAAGATTTACATTCTAATATTACTGACTGTGATTGATTCATTAATATGCATCACTATGACCATAGCTATAGGGGAAAGACAAATCTAAGGGATTTTTTTCATAAATTCTTGTAGAAACCTATATATCTACACACCTATCTCTCCATTGATGCATGACAATGGATAGATAGGGTGACTGTGATCATTGAAGGATACTTTGTTATCACATGATAGTGCATTCCCATATAATAGATACATATCAAAACTGTGAAAAGAAAATTTAAAAACTAATATTAACAAAGGGTTAAATCTTTATTTTTCATGAGAAGCATACATTTTTTGAAATCTCTAAGTAATATGTCACACCAGAGAGCACATCAGAATGAGAGCTGTGGAAGAACGCTAAAACACTAACCATTAGCAGGTTTTCTGTCAAAATATTCCAGTAGAAAACTTTTGTGGTTACAGAGTATTCTGATTAAGAATCACTAGAGATGTAGGGGAAAAAACACAATGGAACTTAGCAAGACAGTCTAGCAGCATACACAAAAATGAATAACAGAAACACAGAAGACATTAAGGAAAGAGAGGGTTAAACAATATGAATAAAACCAATTTTCAACTATGGAGTATGAGAAGGTTTGGAAACTACAACATGTGTTCTGAGTTACAGCAGCAGTTTACAAATATTTGATTGTCCCAATTTGGGTACATTTTGATGTCCATATGCACTAAGGATTAATGATGTGATCCCTGAATTAATACCAATTGTGAAATCACTGCTCAGGAAATGTTTTGAGTTACTGCAGGACAACATGATTCAGAACCTCTGATTTTGGTTATGGACACACACACACACACACACACACACACAAACACACACACGTGTTTTATCTTTAGCCAAGAATTTTGAGCACCAGCAGAATTTCTGATTTTTTCCCTCCCCCTTAACTCTATCTCATAGTCACATATATATTCATGCATATATTTATACACACAGATTAGTAATATAATACTGTTCATTTAAAATACATGTGTCACTTTCTCTGTGGAATTATTTATGATTTTCTGTGGCTTGAATTTGAGAATCATTTTATGCAAGTAAACATAGTTTGTTATAATGGTACAAAATTTCTAGCAGTAGGACTCCCAGTCTGAATGTTTTTGTGGTATTGTAATAGCATAAGACCCCTGTTGATTGCTTGGTGAATCAACTTAGCTCCTGGAGGGTAAGGAAGATAACTCAAAGAAAATTTTCAATCCAAAGATAAATAATTTTATATGTAATTTTACATTTGTGAGTACTTTACATTTATGTGTAATTTAGCAATATAAAAAAAACAAGCATGAGAAAATGGAGAAATTACAGAAAAGGATTTAGCTAATTTGAGAAGCATTCTATATTTTTAGAAAGAAAATAGAAGATTGATACTCAATGAACTTGTTCTATATTCTGTGCTTTTCACTGTAAAATGTGTAAGTTTCAGTATTCAAATTTTCTGGAAGAGATTGTAACTCAGGGTCTGAGTAACATGTCCAAAATGTGCAACTAATAAGTGATATAGCCCTGGTTCAGTTCCAGAACTGTCTTTCTATAGTTTTGTGCTGCATAGGGAGAAGTCTCACAGGGAGGAAATGCCACATATCACACACCAATGGTTCCACCAGATAATTAAGACAAGATGAAAAAAGTGCAAATGGACCTATTCCCTATAACCTTCCACCACAGTGAGGCTGGGTTGTGAGCCTGGAGGGAAAGCATGATGATGGGACATGCTTGCTCTGTGCTGTGGCTGCCAAAGGAAAGACCCCTGTGAAGAAAAGACTATTAACAATCTCAGCTCCATTAAATTTAAAGCAGCTGCTAACAGTAGGGGCCTTTACATTGTCAATTATATGAATTTTCCTATTACTATGGCATACCAAAGAGCAATTATAGTACATTCATCAAAAACCGCTTCTGCCTCTCTGGTTCTGTCCATTAATGCCTCAGTAGCAGGCCTTAGAAATCATGGAAGACAAATAGAACATGCAGATTTTAATTGTTTCAGGGATTTGTGGTCAAAAACAAGCCTAGGTGGGTAATAGGAAGTCCATTGCATAATTAGAGGGTGCTAGGTAGCGACCGGTTAAACTTGCACAATGCACCAAATATTTATCTAACGGTTCACTTTGCAAAATGTTTTGACACCTACTATTTAACCTGAGATTGTTGTACTTCTGTTCTACTCACTGACCTTGGATACATTTGATGTTTGTACCTCTTTAACAGGCTAGGAAACAGGGAATGGCCAAGAATCTGAGAGAGATTTCCCTTTCCTAAGGGGAAGAGGGTGCAGTTCCGTGGGAACAGAAGAATCAGCAGAAAATGACTGGTGAGATCACATTAAGCTGAAGTAGGGGTGCAGTTGTTAAATGGGATGAAAGTGACCAGAGGCACATAGAAAAGAGAGTAAAGGATCAAAAAATGGTAAGCTGAGAATTTAGTTTGATGCTAACTTTCCTGGGTTAGCATCAAATCATTCTTCCCAGTGGCATGGCGTGTCCATGCTGGAGGATTAAAAGGAGATGGGAATTTAGATCTTTCCAAGAGCACTTGAATTCAAATCAAGCTTATCAAGATGCAGGTTTCCCCATTGTCTTAACATAAAGAGTTTTGAAATTTCCAGGAAAATGCCTCTTGCACTTGATGAGTCCCTTCATGAAGTGTCGATTGATTTCTTTAGCTCTGTTCTTCTCTATGCATCGGTCAACACTGACATGAGCAGGAAAGTAACCCTGCCCTTGGAAAATTTGCCAATTATGGAACTGACTGAATTATTGGTCAATGATTGATTCAGCATAGGATATTTTTAAGGTGATTCCAAGACGAGGTTCAGGGGCCCCAGGTTACTCTCTGGATAATTAATAAGGTTTTCATTTGTTTATTTTAATGCAATTTCATTGGTTCAGAGGGCTACTCTAACACAGAGCTTGAGGTTATTTCCCAGAAATGCTCAAGGAACCATTTGGTACAGGGATGGAACTTGAGCCTTCAATATGGCAAGCATGTACTCTAGCCCTTTGAATCACCTCCCTACCATTAATAAGTTATTTTAAATGATAGAGGTAATATCAGGTCACCATGTTAACAGAGAGAAGAAGAAATCCTACATTAACCTAGAGTGGTTATCTCATAGCTGCCTCACATCAGAGGTAAGAGAAGATATGGTTTTAAAATTGATTAAAAAGTGATGCCTTCCATCGTTTTCCAGAGAATTCATCAGGGAAAAGCAATTTAAAACAATGAAATATAACCTCAAATCAGAGAGATTGGCACAAATCAAAAAGCAACAGCAATGACTGTTGGAGTGGGTGTGGGGAAAAATCATCATTCATTTTCTGGTATGAATGTCAACTGGTCCAGCCATTTGGAAAACCATAAAGACACTACTCAAAATGCTAAGAATTGAGTTTCCATATTATCCAACAGGGGGTGGAAACTTCTTGACCTGTAATATACTTCAAGGTCCAAAAAACTGTTCAGAAAAGACATCTGCACTCCTAGGTTTATGCAGCACTATTAACAAAAGCCAAAATCTGGAAATAACCCAAGTGCTGAAGAACAGAAAGAAGCTATGGTACATATGCACAAAGGAATACTACTTGGTCATGATAAAAGATAATGTCACACAATTTGCTGCAATGTGAATGGATATAGAGAGTATCATGATGAAGTTATTCAGAGAGAGAGGGACAGGCACAGAATTATCCCTCTTATATGCAGAGTATAAATAAATATAGTAGGAGAGTAAAAATTTCTCCAAAACGATAGGAATGAAGAGCTTGAGAACTGGTCTTTGGTAGAAAGTCTGCTACTGGGGACAGTTAGGCAATTGGAATAGGTTAGGGAAGGGAACACTGTAATTACGGTGATAGGAAGTGGTCACTCTGGAGGAGTATGTGGTGCTCTGGAAGAGGATGAGGTAGGAGATCAAGTGATATGCATAATAACTTATTTGTAAAAATACTGTAAACCGGGGGGAGGGGGAATTAACGGGGGGAGACGGGAGGGATTGGTGGTGGAGAGCATTGGTGGGAGCACTGGTGGTGAAGAACAGGCATTGGTGGAGGGATGGGCACTTGATCATTGTATGACTGAAACGTAAGTATAAAAATCTGTAAGTCTGTAATTGTACCCCACAATGATCCATTAAAATTTTTTTTAAAAATATTGTAAACCACATCGCTGGAGCAATAACACAGCGGTAGGGCGTTCGCCTTACAAGCGGCCAACATGGCCGACCCGAGTTCGATTCCTCTGCCCCTCTCGGAGAGCCCGGCAAGCTACCGAGAGTATTCGATATGCCAGACACAGTAACAACAAAGTCTCCAATGGAGACATTACTGGGCCCGCTCGAGCAAATCGACGATCAACGGGAGGGCCTTTACCTTTACCTTTTTACTGTAAACCACAGACTCTAAAAGGGAAAAAGAAAAAACGACCATGGAGGCAGACGGGGGCAGAGGGTGGGAGAGAAACTGTGCACACTAATGAAGGGATTGGTGTTGGAGTATTGTAAACATGAAATGCAACCATGATTTCAGTAGTTCTGTGGTTCCTCTTTTAAAAGAGGAATAGAAAAACTTTCAAAGGAAGGAACTGTAGAAGATGCTGATTTAAGATATAGGTAGAATACAGCTGTTTGATAAAAACATAATGGAAAGAAGCAGTTTTTATGAACAAATGCTGTTGCTCAGATGTCAACTAAGACTAGGAATTTCAAACAATAGGAATCTTTATTGTAATATCTTTAGTCTTTTAGGACAGTAAATCCCTAGATTAAGCTGGAAGATATCCAGTATTCTCATAGTTCCAGTGGGCTAACCATGCCCAAAACATCAAAGATAAAAATAAAAACTCTGGAGCCAGAAAGACAGTACAAAGGTTAAGACAATTAGTTTGCATAAAGCTGACTCTGGTTGGATTCCCAGCACCACATATGGGCCCTAAATACCACTTGGCATGACCCCTGAATACAGACCTACAAGAGTCTGTGTACCACCAAGTACCCCCAAACAAAATAAATAAACATAAAAAACAAATGTTATGCAAAAATATATTTATACATCATTTAAAATACTGATAACAGTATATTTAAAATCAATTTATCAGCTTGTCTATTATTATATAAAAACTAACCCTAAACCTAATGACAAACACCTTATTTGTTTATAATTTTGTGAATCAAGAATTCAGAAGGAAACTTGACTAAGGCGTTGGTCTCTGATTCATTTGTATTGACTACAGTGCTAAGAATCATTTTTAATGGTCGGGGAGGTTACACACAGTTGTGTTCAGGAATTATTGCAGGCTCTTTCTTCAGGGATAGTTGCTCATGGTACTTGTGGAACCACTTGTACTCTCAGGAACTCAACTGGTGTCAACTATGTGTAAGGCAGGCCTTAACCACAGTTCTATCTCCAGCCGCTGAAGAATCCATTTCAAAGATGATCTTTTCCATGTACATTGGTAGTATTAGGATTCTCTCTCTCCCTACTCCCCACACCCCTGCATTCTCTCAAAGTGAAACTTTTATTCTCCCTACCTGGTAACTGCCTTCCAAAATAGCAATGAAGCCGCTGAATATCTGTCACTTAAATAATGTCACCTTTAGCATAATGTTCTTGATCAAAGGAGTCAGAAGTCATTCTAGATTTAAGTAAATAATAAATAGAATCTCCTTCCTATGAGATATAAAAGCAGGAAATACAGGGAAACTCAAATAATGGATCTTCATTCTCAATGTACTAGGGTGGAATTTTCATTCATTGAACCATGCATTTGGAACAAGCTCACCTGCTTTCTTATTTCTCATCGTAATGAAGTGAAAACAAAGTTTGCGCCCTAACTTCCTCTCACAACAAGATGTCACACAAACACGACTTTGTGTTCAAGGCCTCATAAAAGGACCAAGGGAAAGAGTTGGTAATAATAAAGGGATTCAGTCCACACCTATAATTGTTTGTTTCATTTAGCCTTATAGCAAAAGTAATGCAGAAAAAACGCAGCTGAGAACTACACAAGTCTAATGACTAGTCTTTTGCTGGAACTTTGTATGATGCTATCTTTTTCAATGAGTCAGAATGCATATTAAATCTAAATCTCATTTCTCTGATGAATCACTGTCAGAAAAATCTGGAGCTCAAAAATTTAGTATAAATCACTCATGCACTATCATCAAAACTTTTATAAAATATAGTTAAATGGAAACAGTATTGGTACTTTTAAAAATGCCTAAGTATATTGCCATAATAAATAGTTGATGGGGGTGAGTAGAGTCCTGGTCCTCTGACCATCTGACTTCAAAGTTAATTTTTTGGCTGTTTCTACTTAGCTTACAATGCAATTTAAAAAGTTAAAACTCAAGAAGACTGCAGGGTGAAAGATAGCATTAATCACCAAGAAAGGACTGAAGCTGCTAATGTCCTCAAACTCTTTCTGAAGATCTGGACGTGGTCTTAACATGTAAGCAGAGAGGTGTCCCCTTAGATGCTGCTAATGAACGCCAGGCCTAGAGAGTATAGAGAAAACCAAAAGAAAGGCGACCTTCAATAACAACAGTGGCCACTTGCCATTGGCTACTACTCAGGGGCACTTAGTGTGACCCTGGGAAAATTTTAAGAAGAGAAAGCCATCTTTTACCATTTAACTTTTCTTCTTTACTCACTATAGAGCACCACAGTGAATCTGTCCCCAGATCATTTTGTAATCACAACTCCTTGAAAGTCTAGATGTACAGCAACCTCATACTTCCCCCTCATCTTCCATAATATCACTGCCTCTTCAACCTAAATAAAATGTGACTTCTGGAAATTCCTCCACTATCTGCCACTCAGGCTTCAAGTTCATCAACATGCTTCCCTCAGAAAATGCACTTGCATTTTCAACTGTTTTATCTTTACTTTTCACTGCGCTTCCCCTGTTCATCAACACACTCCCCTCCAAAAAGCACTTGCATTTTCAAGTATTTTATCTTCACTCTTCATTGCTACTCCCCTGTCCAATAAACAGGGGCAGCAGTCATGAATCTAAAGCAATCACAAGACATTTAATCAAAACAAACTTTAATAAATGGAATTTTAAAAGAAGAAAAGGAAGCTTTAAATAATGTCAATACATATTACTCAGTAAACAGTTTCTAAAACTGCAAGTAAAATTTTAGCATGTCTTTAAAAGGATATGATAATTAATTGCAATATATTATGAGTACTTCCACATACTAAGAACCATTTTTAGATGGTAATGTATGTGTTAAATTAAAAATGTTTTATGCATTCAATTTATAAAGTGTATGTGAGCAGAAAATAAGAATGACAGTAGGAAAATAATATAGACCATCTTAGCCAAATCACATCACCTTTCCATTATCCTTGTTGACTTAACCATTACTTTAGCTCTATACCCCATGAAAAAAGGAACATATCTTCTTTATGACTTACCAAGACTACAAGCTTTCATATGTATTTTTTGTGTGTGTTTAAAGGAATTGAGGATTCAATGTTGTTCCAGCTAAAGGATTCTACATTTTCTCCTTCAGGTTAAGTTTCAGTAAAAAGAATCCCTTGTAAAGACAGTATCACTGTATCATTGTCATCCCGTTGTTTATTGATTTCCTCAAGCAGGCACCAGTAATGTCTCCTTTGTCCTAGCCCTGAGATTTTAGAAAGTGCCATATTTGAGGCTCTTTCAGGGTCAGGAGAGTGAGACCCATCATTGTTACTGTTTTGGATACCAAATATGCCACGGGGAGTTTGCCAAACTCTGCCATACAGGCAGGATACTCTCAATAACCTGCTGGTAAAGACAGTACAGGGGTTAAGACACTCCACCTGACATGCCACCTTGTTTGGATTCTTGTACTGCATTTAGCACCCCAGTCCCACCCAGAGTTGTTTCTGAGGAATGAGCTGGGAATAAGCCCTAAGCATGCTGGATATGTCCAGTACCGTTCCAGCAAAAAGACCCCAAATAAATACTCTAACCCAAGAAGCCCATTTCCCACAAATATACAAGAGCAAATAAGGTTAACACACATATTCTTTACAATTCTTTGGGTTGGCTATTTGAGCACCATTATGAGCATTATTTTACAGGCCCTAGACACATAAAAGAGGCATACTGAAATGCTGGTTCTTAGAGCTTCTATCTAAATATAACACAGGTTCCCTTCACCTGTGTCAATGTTTGACTACATTGTTTTGTCAAAGCAAAATTCAGACTCTGCTTGACTTCCGAGAACATAAGGATATATGAGGCAATTATATTTACAGAAGATACAAAAAAATTGTGAACAATTAAATTGCTTTGACCCATCCCAAATACAAATGTGAATTAAACTCTAGCTTAGATATAATTCATTTAAAAATTATTTGTAGACTATGAGCACAAACCAATCAAAATTCTGAGTTTAAGAATATAATTTACAAGAACAAAAATTATAAATGAAAAACAAATAATCATCCAATTGTGCTGGGAAATTATACTGGTGAAGGGATGGGTGTTGGAATATAGTATGACTGAAAGGTTATCATGTACAATTTTGTAATGCTCTTTCTCAAGGTGATTCAATAAAAAATAAATTAATTAAAATAATTGCACAATTAAAATATTATCCAAATAGTCACAAACATAATAAAAATAATTAAATATTTAATGCCTCAGTATTTCTTGAGTCTTAGGTAAAGCAATACTATAACTAAAGCCAATAATTTTCGAAAATCAAGGTTTCTAAAATATCTCAAAAGAATTTTTATAACTGATCCACTGTGTTGAAGAGGCAATGGGAGAAAATTGTTGTAAAGATTTGGTTCCACTAGATGATAGATAATTCAGAAATAAGGTACTTTCACCCTGCCAAACCTGGATTTGAGCCCTGGCACAGCACAGGGTACCCTGAACACTGCCAGGAGTGATTCCTGGACAGAGCCTGGAGTAAGCCCTGAGCACAGATGGGTGTGACCCCCAAAAGCACAAGAATAAAAAATTGTTGCCAACTTCATTTTCTTTGCTTATTTATTCTAGGATTTTGAAAACTTAAATTATTGATCATTCCTTAATTTACATATTTCACATATTATTGCCTAAAAGTCACATCACAGTCCAGCAAAGTAGGTCAGCCATATTTTCATTTCACAGATGAAGAAATTGAAACTCTGGTTTGATTTGGCTTGCCAAAAGAAGATATGCCAGAGAAAATTTTTGAGTCCATTTTTGTCCCAGAAACCAAAGATTGGTCATAAAAATCACAACTATCAAATTCCTCAAACTGCAATTATCTAATCTTCCATTCCATAATCTTACACTAACAATAGATAGTCTTAGAACTAAAAAGAAAATATAAATAGTCATGGGACTATATGGGTTAAGAGAAATGTAAAACGTACTATTTACGACTTTATGGAACTTTTAACATGCTTTTGAAAATTATGAGTTTTGTGTTTTTTCTTTGTTTTGCTTTTTTTTGTTTTTTTTTTTTTTATGTCTGGGGGCTGTACCCGGTAATGCTCAGGGATTACTTCTGGTTCTGCACTTAGTAATACACTGGAGAGGTTGGCAAACCATATGTGGTGTCATGGATCAAACCCAGGTAGGCTGCATGTGAGACAAACACCTTACTCACTGCACTATCTCTCCAGCCCTTTAAGCATTTTGACCTTTAATAAATTTACTCATTACCTTTAAGAGTGCTGGGAAGACATCCCCAAACAGCCACACCCTAATCCCAAATATAAATATGCTCTCTTATATGGTTATAGGGGGTTCATAGGTATGTTTATACTAAAGACTTTTTTTAGATTGGAGATTGTTCTACATTGTCCCAGTGAACTTAATGAAACAAAGGGGGTCTTTATAATTAAATACAAAAAAATACAATAATGTCAGGGTCCAACTAGATATGATAACATGAAGCAGAGGTGAGGTGCAAGGGCCTCAGTCCAAAACACATGGGGAGTCTCTAGAAATAGGAAAAGTAAAGAAATAGACTCTAGCCAAAAGCTTCTAGAAGGAGGACACTTCCATCACCCTAGAACACTGATTTTAGCCAGGTGATACCCATCTGAAACTTCTCAACTCCAGGATTGTAAGAGAATTGATTTGTGTTGTGTTACACCACAAATTTTGTGGTGATTTGTGAGTGAAATAGAATAATACATTTAGAATAGAATAGAACTTTTGAACTAAATATGTGTTCAGTTGAACATTTTATCTTCTGTAATATCTACCTCAAGGAATCCATATTGGCAAACATTGGTTTGATTGACTCCCCTACAAAGAGTCTGAATTGCTGATGTTGAAAACAGATTTTACCAGGATGAAAAAAATCAGCAGGGAATAGAGGAAAAAGTTGTATTCAATGATTTGGGGGTTGGTGCAAATAACTAACTTCATTAACTCTAAACACAAGTCACAAAAAATCCTCTCCAGACAGCCGCACACGCTAGAGGAAAGGGCAGCTCAGATAGAGAAGGGAGCACCAAATAAAGGGTGTTGAGAGGTCCCTGTCAGGATGGGAAATGCTTGATGAGAGTAGACTACAGTCCGAACAAGATTGCCACTCAGTGTCACTTTTGCAGACCACAGCACTCAAAAGGAGAGAGATAACAAAAGGGAATGCCCTTATGCTGGAGGCAGGGTGGGATGGGGGGATGGGGGTGGGAGGGATACTGAGATCCGTGGTGGTGGAGAATGGGCACTGGTGGAGGGATGGGTATTCAATCATTGTATAACTGAAACCCAAGCACAAAAATTTGTAAATCTACAACCGTACATCATGGTGTTTCACTAATAAAAATTTAAGGAAAAAAAAATCCTCTCCTAATCATTAAATGTTCCTGCCTCTCTGCACTGCCAGAGGTAAAGGCAGTCCTTCCTCTCCTCTCCTCCCCTCTTCTTTCTTTAACACAGATACTTGTCTTATATGCTGCAGACAAAAACAATTTGAAGCAGGTGACAGTAGAGCTCTTCCTTTTAATGCCCTTTGCCTCCAGCATAAGACTGAATCTTCCCAGACACTAAAAATGTTATGAGCGGACATTCACCCATTCTCCCCCTGGCAAAGCCCAAACATACTTTTCAATTGGATCTCAGAAATGCTGATGAGTATCAGAGGTCTGACAGGCTGCTTCTGAAGCAGGCCTCCCAAGCAGAATTCTTTTCCCAACCTTGTCTTATTCAGAGAGACAATGTCAGAGAGAAGAAAAGAGGAAAGTCAAGTTTCTATCCGCCAATCCTGTCTCTGCCTGTCAGAGATTAGAAACAGGGGTGGTGAAAATCCATTCTGCCAAGGCAATGGGTTTAATGCTGCTTCATCTGAAATCAGAATAACCTCATAATTGTAAACTTCATTGGTGTGTAGCAATTCAGGATCATAAAGAAACATTAAGCATCACTAAGATACTAGACAACTGACTCCCCAACCTTTAAAAGTTTCTACAGGCAGAGTGTTCTGACCCCATGCCAGGTTGTCCTCATGGGTGCACCTCGGAGGGGGTGGGTTGACTTTCCCTCCCTGCCCCAAGCAGAACCCCAGCAGCCAAAAACCTCCAGAACCCAATCGCAGCCATGGCCAAGGTCACTCTCCAAAGCCTCCGACGAGCCTCACCCAAACGGGGACAACCTCACCCAAGCCGGGATGAACCTCACTCAAGAAGGGAATGTGCACTGGTGGAGGGATGGGTGTTTGATCATTGTGTGATTGTAACTAAGACATGAAAGCTTGTAACTGAATCTCACGGTGATTCAATAAAATTTAAAAAAAAAAGAGTGGACTGGCAGGAAAACTCAGGTATGCAGGAGGACCCATGACTGAGATCTCCAAGTCCACTCAGATGGGACTGGGCCTCCTCAACCCAGATTCCTGGTTTTCCAGTAGCTTGGCACAAACTACCCCAGAGCCATGTAATCTTATCAATGGCCAAAACTCAGAAACTATAAAACAAAACCCCCGAAAGAGAGCACTGCAGAATGTCCTGGAGCGCATGGCCTCGAGTTTTTACACTTCATCTCACTTACTTTTCAAAAGTAGCACACATTTGTTTGGTACTAACATACTTACTTGAATTCCTTTATATTTGGGCTTAAATGACTCCAGAATGAAATACAACAACCTTCACACACCTCTCTTTTGTTGTGGGAAGATGCTCGGTGTTGGGATTGGTGTTTGAATATTATCTGCAATCAACTATTGTGAACTACTTTTATGAATATACACTGTCCTCCCATTGTTCATTGATTTGCTTGAGTGGGCCCAGTAACCTCTCCATTTTGAGACTTGTTGTTACTGTATTTGGCATATTGAATACGTCACGGGTAGTTTGCCAGGCTTTGCCATGCGGGCAAGATACTCTTGGTAGCTTGCCAGGCTCTCTGAGAAGGGTGGAGGAATCGAACCCGGCTTGGCTAGGCCAGCCACATGCAAGGCAAATGCCCTAACACTGTGCTATTGCTCTAGCCCTTTTATGAATATAAAATATATAAAACATTAAAAAATAAATAAAAATAAATGAATAAAAGTTTCTACAAGTCACTTTTTTGCCTCTTACCCAAGATAAATGTTCATGTTGCATTAGATTTGAAGAAGGGAGGGAAAATTCCTGGACAGCACAACTATGGTTATGTCATGCATGACTGAGCTGCTTTGCCAGGACAGAAGCTTCAGTCCCCTAGAGGCGATTGTAATACTCCAGTAAATAGAAAAGGGTCTGCTAAGTAATTTAGAATGATTGTTAATGTGAGTTCCAAAAATATTAAACACACTTTGTTCCAACATGTTAAAGGATCATTATTTATTCTGTTTTCACGGCCTGTTCTCACTCTCCTTCAGTCTGATCAACATTTGTTCATTGGAATTATGGCCCAAATCCTATGGACTGGAAAACAAGCCACAATGAAACAAGCTAGTTGTTGGCAGACAGTTACATTTTTTCTTATCTAGTTGGTAGGCCCAAGTGATGTACAGATGTCCTCCAAATAAGCTTATTATACAGAAGGCAGGTTATGGCCATAAGCTATTATCTAATGTTTTCTGTTGTCAAATGGTAACTGAAAATTTCACTTTGCCAGTGGGAAGTGAATAAGTCAGTCTTTAAGAAATAGCTGGGACAAAAACTACTCATTACCGTTCTTTTTTCAATGATTCATTTATCAAATATTCATTTTTAGCAGAGTCTTCTATGTGTTGGACATGGATAAAACTTACACCTTATCCTCCAAAGCTCATGTGTTTGTTTTTGTATGGATAAATATGCATGTGAAACAAAGCTTGGAACAAATAACAGGTGTCAGAAAAAGATGTTATATCACAAGAAACACTTGACCTGTGATGAGAATGTGAATTAAAATTCAGAGGCTTAGAGGTAGTGACTTTTCAGAGCTGGCAGAGGCATGAAGGAATCGAGCAGTGGCACACACTTTGGAAATTACAAGGTAGAATATGGGTGGAAGAAACAGGTGAAAACTGTATGTGACATGTAACACATGTGTGACATGACAGAGCTTTTCCTCACATAGAGAATTGGCAAGTTTGCTAAGTGCCACTGGTGATCACTGCCTGATGAATTACTGTTATAACATGGAAATTATTTACTCAGAAAGTTACCTTCTGGTATCAACCAGGTCAAGGTATTTCCAACTAAATGTTGCACGATCTCAATAAAATGAATTTAGTAGGGGGCATTTTGTACAGGGGTGAGGGAAAGATGAAAAGTCAAATCAAAACAGCAAGGTAACCTAGAAATTAGAAACCACAGAAAATCATCATGTAAAATTATAGAATCCAGAAGCTAAGGGTGTTTGGTGGAGCTAATTGACATGAACTTTCCCTTGCAGATATAGAAGAAAGAAAGAAAATGAACTCCCTTATAGGGGTTCTAATCACAGAGGAGATGTGTGTTTCGGAAGCACTAAAATAAAGAGAGAAGAAACACATCAGTTTTTTTCTTTATCTCCAGCTTCCTCCTACTCCTTCCCATTGGTCATACAAGCCTATAAGCTATCAGGCCAGGAAATAGAGAGGTTTTATTACTTGGACACAGAGCAGTATGAGAATTCCCACCCCTTTTCATGCTGATTCCTGAAGTCTTGTGCCCATATCTACTGTCATACCATAACTTCATTCTACTATTTCATGTGACATTATACACCGGCTACAAATCACAAATCACAAATCATCCTGTTATTCGTCGATTGCCTCGAGCAGGCCCCAGTAACATCTCCTTCATCCTAGCCCTGAGATTATATTCAAGGCTCTTTAGGAGAATGAGACCCATCATTGTTACTGGTATTTGGCATATTGGGTACACCACGGGGAGTTTGCCAGACTCTGCCGTGTGGACAGGCTGCATTCGGTAACCTGCCAGTTTGTCCAAAGTAGGAATGAGATAATAAGATGTCATAATAAGATGTCGGCCTCGCGGTTCCGGGAGCTGGTTTTTATAGTCTCTGAGTCTTGGCCGTTGATGGGATTACATGGCGCCAGGGGGCCAGTTGGTGGGTGTGACCCCTGCCTACTGGAATTTGGAGGATCTGAGTGGAGGATGCTTGGCCCCAATCCGAGTAGGCTTGGAGATCTCGGCCCAGAACCCGTGTGATTTTGTCCCTCTGCCAGTACCTTCATGTGTGCGGAGAGTGGTCTCAGCATGGTGGTGGCGGGGCCTGGAGGTCTTTGGCTGCCGGAGCCCTGGTCGAGGCGGGGAGGAAAGCTCAACCCACTCCCCTCCAAGGGGTCCCGGAGAGGACAGCCAGGCGCAGGGGCAGGAGACTGGCTACACGGCAAAAAATTCTTTGTTGTCTCTCACCCCTTCCTGCTCATCACAGTAATTTTGCTCACCTTGTCTTTGCCAGTGACTTGCTGTGTGATCTCTGACATCCTTTTCATTTTTTATTGAAATCAATTCATCTTACAAGCAATTATTTCTGTCATTTAGAGCCTGTAAAGGAAGTCACCATTGGTTTTGGAAGATCCTGCACCCACTTTAATTAGTATAAATACTGATTCCTTAATATAGGAATAATATTATTTACTATAGCAAAAAAAATTAGGCTTCTTCTTTTCGGATGAATAAATTATTATCAGACATGGTCATGGAAACTGTTGGTCATGGAAATTTAGATATGTATTGTATTCATGGTTCTCAAATTCAACTGCATCTTCTCAAATATCCCCCATGAAAACACTCAGAAGTCAATTTCATTTTCATTAACGTGTTAATACTGCTGTAAGAAAATGGTCCCTTTGTGTTTTCAACTTACATAAAACTACACATGTTTCTTATCAACCATGATTTTTCTCCTAATAACAAAAATTTAAGCAGTTCATAGCATCTTTCCAATTCTCTGATTTCCCTTTGAGCAAATAGTTGAAAGCTCAGACTAATCATTTTCATTTTGTAAGCAGTCCAGCACAATCAGAAAATCATCTCAATTTTGTAGTCAAATGCAATCGCTACTTGTTTTCCCCAAAGCCTAGCTTTCAACTGGCATATCATCCCAAACAAACCAGGTTATAATTTAAGTAATTGTAATGCCAATTGATGAGACAGATTAATTATAGTATCCCTTTTTTTCAACCGAAAAGAAGTTCTACACAGTGTGTTCAAACTAAATGAAGCCATCTAAGCTTTAAATTTGTTCTTAAGACTCTTTTCTGGGACTAACCCTTGTGTAATCTTCGGGCAGCTATGGAAAGCTCCTCTGGCTCTCCATCTCGCCTCCTTCATTCAGTGGACTTGGGCCACTCCCCAACCCAGGGCAATCCATGCCATGGGCAGATGAAGGAGGAAACGAGTTGATGACCAGTTGCTGTTTGTTCTGTTCTCCTCACGCGTCTGTTCCAGTCTCACAAAGTCCCTCATTCAGTCTCACACTGTCCCTCATTCCCTTCTCCTGTCTTTCCCAATCATCTCTCTGGGCTCCATCTTGCAGCCTCTTCTCTCTCTAGTCTGTCCACTTGCCTGCTCCTTCAGTCTTCTTCTACATTCTTTTCCCTCTGTCCCCTGCTAGTCTCTCCACGCTCCATCTTGCTGCCCTGCTCTCTCTCTCTCTTCTCTCTCCCAACTCCCAACATTGGGGGTAGCAACCACACATCCAGGTTGGGTAGCACATCAACATATCAAAGGTCCTTCCTGAACCCTAGGGGTATTTTGCTTCTCTTTAGTCCAATAACTTAATTAACATCTTAATTCTACTTCTTAATATTAGTTAATTTGTATGGACACAGTAAGAGACCATTAAACTTGTAGGGTGGCTCTCCTGGGGACATCTCACCACAGACTTAGACCACAGTGCTCAGGCAGATTAATCATTCTCTACCCCAGCAGGGTCCGAATCTAGTTATTATTTTTTGGATCAAGATAGAATTTGCCGTGACCATGCTCTTAACTTACAGTTAAGTATTATGGCACTTTGGCCAGGCCCATTTTGATGCCAAGGTAGCTCACTTCTTGCCCTGGGTTCATCCAGTCCCTCATCTGGACCCTGCTTCTGTGGTGCTAGGAACTAAGAGCAACTGAGTCTTAGGTCGAGAGAATAGATGTCCAGGAGATAAATATCATTTAGAGTCATTTAACTCCCAAGTTACAAAAGCATAGCATTGACTGTCTTCTTGTATCTATATAAAAAGAACACTGCTATGAATTAACTATGCAAAGAACTTAAGGGGAAGAGGAAAACAATATTTACAAGTCAACAGAGCACAAAGAAAGAAGTTACAAATAAACACAGAGGAATGGGAGCACTGTGATGGAAATAACCCAATAATCCTAAACTCCCTGTGTCAAGGCAGAAAGGACAAACCAATATTGTCCTACAAACCCTTGACAAAATAAATTTTTAAAAAGCATTAGTGAAGTCCTAAGCAATAGGAAAATATAAATCAAAATAAGTACTTCAAATAAAGAATTTAGTGCAAAAAAAACAGGGCTATATATGTTAGCATTCGAGATCATGAAGTGTCCTACATGTTAGCAACAGTAGGAAAGACAGTGCAGTGCCACATACAACATAAGATTAAAAGAACAAGGAGGGAGTTTACTGAATTCCCAAGGAAAGTAAAGGAACAAGAACTGAAGGAAATCTTGCCCAAGGGAGATGAGACCATTCGCTGAATATTTTGTGCCGAGAACAGGAGTTGAGTAGGAGATGTAACTGTTGTCAGAGACGTTGCCTGTTATAAAGAGTAGAAATAATCCCTCTTCCTTTGGCATTTCATCCTCTCTTCCCAGTGACTTACCCCAATGAGAACCTAGATAGTAGTCAATTGCAATGCAAACCAGAAATGGAAATATGCAGTAAACTGATACCCAAACAACTAAGCAAATAACTAGTGTGTTTTCTTTTTTTCTTTTGTTTTCTTTCTTTCTTTCTTTTTTTCTTTCTTTCTTTCTTTCTTTCTTTCTTTCTTTCTTTCTTTTTTTAATTGCTTTTTGGGTCACACCCAGCGATGCACAGGAGTTACTCCTGGTTCATGCACTCAGGAATTACTCCTAGCGGTGCTCAGGAACCATATGGGATGCTGGGAATCAAACCCGGGTCAGGCCGCATGCAAGGCAAACGCCCTACCCGGTGTGCTATCATTCCAGCACCACTAGTGTGTTTTCTTACAGAGAAATATAATAGGCAGAATTCATTATAATTCAATGTTTAGAGTTTTAGCCAAACTAATCCATATGCAGGTACAATTCACTATACCTACTTTCTGGGGTTATTTTTCTGTGTATTTCTAAGTTCAACCTAGAGTTAAAAGTTGTGTTTCACATGCTTCATAAGATTATAAATTATAAATTCATTCATCATCTTCAGGGAATTATACAAGAAAATTTAGATTTGGGATATTGTCTATAAAAATTAGCCAGTTTTATATCTATTGATATAAGAGACCTTCAGGACCAGCCACCACCATGCTGAGACCACTCTCCGCACACATGAAGATACTGGCAGAGGGACAAAGTCACGCGGGTTCCGGGCCGAGATCTTCGAGCCTACTCGGATTTGGGCCGAGCATCCTCCACCCAGATCCTCCAAATTCCAGTAGGCGGGGGGCACACCCACCAACTGGCCCCCTGGCGCCATGTAATCCCATCAACGGCCAAGACTCAGAGACTATAAAAACCAGCTCCCAGAACCGACATCTTATTATGACCTCTTATTATCTCATTCCTACTTTGGACAAACTGGCAGGTTACCAAATGTAGCCTGCCCACACGGGAGAGTCTGGCAAACTCCCCATGGCGTACCCAATATGCCAAATACCAGTAACAATGATCGGTCTCATTCTCCTAAAGAGCCTTGAATATAATCTCAGGGCTAGGATGAAGGAGATGTTACTGGGGCCTGCTCGAGGCAATCGACGAATAACAGGATGATTTGTGATTTGTGTGATTGTGATATCTATTGAAGAATATTATCATGTAATTCTTTCAATGCCACAGCTATTAAACAACCAGCCCTGTTGAGATTGGGTAAGGAGCTAAAAGGACATTTAATATTGTAGCTTATTTTTCAAAGAATTAGTTATAAAGCTTGAACTTGATTTTGGTGATTACCTCTTTAGGACTCTGTCTACTAAATACATTAACAATATGAAACAGAGTAGAATATTTTGTATTTAACATTTTTTTCAGACACCCTTGCTAAATAATAAATCATTTAAAGAAACATATAACTATGGAGCACTGTCTTCCTATTGTTCATTGATTTGCTTGAGCAGGCACCAGTAACGTTTCCATTGTGAGACTTGTTGTTACTGTTATTGGCACATAAAATATGCCACAGGGAGCTTACCAGACTCTACCGTGCAGGCAGGATACTCTTGGTAGCTTGCCAGGCTCTCCGAGAGGGACGGAGGAATCCAATCTGGGTCGACCACGTGCAAGGCAAATACCCTTCTCACTGTTAAATCATAATTGTTCTCAATGCTGTTAAGGAGAATTACATAATATTATGAGAGAGTTTTTGGTCTAGTTAGAATCTCTGAAAATATGACCTTGATATATAGGAGTTCTATGAGAGTTTCCAAGCATCTGTAAAAATCCCGTAATGACAGTGATCTGATCCTGAAAGAAGAACAACATACAACATTTAAAAATGGGAGTAAAATGCTTAGATTGGCTCTTTGTGGTCATGGTCTCCCTGGTCGTCTTCCTCGTCTTCCTCCTCCTGAGCATCTGCTGGTGCCAGTGCTGCCCCCAATTCTGCTGCTGCTAAGTCAGGTGCCCCTGCTTCCCTGAGAAACGCTGCTGCCCCAAGGCCCATAAGTGTCCCTGGCCTCACCCTGGCTTCCCTGGACAGGCCCCGGGTGGTTGGGGGAGGGGCTGGAGATCAGCTGAGGTGAAGGTGGACCCATCAGCAGCTGTGGAAGAAAGCAGGGCCCTGGGGTGTGACTTCATTGGGGATGACTGATCCCCTTTGGTTTGTCTTACTTCCACTGATTGCCAGTTTTCCTTCTCGAAGTCTCATCTACATGTGAGATGGGGGGAAAAATCTTCAGATCACACAAAACAGCATTCAGGGGCTGGAGAGAGGCCTGCCAGGAGGGCGCTTGCCCTCAGCTGTGCACACGCTGACCTGAATTCCACCTCCAGCAGACCATCTGCTTCCCCGAGTCCCATCAGGTGTGATCCCTGAGCACTAAGCCCAGAGTAAGCTCTGAGTATCAAAATCTGATCCCAAAACCAAAACCAAAAGAAAAAAAAAAGTAACACAGTGGGTAGGGCATTTGTCTTGCACATGGACGACCCAGGTTGGATTCCTCTGTCCCCTCGGGGAGCCGAGCAAGCTACGCAGAGTATCCCACCAGCACAGCAAAGCCTGGCAAGCTACCCGTGGCATATTAGATATGCCAAAAATAGTAACATCAAGTCTCACAATGGATACGTTACTGGTGCCCACCTGAGCAAATCAATGAACAATGGGAGGACAGTGCCACAGTGCAGCAAAATGCTTACTGATAGTGGAGTCAAGGCACACAAGGCAAATGACAACAGGATATATGAAATAGCATTAATCTTATCCATAGAGCAGTGAGGTTTAACCTGAAAAAATGTATTCATATTTGCACTATCAAAAGATCATTCTCGTTATTATGTTACAGAAAGTTCATGGAACAGAAGTAGTTATAGTAGCTATTTAGACTAAATTGAAGTTGATAGAAATCGCGAGTAGTGTTTCTGTTTGAAAGAGTTGCAGAAAAAGTAAAATGACAGAACTTAATGCTAAGTAGGGTTCAGATGATCAATTAGAAGATCTGATAGATTTGATAATCACTTGATCACTTGATATCTCGTTATTCATCGACTTGCTCGAGTGGGCACCAATAACATCTCCATTCGTCCCTGGCACGTGCTAGTTTAGCCCAATGGTATCTGCTTGTTTCAGGAACACAAAGAGTCTCAAACCGATCATTCAGGGTCTTGATGAAGAAGTCTGACCATCTCGTAGGTGGGCGGCCACGCGATCTTTTGACGTCCCATGGAATCCAGTAGATAATGGCTCTAGTCCAGAAGTCATCCCCAAATCTCATTATGTGTCCAGTCCATCTGATTTTCGATGCCTTGGCAAATGAGACAGCATCTCCCCAGCCCCACCATCCCACACCCCACCTCAGCAGCAGGACATTCCCTTTTATTCTCTCTCCTTTTGGGTGTTGTGGTTTGCAGTAGAGGTATTGATTGGTCATCATGTTCAGTCTATAGTCTACTTTCCGCATGCATCTTTCAACCCAAATGGGTCCTCCCAACATCTTTTACTTGGTGTTCCTTTTTCTATCTGAGCTGCCTTTTCCCCAGCATGTGAGGCTGGTTTTCAAGCGTGGAGCAGACCTCCTGGTCCTTATGCCTACTGCTCTTGGGTGTTAGACTCCCATTCTGTTACTTTATATTCCACTTTGGTACATCTACACAATGGAATACTATGCAGCTGTTAGAAAAGATGAACTCATGAAACTTGCATATAAGTTGACCAACATGGAAATTATCATGTTATGTGAAATGAGTCAGAAATAAAGGAACAGGCATAGTAAGATTGCCCTTATATATTTATTTGAGGGAGTCATTCATATAATTTGCCTAAAAAAAATGTCAAGGTGAAAGGTTAGAATACAAAATACTTGCAAGTGTATTCCTGAATCTACTTTGTTTGTATCAATTTGAGTTATTCAAGATAGAGTGCCAAATAGCATGAGTCAATAAAAGATGAGGAGTGAAAAAAATAGGAAAAGAGCGAGATATCCTGTGCTCAGTGTCTTTCAGATATTCATGAGTTCTACCAGGTCCTGCGGTCAGCATGGGGGGGAGAGAGAGAAAGGAATAGAGAGAGAGGGAGGGAGCAAGAGGGAGGGAGAGAGAGAGGGAGAGAGAAAGACGGAGAGAAAGGGAGAGAGGGAGAGGAAAGGAGAAAGGGAGAGAGAGAGAGAGAGGGAGAGGTGAGGTGGAGGCTTCCTTTTATCTCCCACCCCAGGTCATCTCATTATCTATTCTGATTGGACGCCTTTTTGGTGGGTGAGATTTAACCTAACCTACTAAATTCAACTGGCACAGCACCCTTCCGCTCCAGCTGAATCATCTTGATTTCAAATTAGTAAATTGTTTTCTTTAACTAACTGGTCCTTTGGGAAGAATAATTAGGGTCTCATTCTGACTTCCTCTCCTCTTTCTCATACACTTGCCATTATACCACTTGACTATAAAAACTATTATATGAGTATTGCTTTTTAAAAGAAATATATTGACACAAGTTTTGCAGCTAAAATCATTAGAGGCATGCTTTTCTCCCCACTGATTAGAAATCTCAAAAAATGCTACTTGACAGTTGCTAAATTTCTACAAAGGTATCCCTTAACTGTTGTCTTTTTTGATCATAATTGAAATTGTAGCAATAGCATGCCCTAATCCAAAGCCTGTACAGATTTTTCAGTCACAAATAAAACTACAAGAAAAGGCCACAATAAAATTTTCTCTTTTTGCTTTTTCAGACATCTGGTATGAACATGCCAGAAATCCAAGTGAGAGTTGCATTTAATGTCCATGTGCTACAGAGTAATAAGACGGAATGAAAAAGTCATGAAACTAAAATAAAGTGCTTGAAAAGTTAACCTCTATATAAGTGAATTTCAGGTTCACACTGATTCATAGTTTCCTATCGGTAGAGTTTTCTACTGAATCATAACAAAAGTCTCCTTGTCCCTGACACAACTTCCTAGAAAGGGTTTCTTTTCTAGATAGTAATAGTTATATAGTTTCTAACCTGTAGCACAGCGGGTAGGGCGTTTGCCTTACAAGAGGCCAACATGGCCGACCCGAGTTCGATTCCTCCGCCCCTCTCGGAGAGCCCGGCAAGCTACCGAGAGTATTCGATATGCCAGACACAGTAACAACAAAGTCTCCAATGGAGACGTTACTGGGCCCGCTCGAGCAAATCGACGATCAACGGGAGGGCCTTTACCTTACCTTACCTTACCTAACCTGTAATATTCACCATAACCAGTGAAAGTGATCTTGACAGATTTTACTCTTATACTACAAATGAAGAGAAACTTTCCAAAAATAAAGGGAATACTTCTCATTTCTACTTTATCAACTGTTACAAAATTCATGAAGGCCTGTCTGGTTTGGATCTTCCATTTACTGACAAATTTCATTAAAATTAGTCTTGAGAAGATGTTAAATGGAACTGTCCAGTATAAGGATGTTGCTACAGAAAATTGGTTTCTAAAATGGATATCAATTACAAAGGAATGTAGAGCTGTTAAAAAAAAAAAACAAAACAGCGTCAATACTGAAGCTTTAATTATTTAAAGTAGATATAATGTAAAAGGAAAAACATTGTTAATAATTTTAGGAAACATAGAAACAGATTAATTAAAAAACAATTGAAAGTGAGGAGTACAGTATATAGCCTAGATACAAAAAAGGGCATTTTGGTGAAACACTTTTCTATTATTCAGTAACTTACTTAGACTCGCCTATACCTCTTATCCTTCAGCTCTGTATTTTAAGAGTACTATAGAGATTTCACCAGATTAAGGTTGAGAATGGGGTAGTAACTTTCTAATACAGATTCCAAGGGAGCAACAATGTGCTTCTCTGCATCTTTTTTCACTGTGGAAATCCATCCCCATAACAAATACCCAAGATTAAAGTCATGCTAGTTCCCTGAACAAAAAGTTTCAATCTTCAAAATAAAGGGGCAGCAAAAATGCACTCAGGAAAGAAAAGAATAAAACAGTTTAGGGTCTCCTAGATATAGAGGGCCACAGGACCAAAAATAGAATAGGAAACAGCCAGGATCTTACTCTGTACTTCAAAGGTACCTGTTAATTGGCTACGAGAAATATCTCAGTCTCTGCTCTTAAGGTAGGTATTCACTGAATTTTGATATGGTTACTAACTGTCCTTAATGTCTCTGTCAACTGTACATACAAGAGCCAGGAAGATTAGGGATCACTAAGAAAATGAGAGTTGGAGGAATTGCTTGGGATCTGAGATGTGTACTGAAAGTAATAAAGGATCAAACATGATAATCTCTCAGTATTCAGTATTGCAAGCTATAGTGCCCAAAACTAGAGAGAGAGAGTATGGGGGAAATTGTCTCTCATAGTGGCTAGGGGAGGGTGTGAAAGGGGGAGTATTTTGGGGTTATTGGTGATGGGGAATGTGCTCTGGTGGAGGGATGGGTATTTGATCATTGTATGATTGTAACTCAAACATGAAAGTTTGTAACTTTCTCATGGTGATTCAATAAAAAAAGAAAAAAAATATTTAAAAAAATGTCTCTGTCAACTTAAATAATAACTCATGTGTTGGGAACCCAGGTAGAAGAGTGATACGGTATTGAATAAAGGGCCAGTCTGTGCAATTACTTATAACTGAGTAGGTGACCCTAATGCCTGACAGTCTCTGTGTGTGTTTGTCTCCTTATATGATGTTTGTCTCATTCTCTGCAACTAGCTCCCTCTAGGTGGGGTCAAAGGTGCCAACCTGATTGGCTTTAGACATTCTATTTTCTAGATAGGGCTGACATTCCTTAACTAGTGTTCCCTTCATCTTTAGAGCCTACAACACAGTGTCTCTCTATTTTACATCCATTATTACATTTCTTTCTCTGATCTCATTTTCTACCTTCCTCTGGCACTCGTAGGAACCTTCATGGATATACTGCACTCTTCTTTTATGTACAATGATCTCCCATCTCAAAGTCTTTAAATTTAAGAAAAATTTTCTTACCACATATGACATCATAATCACAGATACTGGTGATCACAACATTAATCTTTTGTGGGATAGGGGGATTATTCTGTCTACCACAGTTGGGGAAATTAAGAGCATGTTTTAAGAAAAATTTCTACTGCAAGTTTTTTCTTTCAAAGTCTACCATATTTAATGAGAAAATTCTGAAAAATTTAAGAATTTATCCCCAGAAATGAGTGGGATATATAATACAATCAGTCATTTTAAGTGGCAATGGTGCTTAATAAGAAAACAATTCTTTTGGCAAATGAAACTAATTCAGAATATATTATTTGACAATTAAAACTACCAGAGACTCCCACAGGCTGTCATATACTTTTTCAAGAAATTATAGTAATAAATACTGAAGCCATAAAATGGTAACAAAATGAATTTTAATTAAGTAATTCCACAATAGACTATAAGGAATCAAAAACAACAGTTGATTACTATCCTCTTCATATATTGTGAATTCACTGTGCAAATTATTATTATTTTGAGATAGCTGAGAATAATATAGTATGATAAATTATTTCACCCTGGATCTCTGTTTTTTCCCTACTTTCCTGCCTTGTTCTCTTGTCTCTGCCTTTTCAACTTGTACGTTTGCTTCCTTTGATTATGTCTCAAAAGATATACAACCAAACTGAGGTGCATGGATTATATGTGTCTAAAGAACAGGAAGAACTTCACATACTTGGAAAAAACCTACATTAGGTAAACCATTGTTTTAGCTACTGCTTGTTATACCTTCAGAAACAAAGTTAGATGCCAACAGATACAATTACGGGAAAGCTGAGTTTTCAAGAAATGATAACTTTCATATACTTGTCATCATAATGTAGCTTTAAAGAAAATAAGTTTCATATTTTTGTCATAATAATCTTGGTATTAAGTTGTTTCTAAAAATTGTGCATCATTAGGCATTAACATCTTTTAAAATAAAATATTGCAGCATGTGATTTAATAAAGGAGGTTTCATCATTTATGCATTTAAATGAAAAGTGTTACAAAGTCATAAAAATAAATTGCATTTAACTACACATTGAATAAAATTTTTTATTGGAAATTATGAAATTATACAAAACCAAGACCATGCTGGAAAATCCTGCATTTGTGGTCACCATTATTTCTATCAAGCAGTTCTGAATACAATTTGGTTGTAAAACCCATGATTTATTTTGTGCAGTTTCTGTCAGTGTTTCAAAAGCTTCAGAAAAAAATTGTTTTATTCTATGTGAAATCATGTGAACTGAGTGTTTGGCCTGCTCCATTATCCCAAGAGTATAGTTCAGTAGTTCAGTGCCTGGCACACTAAATACTCAATAAATGTAGATTGAATAAATGAACAAAATGCACGAACAGATTAAGATTAACCATATAGAAATCAGGCCAAGTCTTATCTCTGCCAAGATTGAGTAAAAAACTCACAAGATCCATTTGGATAAGGAGCTTCTCAGGACATTTAGTCCTATAAAAAAGATAAACATTTTAATTAATAATGAATAGTCAATTTAATTCATGTCATTAAGGTGTATCAGTTGTGGTATGACCACAAAAAGGGTTTTAGTATTTAAATAAAATTGCACTGCTGAATGAGGAAAAAACAAAGAAACAAAAACATATAGTCTCCAAATGACCCAGATAGATTTACTTCTTGGAATCTATCATAAGAATACAAAACCATTAATTTGAAAAGATGTATGTGCACTGATGTTCATTGAGGTGCCTAGTAAAGTATCGAAGATATAAAAACAATCAAAGTGTTCAATGACAGATGAGTGGAAAAAGAACTTGTGATATATAATCACAAAGAAAAGCAATGTAGCTGCAAACAAAGATGAAATAATAAAATTTACTGCAACCAGAATGGAACAGGAAGGTATCCTGTTAACTTCAATAAGTCAGAGGATCACTTGATTACTTGATCACTTGATATCCGTTACTCATCGGTTTGCTCGCACGGGCACCAGTAATGTCTCCATTTGTTCCTGTCACATGCTAGAGTAGCCCAATGGTATCTGCTCGCTCCAGGAACATAAAGAGTCTCAAACCGATCATTCAGGGTCTTGATGAAGAATGCTGACCATCTCGTAGGTGGGCGGTCACACGATCTTTTGACATCCCGTGGAATCCAATCGGTAATGTCTCTAGTCCAGCAGTCATCTCCAAATCGCATTACATGTCCAGCCCATCTGATTTTCGACATCTTGGCAAACAAGACAGCATCCCTGATTCTTGATCATTGGTGGAGGTTGGAACTCTGGATTCTCTCTCTCACTTGAGTGAAGCATGATACTCCAAAAAATAGCTCTTTCGATTCCTATTTGGGAGACCCGAATAGCATTCTCATCCTGTTATTCTAGGGCCCAGGTCTCTGAGGCGTATGTTAATACAGGAAGAACAGTGGAATCTAAGAGATGTTCCCGGAGCCAGAGGGTCTTCATCCTCTTAGAGATTTTTCGATCCTCTTGAAGACGTTCCAAGCCACTCTCTTCCTCTTGTGAAACTCAGGTGCCAGATCATTTGTCACCTTGACTTCTCAACCTAGGTACGTATAACTATTGCATTCGGAGATGTTCATTTCCTAGAGAGTGAATGGAACATCAGGAATGAGTCCATTTTTCATAAACATTGTCTTTGTTAGATTCACTCTAGTCCGACCTTTCCACACTCATGATCAAAGTCGGCCAGCATTTGTACCGCTTGGTTAATGTTTGGTGTAATTAGAACAATGTCATTGTAAGGAGGTGATATAGTTGCTGACCGTCTATCTACACTCCCATTCCTTCCCATTCCAGTCGTGGCATGACATTCTCAAGGATGGCACTGAAGAGTTTCAGAGTTTCGGTGAAATGGTATCACCCTGCCGAACCCCTCTCTTGACATGGATGACCACTTCCTTGTAGAATGATGGGATCCTGGTAGTGAATTTGTAATACAGCTCACAGATGATCCTGATGTATTTAGTTTGAATGCCCTGTTTGGTTAGGGCTTCGATGACCACTTCAGTCTCAACAGAATCAGAGGCCTTTAAATCAATGAATGTTAGACAGAGTGCCATCTTGAACTCCCGAGAAAACTCAATGAGCTTGGTTATCATGTGAATATGGTCGATTGCGTTTACTCCTTTTCGGAACCAGCTGCACATGCTGGCGGAAAAGGCAGCTCAGATAGAGAAGGGAGCATCAAATAAAGGGTGATTGGAGGATCCTCCCAGGATAGGAAATGCATGCTGAAAATAGACTATAGACCAAACATGATTGCCACTCAATGCCTCTTTTGCAAACCACAGCACCCAAAAGGAGAGAGAGAGAACAAAAGGGAATGCCCTGCCACAGAGGCAGGGGTGGGCGAGTGGGCGGGGATGGGGGAATGGGGTGTGGGAGGGATACTGGGATCAGTGGTGGTAGAGAATGGGCACTGGTGGAGGGATGGGCACTCAATAATTGTATAACTGAAACCCAAGCACAAAAATTTGTAAGTCTACAACTGTACCTCACGGTGTTTAACTAATAAAATTTTTTTTAAAATTCACGGTCATGGTCACAGTCCTCCCGTTGTTCATCGATTTGCTCAAGCGGGCCCAGTAACATCTCCATCATGAGACTTGTTGTTTCTGTGTTTGGCATATCGAATATGTCACGGGAAGCTTGCCAGGCTCTGCCGTGTGGGCAAGATACTCTCGGTAGCTTGCTGGGCTCTCTGAGAGCGGCGGAGGAATCGAACTTGGGTGGGCCATGTTGGCCACTTGTAAGGCAAATGCCCTACCGCTGTGCTATTGCTCCAGCCTTTAAAAAATTAAATAAATAAAAAATAAAGTTCATGTCTGCAAAAAAAAAAAAAAGACTAGTCACCTAGAGCTTGGAATCTACATCCCAAAGATCAGGCTTGGCTAGAACCTGAGATCTGCATGTCAAAGACCAGCCAGGTTTCTGTGAGAAAAGGAAAATTGACCCTTACAATATACTGAAATTATTTACTGAAGGCAGTTTGAAGGGGAAAAATGTTCAGCCTCATCCAAACTAGTCAGGACACATGAGATATCGCACCCATTTCATGGGTCCTTATGTTCCTGCCTGTTGTGCGGTGCAGTATACATGGGCTCACCCTGACAGCTCAGTCCAGCCCCAACAGGTTGGGGTAACAACTACATATAGGTGTGGTCACAGTCAATAGGAGTAGAGTTCCTTCCCTCTGGGAAAGCTGCTTCTAGGACAGATTCTCATATGCAGGTTGAACCACCCTAGAGTGGAATCCCCTGGGTGTGTTTCTCCTCTCCTTGTCCAGCAAACATATAAGCATATATAGTATAAATCATTTTGTATAGCACAGTGGTAGGATGTTTGCCCTGCACGCAGCCAGCCCGGCTGAGCTGGGTTCGATTTCTCCTCCCCTCTCAGAGAGCCAGCAAGCTACTGAGAGTCTCTCGCCCAAGCGGCCAAGCCTGGCAAGCTACCCATAATGTATTCAATATGCCAAACACAGTAACAACAAGTCTCAAAAATGTAGACGTTACTGGGCCTGCTCGAGCAAATCGATGAACAACAGGAGTGTTTGTATTTTGTATGGACACAGTAAGGAACACTTTAATAGAATTGCTCTCCTAGGACCATCTCAATCTCAGACTACAGTGCTCAGGCCATTTAGTCTTTCCCATCCCTAGCAGGGTCCTAGTCTCATCGTTAATTTTGTATCATGACATCATTTGTCTATGATCAAACTCTTAACTTATAGTTAAGAATCATGGCACTTTAGTCTGGCCCATTTTGATGCCAGGGTAGCTCACAGCTTGCCCTGGTCCATTCAATCACTTTTCAGGACCCTGCTTTTGGGGTGCTAGGAACTAAGGGCAACTGAAGCTTAAGTTGAGAGAGCAGATGCCCAGAGGCCAGGAGTGAATAATATTCAAAGCCAATTAAATCCTAAATTACAAAGCATAATATTAACTGTCTTCCTGTATCTATACAAAAAGGACATTGCGTTAAAGTAAACTATTCAAAAGACATAAGGAGAGGAGAAAGCTAATATAAACTTACAATAAAAGTTCAGTGTCCTAGAAGGATCTGACCTTACAAATTAACAGATTCTGATCAGGGGAAAAGCAGATTACCTGGTTGGGGTGGAGAGCATAAAAGTGGTTACAGATAAACCAAGGAATCGGAAGTGACTTGGGAGCACTGTGATGGCAAGGGAGAAAGGACAAATCAATTTTTATCCTACAGTTACCTATAAAAAAAAAGAAAGAACTCTGACCTCTGTCTAATGCCAGGCACAAAAGTCAGATCAAAGTGGATTAAAGACCTTAATATCAGACCTGAATCCCTAAGGTACATGGAGGAACATGTAGGCATTTAGTTTCATATCTCCATGATATTGAAACTAAAAGCATCTTTAAGGACGAATCACCACTGACCAAGCAAGTGGAAACAAACATAAACAAATGGGACTACATTAAACTAAGAAGCTTCTGCACCTCAAAAGAAATATAGACCAATATAGAGAGAGCCTATGAAATGGAAAAGAATATTTGCCTAATATCCATCTGATGGGCTGGAGCAATAGCATCAGCAGGTAGGACATTTGCCTTAAATGCGGCCGACCCGGGTTCGATTTCTCCATCTCTTTTGGAGAGCTCGGCAAGCTACTGAGAATATCATACCTACACGGAAGATCCTGGCAAGCTCCCCGTGGCATATCCAATATGCCAAAAAACAGCAACAGCAAGTCTCACAATGAAAACTTACTGGTGCCTGCTCGAGCAAATCGATGATCAATGGGAGGACAGTGTTACCCATCTGATAAGGGGTTAATATTAAGGATATACAAGACACTATAGAATTGTACAAGAAAAAACCTCCAACCCCATCAATAAATGGTGAGAAGAAATGAGCAGAGGATTCCTCAAAAAATAAATACAAATGACAGATATTTGTATAAAATTCAGATTTTAAAAATCTGAACAATAATACAATCAATATTTTCTGTTATAATATTGGGACCAGATGGAGCATAATTGACTGAAATAATGTTATTGTTTGATCCCCTGCACGGCATAGTTCCCCAACCGTTGCCAAGAGTGACTGCCAAGCACAGAACAAGGAGTGTTCCCTGACCATTAATTGGTGTGTTCCCCACAAAAAAAACAAAAAAGAATATTGTGTAAAATTTAGACTCTTAAATTTCAATACCCTAACCATCCTAAGCATTAGCATCTGGTAAAATTCACTTTAATTATATTAATGTATATAATTATTGACTACCTATTAGGCTAAATAAAGTATTTATGATATATATTTAATCATGTGGAAGTAATCTAATAAATTATATTACCTATTATTTTTTATAAAACTAATGACAAGAATGTCTCTAAAATTTACAACAAACCTGATAAGTAGAAGATATTATTATAAACATAGAATTCACTGTGTTAGATTTTTAAAATGAAAATAAATATACAAGACATAATATTCAAATTTATATATTCCATCTCGATAATGGAAAACATATTCTTCTTCAAGCTTTCTCACTCAAAGGGATTATTCACAATCCAAGGCATATATAGATAGGTTATAAAGAATCCTTCACTGCCTCTCTCTTCCTGTCTTGGACATGGAGAGAGTTATAATTTCATCCCAGACAATAAGACAAGTTATGTGATGGTCATCATTGGTTGGCCAGTGTGTAGTCTTTATATTGTAATGATTCCTCATCAATGTCACTGATAAAGTACACTATCATTTTGTATCTTATGGGGACATCAGGATTCAAAAGAAAAGAACACTCTTTTCTCCAGTATCATGCTGATCCCTGGAGTTCACTGAACACATGTTTCTATTTAGCGAAAGAACATTTTCTTTTGTGTGAAAGTAGTATCTTAGTAGAGTTAAGGATTTGACTACAGGATCCATTATGATGTAGACCATTCCCAAGACATCCCCACCCAAAACCTTGAAAGTTTATGCCTCTCTAGTACAATTTATGGAAGCATAGCTTCAGAATAAGTAAGTATTATTGAAGTAACTAATGCAATTGAAGTAACAGACTGAAGAAACTAGTGTTCGCATTAGATTCACGTTTTGTTCTATCTTCATTTTACAACTAAAACTGGAAATTAAAAAGTCGAAGAGAATCTAAGTGAGCCACCGAAGATAGCACAGCAAACAAAAAAGCACATACTTAACATTTTTAAACCCCCAAGCTAACATATATGTCCAATCTTTCAGATCTCCAATAGTTACAAATTAGTCAGTTTGAAGAGAGTTGTACCAGATAAAAAAGCAGAGTAAATGTTTTCCTTTATTTTCCTAGACATATTTAGTCAAATAAGATTTTAAAGGTGATTTCTGGACAAATTACAAGATTTTTTATTCCCCTGTGATTTCCATTCTGAAAAAAGAATGTTTGTGTAATCTGAATGTGTGCTAAACAACCGAAAGCTATTTACTAATTGGAGTTTGAGTTGAATAGAAATGCTGTTGGATTTGACTCTAAAACAAGTTCAGAGAAACAAACACACACACACAGAAAGAGAGAAAGAAATATTGTAATATTATCATCATTTAGAAGAAAAATCTTATTAAATGACAAGATTTAAGTGGTAATCATGTCAATAACTGTGTACCGCTTCGCATTAACAAGACACTGCTTTTCTATGGACCCTAACCATATGCCTAATCCACATTTAAGTTAGAACACACTTGATATGTGAAGACAAGAGGAAATAAAAGAAACACACAAAGAAAAAATTGCAATAGAAATACAACTTATTGCTTACTATTCTGTTTTTTTTTTAATTTTTGGCCATTGGGACAAATACATATGGCGATTGTTATTTTAATTCACATTTTCTGATATCTAATGGTGTGATCATACTTTGCATGCCTTTTAAAAATTGACTTTAAATTTAATTCGGCACTCTCTAGGCTGTCTACTTATAGTCCCTACTTCATCTTAATAGGATCTATTATTTAGCCCTTAAATCATGGCAATGAAGTTTCCTGATATTATCCTTACTGGTTCATGCTGTTCTTTATGGTTTATTTTTATATGTATGCCACTCTTTTCAGCTGTGACACATAAACTCATGAATTACTGAAGGCCTAACTCTTTGGGGTGACTGTCTTTAAAACACAAATTGCTTCATCAGATGAAGATTTTACTATATTGGCTTAGATGTGAATTTCTATTTTGTCAACAATAAGTTTAGATGAAATAATCATCCAAATTCAAGGTGTCAAACTGGAATGTGCTATATATATTTTTAATTTTTTCTCTAGGTTGGGTAATCATAAATTAATCATGTATCGTCTCACTAAGTCAGTAATAGTGACCTTCTGCCTACTTCCTAGTAATTTGAAGAAAAATTGAATCAAAAAGAACTTTAACAAGTTATGTAAATTATAAGACTTAGCAATCTAAATTCTCAAAAAAAAATAATATTTGATAGATTTTCCAAGGTGCACTAGGTTTAAAATAATTTGTTTATCTCCATTAATTCATCACAATTAAAATGACAGTAATCAGAGCAAAAAATTCTGAAGAGTGAAAATATACCACAGATGATATCATGTTGACAAAATATGCATTGTGACAGATGATATTCACAGCATTAATTTGAGATCTTTGTTTGCTTAAAGAGTCGACTGTGCCTATTCTACTGAGTTAGCTAACTTTCTTGAACATTTGTTTACATGTAAAAGGGCAAGAAGTGAAAAAATTCTTTTAAAATATAATGTTTTAAAATGTTGATTAAGAGTTAAGAGATAGTATAAGGATTAAGGTGTTTTCATTGAATGTGGCTGATTCAGTTTGATCCTTGATGACACATATGGTCCTGAAAGCACTGCAGGAGTGATCCCTGAAAACAGAGCCAGGAATAAGCCCTAAGGACCATTGCACATGGCCCCAAGATAAAGAATGGGAACTTATTAAGGGAATAACAAATAACAAAGGTAGCAGAACCTGAGGGCTGGTTTAGTGAACTGAGCTTATCCTAGGGGAGAACTGAAAGCAGGGAAGTGGACATAATAAGGAGGAAACCATTCTGTTAGAAGGTGTGGTATTAAAATTTTGTATGCATCAAACCCTATCATTAACATTATTATAAATCATGGAACCTTGTGGAAAAAAGGGAAAGGAAAGAAAAGAAAAGATAAAAGAAAAGAAAGGAAAGAAAAGAAAGAAAGGAATAGAAAAGAAAAAAACAGTGGATCTAGCCTCATCAGAGAAGCTAAAGTTGTTCTGGTCCTAGGAACCATAGATGTTATACTCCAGAAGTGACATAGAATACACTTTAGGACTTATCAAGGTTGGATAAAGCTTTTTTTCATTCAATGATTCTCACTGGTGTGCATAACCACCATTTTCATCTGAGTCACAAGTAATTTCCCAACTCTACTTTTGCGTTACTATCTTGTCGATAAGAGTCTAAACATCATGGCAATGGAAAGCCTGAGAGATAGCACAGCCACTAATGTCATTTTCCTTTCATGCACCTGACATGAGTTTGGTCCTGGGCATTCCATATGGTCCACCAAACCTGCCAGGAGTGATTCCTGAGTGCAGAACCAGGAGTAACACTTGAGCACTGCCTGGTGCGCCCCCCAAACAAACAAAAACAAATCATGAAAATGGACACATTGATTTCTGCTTTGAGAACATATCCTAGGAAATTCCAAGTCTACATTGAGAGCAGAGGAGCTGAGCTCTGTGACCCCAATCCCCACCCTTCTGAGCCTGAGAGCTCATTCACCCACATAAAGGGAAGCCCTAGGACCTACCCTGCAGTCCTGCCCTGCCAGACACCACCTCTATGCCATAACTGACCCCAATTCACATTAATCTAAACTCTAAACTCCATATTGATAATTTATTGATCATGTATCATATATTGGGGTAAGTAGGGAGGAGCATTTCTATGTCACAGACTACACTGACTTATAAGTCAGTTTATTCAAGTGAGTAAGCAGCTGACAATATTGGAAAGACAAACTCAAAAAATATTGGATGATAACGAAAATAACCTGAATAGCAGATGTACTATTGGCAGCTATCTTATATTAACAATCTAACATATTTGTTCTGAATTATCTTGAAATCTAAACCTCCACCATTCATGCCCATAAAACTTGAAGAACAATGAGGAAACTAAGGAACTCAGTTGTACTCACAGATATGGATAGAAACCCAGAAAAGTCCCTAAACCCACCCAAGTCCTTAATCCTGGTCAATAAGGACCTAAAATCAGCATTTACTGTCAACAGATATTGAGCAAGCAGTTGCCAGTGATATTAAGTAATCACTAGATGAAAAATTCAAACAACTCAAATAACCTCTTTTCAGAAGATGAAAAAACTCATACAAATGGATATGAAGGACCTAAAAACATACTAGCAAGCCATAGTTACAAAATCTCACATGGGGAGAACCATTTAGATGAACTGGAAGACAAAATATAGGCATCATTGATAAAGCTCAAAAGGAAAAGAGAAGTAAAGAAATAGAAGAAAATAGAAGATACTTAAATGAACAAAACACAGCAGAGCCTGGCAAACTACCCATGGCATATTCGATATGCCAAAAACAGTAAGAATAACGGTTCCCATTCCCCTGATCCTGAAAGAGCCTCCAATATGGCAGCATTGGGAAAGATGAGTAAGGAGGCTGCTAAAATCTCAGGACTGGAACAAATGGAGACATTACTGGTGCTTGCTCGAATAGATTGATGAACAACGGGATGACAGTGACACAGTGAATGAACAAAGACAGGAATTACCTGGCATCCCACATGGTTCTTGGCACTTCACCCGGGTGAACCCTGAGCACAAAATCAAAAGTATGCTCTAAGCACTCCCATATGTGTCCACCCCCCCCAGAAATAATAACTATAACATCAAGAACTGCATATTATCCCAGGAGTATTGGGGAATAAAGTTATTAAATCACTAGCATCCAAACTAAAGTTTGGTACATAAGGATGAGTAGTCCTTTATTTTTATTTATTTATTTATTTATTTGCTTTTGGGGTCACACCCATTAATGTTCAGGGGTTACTCCTGACTTTGCACTCAGGAATCACTCCTGGTGGTGCTTGGGGGACCATATGGGATGCTGGGAATTGAACCTGGGTCAGCCGCGTGCAAAGCAAACGCCCTACCCGCTCTGCTATTGCTCCAGCCCCTGGATGAGTACTCCTTTAATTCTATTTTTTTAAAAGCAGACAACACATGGATAAAATATCATAATTGTATCATAATAGTCTATTTATGACTCTCCCCCAAAAAATTTTAGTTAAAATACATAGAAAGATTATTAGTACAAACAATAGAATTAAATGACTATCAGGAGGGAAAAAATATTACAAAGAGTAAGAGAAATATTGTGTTGTCAATTTTCCAGCATGAACAAGAATGAGCTTATTTCTCAAATAAGTAGCTGGTCCTGGAGTATTATGTCATAATATTTTTTTGTGAACCTCTCTCTCAGTACAATCACCGAGATAATTTATTGATCAGATACTCACAAATCAAATCACAAATCATCCTGTTAATCGTCGATCGCCTCGAGCAGGCCCCAGTAACGTCTCCTTCATCCTAGCCCTGAGATTATATTCAAGGCTCTTTAGGAGAATGAGACCCATCATTGTTACTGGTATTTGGCATATTGGGTACGCCACGGGGAGTTTGCAGACTCTGCCGTGTGGGCAGGCTACATTCGGTAGCCTGCCAGTTTTGATCAGATACTAACTTCAAAATTTGGACATTCCGATCAGAAATTACATGGCTGAGCCAATTGTATCAGAGATCCACCATGCAGAAATAATCTTGGCATTTTGCATCCTCTCTCATCATTCATCATCTGTGAATTTCAGAAACGTACTTTAGTTGGGATTAGAAGCGGAGAATATTGGTGTGAGTAATGCTACAAGTAAACAACTATGTACCTGAGAACAATCAAGCTCAGTGGTGTGAAGTGTAAAGGCTCAGGAAAGCATCCACGCTCAGCTGGGCGAAGCGAAGCAAAAGCACACAGAAGACGGCATCTGGAAAACAGCCCTGAGGAAATGAAGATTGACTTTTACTGTTGCAGACTGCTTCCAAACATGTTTCTCTCCCAAGATGTTCTGCTATACCCACAGAGTAGGGCTCACATGAAATCATTTGCTGGAAGAAGATGTCAAATGTCTTAGGTACTAATTACGTTCTCCTGTCAGAAAAAGGAAAGAAAAATAAATTAGTGCACAGACTGACAAACTGTGTTCTTTCTTAAAAAATCAAGACCTTCTCTAATTTAAGGGTGTGCCCATGGATATGAATAATTTTCAGTGGGTTTACAATATCATTAAATAAATCACAGGACACAGTGAATAATGCAAATATGTTTCTGTTGACATTAAATTAAAGCACAAAACTAAAACCACATGATTTTACTAAAATGAATATTTTCTGTATATGCAGATTCACAAAGAGAAAATTTTTTTCTCCCCATCCAAGTCAAATATTAAAGACATGGGAAAGTAAATGTTTTGGAGAATGGGCACTGGTGGTGGGATGGGTACTCGATCATTGTATAACTGAAACCCAAGCACAAAAACTTGTAAGTCTACAGCCGTATCTCATGGTGTTTCACTAATAAAAAAATAAATAAATAAAATAAAATTTTAAAAAAATTTAAAAAAATAAAGTAAAAAATCGAATGCAAAAAATAAAATAAAAGAAAAGAAAGCTTAAATCTTTCCTTGTACTTGCTGGAGGAAAAGGCAGCTCAGATAGAAAAGGGAACATCAATTAAAGTGTGATTGGAGGACCCACTTAGAATGGGAGAGGTATGCTGAAAGTAGACTATAGATCGAACATGATGGCCACTCAATACCTCTATTGCAAACCACAACACCCAAAAGGAGAGAGAGAACAAAAGGGAATGCCCTGCCACAGAGGTGGGGTGAGATGGGGAGGATGGGGTGGAGAGTGGGAGGAATACTGGGATCATCGGTGGTGGAGAATGGGCATTGGTGGAGGGATGGGTACTTGAGCATTGTATGACTGAAACACAAGCAAGAAAGTTTGTAAGTCTGTAACTGTACCTCACAGCGATTCACTAATAAAAATTTTTTTAAAAATCACAGAAAATATCTGGATGCTCACCTGTCATCCCATTATTCATTGATTTGCTTGAGTGGGCACCAGTAGCATCTCCATTCATCCTAACCCTGAGATTTTAGCAGCCTCTCCTCACTCATCTTTCCCAGTGCTGCTGTATTGGAGGCTCTTTCAAAGGTCAGGGGAATGAGGCCCATTATTACTGTTTTTGGCATATCAAATACACCACGGGGAGCTTGCCAGGCTCTGCTGTGAGGGGTGGGATACTCTCAGTAACTTGTCAGGCTCTCCAAGAGGGACTGAGGAAATATATTGCATACTCTGATCCAGGAGCTTTGTTTTACATGGCACCGAGGGCAGTTTGTGGGTGTGACTGCCAAGCTTCTGGAAAACTGGGGGTCTGGGTGGAGGAGGTCCAGCCCCAGTCTGAGCAGGCTTGGAGATCTCAGCCCTAGGACCCAGATACCTGGGTTCCTCTGCCTGTTCCTTCATGCGTGAGGCTTGTCCAAGCATGTGGAGTGGCCTTGAGCATATCTGTGGCTGGGTTCTGGTGGTTTTCGGCTGCCAGGTTTCTGCTTGGGGTGGGGAGGGAGACTCAACTCACCCCCCTCCAAGGGACCCCAGTGAAGACAGCCTGGCAGGAGATTATATTATATGTATAATAATCCAGCTAATGCACTGCTAGCCTAAAGAAAACATCAAAAGTATATTAAAAGTACACTTTTTACTTAGTGAATAAAGCAAATTGGTAATCAGTTGCTAAAGTTTAATCAATATTATGACTTCACACCGTTTCTGGTGTTTTCTTTTTGTATTTAAAATAAAAGGCGTTTAAGGCACCATGATTTGTTTATAGTTGAGTTCAGATATACACTGCTCCAGTACCAACCTTACCATCAATGGCATCTTCCCTCTCTCATGGCCTCAGTTTCCCTCCCAACCTCTTTGACAGGGATATTTTTAAAAATTTTTATATGATTCTTTTATTTGGTTCTTTAACGGCATTAGATTACGTATTGTCTAAATAAGTCTCAATTTTTTAAATTTTTTATTTTTTTATATTTTTTTATTTTTTAATGAATCACCGTGAGGTACAGTTATAGACTTATAAACTTTTGTGCTCACATTTCAGTCAAACAATAATTTAGTATCCATCCCTCCACCAGAAATTGAGTTCCCATTTGACCCAGCAATACCACTTCTGGAATATATCACGAAGATGCAAAAAAGTATAGTAGAAATGACATCTGCAATTGTATGTTCATTGCAGCACTGTTTACAATAGCCAGAATCTGGGGGAAAAAACCCAAGTGCCCGGGAACAGATGACTAGTTAAAAAAAAACTTTGGTACATCTACACGGGACTGGAGTGATAGCACAGAGGGTAGGGCATTTGCCTTGCATGCGGCCATGCGGCCAACCCGAATTCGATTCCTCTGCCCCTCTTGGAGAGCTCGGCAAGCTACCGAGAGTATCTCACCTGCACGGCAAAGCCTGGCAAGCTGCCTGTGATGTATTCGATATGCCAAAGACAGTAACAACACGTCTCACCAGAGAGATGTTACTGGGCTGGCTTGAACAAATTGAAGAACAACGAGAGGACAGTGTTAGAGTGCTACATCTACACAATGGAATACTATGCAGCTGTTAGAAAAGATGAAGTCATGAAATTTGAATATAAGTGGATCAACATGAAGAGTATTATGCTAAGTGAAATGAGTCAGAAATAGAGGGGCAGACATAGAAGGATTGCACTCATTTGTGGAATATAAAGTAACATAATGGAAAAATAACACCCAGGGATAGTGGAGATAAGGTCGAGGAGGATTGCTCCATGGCTTGGAAGCCAGCCTCATATGCAGGAGGAAAAGGCAGCTCAGAGAGAGAAGGAAACAACAAGTAAAGGATGCTTGGAGGCCTGCTCAGGATGGGAGATGCGTGCTGACAGGGGCATTTTTAAATTTTGTTGCTGTAATGCTTACAGTTACGTTGGCCTGGGTTTCAGATATATACATATAGGATAGCTCACACCACAGTATGTCTGAGGCCTCTGCCTCCTACTTCTGTTACCTCCTATTTGCCTCTTTTCTCCTCCCAACTTAGTTTCTTTTTTTCCTTATTCTTCTCAGTTCATAATCTAAGGATTAGGGTAATCTAGGTATGCTTCCTTTGATAATTTACATTGCCTTGTCGTGTTATTCCATACACCAGAGATAAGTGAAATCAACCAGTATTTTTTTTTTCTTCTTCTGACTTACTTTGCTTAGCATAGTATCCTCCAGTTCTATTCAGCTGGAGAAAAATGCATGATTTTATCTGTCCTTCTAGCTGTGTAATATTCCATTGTATAAATACAGTACATCTTCATTATCCATTCATCTATCATGGCACAGATGAATGTTTTTGTGTCTTAGGAGTAGATTTAAAAATTGGAATTGCTTTATCATATAGCAACTCTACTTTTACTTTCTGAGAAATTGCCATACTCTTTTCTATAGGGGTTGAACATTCCCATCAGCAGTGAGTAAGTATTCCTTTTCCACTACATACATACCAACACAAGTTTCTCTGTTTTCTTTTTTAAAATTTATCTTTTTTTATTAGTGAAACGCCATGAGGTACAGTTTTAGACTTACAAACTTCCATGCTTAGGTTTCAGTTGTACAATGATTGAGTACCCATACCTCCACCAGTGCCCATTCACCACATCCAATGCTTGCGCTTCAGTCATACAATGATCGAGTACCAATCCCTGCACCAGTGCCCATTCTCCACCACCAATGATCCCAGTAGCCCTCCCACACCCCACTCCACCCCGCCTTTGTGGCAGGGCATTCCCTTTTGCTCTTTCTTTCCTTTAGGTTGTTGTGATTTGCAATAGAGGTATTGAGTGGCCATCGTGTTAGGTCTATAGTCTACTTTCAGCACGCATCTGAAATCCTGAGCGAATCCTTCAAGCATCCTCTTCTTGGTGTTCCCTTCTCTATCTGAGCTGCCCCAGCATGTGCTGCCAACATCCAAGCCAGGAGTAGACCTCCCGGTACTTATCTCAACTATTCTTGGGTGTTTCTCTCCCATTCTGTTACTTTATATTCCCTAGATGAGTGTAGTCTTTCTATGTTTGTCCCTCTCTTTCTGGCTCGTTTCACTTAGCATATGTGCAGCATTCTCAATGTTGAGAGATATTTCATTGCCATCTTTACTTGGAGTCCCCTGATTATAAATGATGATTAGGATCTTTTATTTGCCTATTGGTCATTTGACTTTCTTCTTTTGAGAAATTACTTTGGAAATGGACAAATATCCCATGTCCATGGATTAGAAGAATCAGTATTATCCAAATGACCATCATACCTAAGCTTTTATATTTAATGCAATCTCTAGCCAAATACAGATCACATTATTCAAGGTGATATAATTGTCAATTTATAAATGTTTGTATGGAATCATAGAATATCCTGAGGGCCAAAGACATAGAGAGAAATAAGAAATTAGAACGTCCATGATTTGAAACTATACTATAAAGTTATGTGGGTAAAAAAAGCATGGTACTGAAATGAGGATGGACTCTAACCAGTACATTAGAATTGAGTACCCAAAGACAAATCCCAAGATCTGTGAACCACTAATTTTCAACAATGAAGCTGTGTATATAAAGTGGAATAAAGAGAGCCTCTTAAGCAAATGGTGCTAGGAAAACTGTATAACCAAACATAGAAAGATAGAACTAGATCATTATTTTACACCTTATATAAAAATCAATTTAAAGTAGATAAGCGACCTTAAGATTAGGCTTGAATACATAACCTATGTTGAGAGAAATATCAGCAGATTTCTCCATGATTTGGACCTCAGATATGTTTTCAAAGATATGATTCCATTAGCAAAGGTAACAGAAACAAAACTTAAACAATGGGACTACATCAAATTAAAGAGTTTCTTCATGACTAAGTAAACATGAGCTTAAATTAAAAGACACTCAACTGCCTGGGAGAAGATATTTGCACTAGACATATCAGATAAATATTTAATATCCAAGATATATCAAGAACTCACAAAGATCAACAAAAATAAACCAAAAGTTCTATCTAAAAATGAAGAAAACAAAAGTGTTTTATTTAATGAAAGATTTGAGACCACTAACCTATCTTAGTTTCTACTAATTGGTTTTACATCATCAGTTCTTTTCAGATACTATGTTTATCACTTTGATTGCATAAATATGTCCAGTAACTTAAATATATATGAATAAGTTGGCTGGAGTGATAGCACAGTGGTAGGGCATTTGCCTTGCACGCAGCCAATATGGCCAACCCGAGTTCGATTCCTCCGCCCCTCTCAGAGAGCCCTGCAAGCTACTGAGAGTATCTCGCCTACATGGCAGAGCCTTGCAAGCTACCCATGACGTGTTCAATATGCCAAACACAGTAACAACAAGTCTCACGATGGAGACGTTACTGGGCCCACTCGAGCAAATAGATGAACAATGGGAGGACCATAAAGTTGGCCATTAGGAGTCAAAAGAAAACAGTGTAATTTTTATGTTTCTTTACAGCTTTTGGAACAATACCAATGTGGTGGATTAACTTCTGGAAAGGAATTTTTGCTATGTTCCTAAATATTGACCAATAAAATTTCCCATTAGAAACAGTAACAATTCATGCAAGATTATCCCATTCTTTCTGCCACCCTCACATGTATGTGTATATATATATACTTATATAAGCATATACATTTCTTATTTATGATGAAAATGACCCTTTGTATGATTCTAATTTCCTAGATGAAAAAATAGTAAAGTAAAGGACCTCCCGTTGATCATCAATTTGCTTGAGTGGGCCCAGTAACGTCTCCATTGGAGACTTTGTTGTTACTGTGTCTGGCATATCAAATACGTCACGGGGAGCTTGCCAGGCTCTGCTATCCTGAGAAATTGACTTGAATGTCATTGGTGGAACATCTAGCTTACCTCTGTCACTCAGAATCTTTGAAAATATAATTTAAGTAGATGACAAGTTACACATTTGTTTCTTGTGTTTATATTTGATAGATGATATATTATATATAGTTTATATATATATGAGAGCCTGGGACAGGAGCATTTAATATTTAATTGCTAAATAAATTTAACTATCCACCAATTAGACCCTAACTGGAAGGAGTTTTTTCAGTATTGATTTTTTTGAATTGTAAGAAAGACATAGAATTGATTCTTGAAAGATTATCACAAATTTTTAATTCTGCATGAGGGATTTTTATCTCGTGTACTTTTGAAATTGCAATTGTATTATCAGGAATGTCAAATCAAGGAAAGGTGGATGTATGGAGGCACTGGAAGGACCCATGGAGACAGTAGGAGCCTCAGGAGCAATTCAAGTTGTTTTCATTCTTGTCTGCTTAGAAAAGGTATGTTTTTTCAGGAGAGTGCTGAATGATATCTCTTTATCTAAAAGGAGGGGCAGTAAGCCAATTAAGTTTGGAAATATCTATCTTAGATTATACTATGTGCAGTATAAAAGTTTGAACAATGGCTAATTAAAATGCCCTGTCAGGACATTGAGAGGCATATATCAGAATTATTATTATCCATGTTTTTGTTGTATGTGATTCCAATTATTACTATAAAATTTTTGGTTTAGGAGAGTTGGGAAATTTACTGATACAGACTAATTTTGAAATGGCATATTATCTTAGAAGAGATTAAAAGGAGAAAATGTATTAAAAAATACACACCTTGAGAATTAAAAAAGAGAAAAGTTACCAAAGATGTTGCTATCTTGTTTCAAACTAGTTAAGACATATTCCACATCAAAAAGTAAAAAAAAGTTTGAAATATTGCTTCAAAAATCAGAAAGTGAATAAGAGAGGACCAAGACCTGCAGCATTCAAGAAAAATAAAATATTGTGTTGAAGCTTGATAGAAGAAAAGCAGGATATCTAAACTTCTGGTTTTGTTTCTGATTTCTCTGCCAAGTATTGAATAAGCATTCATAAGGGAATACAAAATCCAGGAGTAGTAAAGTTGCTTTATATGAATTCAAGTCATTTGGCTTAGATTAATTGTATCCCAAGGCTCTAAGAAAACTTATAAATGAAATCACTCAACAACCATCCTTATTTTATGAGAAATCATAGCAAAGGGCAAAGGAGCCTGAAAACTGGCAGAATGCCAGTCCCACTTTCAAGAGGAAAATGATAGGTTTGGCAAACAAAGCTCTGGATACAGGATAGATTACTAAAGGAATGGAAGTTGAGTACTTAGAAAAGGAGGCCGCCATTGTAAACGAAGAACGGTTTTTGTTCTGAGAGGATTATAGGGCTTGTCTAATGGGAAAAGTCAGGAGAGAAGCCTTTGGGGACATCAGTGACTCCAACAACAATTCTCTTTTTAGACCCTTGTATTAAATAGACAATAATGGAATTAAAAGGAAAAATGATATGATTACTAACAAATGGACTTATTTTACCCAAGGAATAGTGACTAGCTTATTAATGCATCGATCTCATCCCAGAAAACCATATTGAATTGTTTCCTGTAAAATATGTCACAATTTCATCCCCCGATAGCTAGCTATGTTACCTTATTTGAAATTAATATCTCTAAAAATGTAATCAAGTTAAAATAAGGTCTTTAGGATAGGACATTACAGAAAATAACTATTCTTAGTAAGAAGGGAAAAAATATTTCAATACAGAGATATCAGAGAACTCCAACTGATGGAGATGGAGATTAAAGTGCTGTACTAGCAAGCAAGGAAAGCCATGCATTGCCTACAAAGTATGAACAGTTATAAAGAAGTCAGAGAGGATTGTCACCTATCAATTTTATATAAAAAATGGCACTATCAACACTTGGTTTTCAGATTTATAGCCTCTGTGATTGTGAGAAAATACATTTTTGTTTTAAACCATCCACTTAGAATACGTCATTCCCTCCCAGAAAGAAGCATAATATGACACTCCCCATAACCATGCCGCTGGAACTCACACCAGGCTGTTTCACTTGGGGCACCCCAGAGAGGGGAGGGTGAGACCCCTCCCCACCCTAAGAGACCCAGATCTGGCAGCTGAAAACCTCCAGATCTCAACCCACTGCCAAGTTCACAGCTGCTCTCCACACTCTCGTGCCAAGACTTAACCATAAGTGAACCTATTCCTGGACCTTCATACTACACACCCTATCCATACTTCAAGAGTACTGCACCACATTTGATGGGGTTCAAAGTAGAAGGCCACCAATCTTAGAGCAATTTTTTACAGATATATATATATATATATATATATATATATATATATACAAACACACTGCCTTCCAGTTGTTCATCGATTTGCTTGAGCGGGGCCAGTAACATCTCCATTTTTTTGAGACTTCTTGTTACTGTGTTTGGCATATTGAATACATCACGGGGAGCTTGCCAGGCTTTGCCATGCGAGCGAGATACTCTCAGTAGCTTGCCAGGCTCAGTAGCTGAGTAGCTGAGTAGCTGAGAGGGGCAGAGGAATCGAACCCTGCTCAACCGGGCTGGCTGCGCACAAGGCAAACTCCCTATCGCTGTGCTATCGCTCCAGCCCATATATATATATATATATATATCAAACTTTAACAACATGTTAGTCATCTCTTATAGAACGGCTTAATGGCCCCTGGGTGAAATACAACAATCTTCACCCTCTTTCCTCTAAGGATACTTTTTTGTAACCTTCTCAGCAGTTTTTCATAACAAACAATACAAAATATATTATTCTGGTTCTGCTTTGGGGCAGGAACTGGGGTTTGGGATAGAAAATCCAAAACAAGGTGACAGTTAAGAGTAATGGTGGTGGGATTAGTGTCTGAATATTAAATGTAATCAAATATTGTGAACTACTTTATAAAATAAAAAAATAATAAACCATCCACATTGCTACAGTCTCCCTATGATACTCGTCTCACAGGTGTCCCCCAAAACCAGGATCCTTATTCTGATTCTGCCCATATAACACTCTAAATGGTTTGGATAATTAAAAAGACAAAGAACAAAACAATATAAAAATAAAAATAGTGCTAGAACGATAGCACAGCAAGTAGGGCCTTGATGCTGGGTTCAAATCCCAGCATCCCATATGGTCCCCTGAGAAGTGCCAGGAGTAATTACTGAGTGGAGAACCATGAATATCCCCTGAGCATTGCTGGGTGTTGACCCAAAAAGAAAACAAGATCAAGTTCTGTAAATATTACAGAATTTATTTATATTTTTAAATTTTTAGATGACCATTTATTTTTAAAAATCAAAATTAAAATACCAGTGATAGAGAGCCAGAGATATTGTACTGCTGTCACTTGCCTTGCATATGACAGAACCAGGTAGATACTGCACAGGACTTATGGTCTCCTGGAGCAATGCAGAACTGTCCCCTGTCCCCTGAGTTCTGAGACAGGTGTCATCCTGGTGTGTGACAAAAAATGAAAAACAAATAATAAATTAATAATATAGTGGGGTGTAGAGATAACGATGAGTAGAATGTTTGCCTTGCATGCTACAGACCAAGTTCAAATCCTGGCACCCCTTATGGTTCCTAGCCCACCGGGAGTGATCACTGAACACAGTCATACCACGAATACGTCCTTAGTATCATCAGCTGTGGATCCAAAAGGAAACAAAAACAAATTAATGATATATATTCTATTATTCTACCATCTAAATAAGAAAATGGAGTTATTTAATGCACACTTTCTACTGCAACAGAACTAAATAATAAGGCCTCGTTTAGATTAAAATGAGCAAAAAAAAAAACGTAAAACCATGCCATTAAAATGAGCAAAAAAAAAAAAGAGGTAAAACCATGCCACATCAAAGTTGGAAGAGTTTAAGGTGGCAGAATTTAATATGTAGAAGAGATTAATCAAAACAGGTGTTATAACAACTACAGATACAAAGGTCTTTCTGTCACCTCAGGATACCAGACTATTTCAGAGTCTCACACAGCCATTATTAAGATGCAGCAGCAGCAGTATGCTATCTGCCATCTGTCTTATATTACAAATGAAGGTGTCAGTGTGTCTAGTAACATAAATGTAATATTCAATTGATTCTGAGATACACTTCCTCCATGTTGGTTTTTACTATAATATCTTAGTTTTTTGCGATGTTTTCATATATGTAATTTTTTGTTTTTACTTACGCACCACAATTTATAATGTTAATAACAGAGTTTCAGTCAGAAAATATTCCAACAACCATTCACCATCAGTGTCAGTGTCCTTGCACCAATGACCCAAGGTTTCCTCCCACCAAATTAGGAAAGAGGTTAAACCATTACTATTTGCAGATGACATGATAATATTGTAGAAAAAACAAATAACCCACTCAAAAACTCTCATAAACAATAGACTAATACGTGAAGTTAGCAGGCTACAAAATTAGCATGCAAAAGCTTAGGCTAGTAATGCACTAGAAGTGAAAGAAATAAAAATAGATAATCCATCTAGGAACCAATTTAACAAAAGGTGTGAAAAATTTATACCCTAAAATCTGTAAGTCACATACAAAAGAAATAGAAGGAAATATCAGACAATAAAAAAATATTTACAGGTACTGTCACTGTCCTCCCATTTGCTCCCATTTGTTCATAGATTTGCTTGAGTGGGCCCAGTAACATTGTGAGACTTGTTACTGTGTTTGGCATATCGAGTACGGCACGGGGAGTTTGCCAGGCTTTGCCTTGGGGGCGAGATACTCTTGGTAGCTTGCCGGGCTCTCCGAGAGGGGTGGAGGAATCGAACTCAGGTTGGCCATGTTGGCTGCGGGCAAGACAAACACCATATCCGCTGTGCTATTGCTCCAGCCCATTTACAAGTACATGGTTTGGAAATTTTAATATTCACGTAATGACCTTCCAGAGCAGTGCATTATACAGATTCAGCACAATATACATGTTAAAATTAAACACCATCCTTAAGAATTTGGAAGAAAATTCTACCAAAGTTTGTATAGAACCATAAAACTCACTGAATAGTCAGAGAAATTCTTGAAAAAGAAAAGTGGTAGGTACTGGATTTCCTGACTTTGAAATTGTATTATAAAGCTATTGTAATCCAAACTGAAACAATGTGGGGCTGGAAGACACGAACTTGACAACTACTGAATCAGAATAGAGTCTGGAGATAAACGCTCAGATTAATGGACGAGTAATCTCAAGACAGAATAGTGAAGTTCATGAAATGGAGCAAGAAAAATCTCTTTAACAAATGGTGGTGGAAAAACTGAATAGAGAGAAAGAAAAAAGAAAGATAGAAGGAAGGGGGACGGAAGGGAAGAAAAGGGGGGAAGGAGATTATACCTTCAAAATCCATAGAACGCACTGAATAAAACATAGGCAAAACTTTCCAGGATCCAGACCTCAAAGATATCTTCAATGACCTTGTGCCATCAGCAAAGATAGAAAATCCATTTTTTAATGGGAGACTGCAAAGTTGCTTTAGATATATCAAAGGTCTCCAGGTCTTGTTTGAAAACCTGTTTATCCCTTCTTCAAATAAGAATAACATCTGAGAATAGAGAACTCAAGGTTGACAATATTTTTCATTCATATATTTGAATATTAAGTCCACACCTTTTCCCCCTTAAATTGTATTTTGTTAAAGCATTATTTACAAAGTTATTCATAGTTGTTTTAGGAACACAATGTTCTGTCACAGATCCCTTTGCATAGAGGGCTTCATTTGAGAATTCTGTCGTGAATTGTATGTTGTTTCCCTTATATTTGAGGCTTTACCTCTCTTTTGCCATTTTATGTGGTGTCTATTCTTTGAGTCTGACCATTTTGACTGCAATATTTTGTCCTGGTATTCTTCTGATTGAGTTTATTTCATTGGCACCCTTTGGACCTATTGACTCTGTGCAAAGGTTTCACTCCAGACTGTAGATATTATCCGCTACTATCTCTTTCATCAGTTTTCCCACTTTCTTTTTATCCTTTCCTTCTAGTATTCCTATGTTTGGCAATAACTCCTATTGCTAATAAATATCTACATTTTGATCAAATGTTTTATCAAATCTCCTTTCTATTGTTTTGGGGGGCTGATGTGATGGCTTGCATTTTGTCTTCAAGTTCATTGATACAGTTTTCAACCTACTATATTCTGGTGCTATGACTTGCTATTATATTTCTCAATTTAAAGCTCATTCAATTACATTTGGATGAATACTTTCAATGTTTTGCACTAATTTTTCTGTCAGCTGTCTGAATTTCTCTTTCAGTACTTCTTTCATTGCTTTCACTTTGCAGGGACTGTTTTGAGCTAATCCTTGAGCAGTATAGAGAGTTGATATATTCAATTACTTACCTAAACTTCTGTCTCTGTCTACTGAGCAGCTGAATTCTGTTGTTGTCTCATTATTTTTAGAGTTTTTTGTGTACTAACGGTAAAGTCTCATATTCCAGACAGTCTGAATTAAGATCAAATACGCTGTTCATGATACCAGGTTGTTCTTTACGCCTCTATTAATTTCTGGCCAACTCCATCACCTTGTGAAGAGATTTCAACAGGATAGCTTGGGAGAATGCTCAGTCCCTGGTTACAATGGCAGAAACACAATGGATAGAGTGGATTAACAGCAAGATCGACAGGGTGCATCACAGGTGGGTTAAAGTGTGTGAGGTAGATGAAAAATGTCGTTGAACTACTTATGCAGTGACTAGGGTTGGAAACAGCTGCCAGAGAACAAGCAGAGATAGACAGATAAAGTTTGGAGTGAACTTCCACACAACCTGAAACTCAAGAGGCACCAGTGGAGCTGAGGCAGATCCAGATGGGCACACTGACCTAGGATAGGGAACAAGCCCCAACCCTCTGATTTAAACGTCCCTGAAATCAGCAGTTGTCTTACACTTGCTGACTGCAGGTTCACAACATTAAAGAGCTTTATACCAAGTGAATGGACAAACTTGTCCATGGCTGCTCACTTTGTCATTTCAGTTGAATATGACCATTGTGGTGTCATTTTATGTTGAGTTTAATTTCTAATGTCTTCAAAATACTGTACTTTGATTTGTCAATGAACTGAGACGTGAACAAAGACATGTGAATAGAAATGTTTAAATATTAATTGGCAAAACAATGCTAATCATGGGATGAAAGAGTAAAATTTAGTGTTCTTTTACAATGTCACAATGAAATGCTTTAATAGTCAGGAAATAACAGGGAATTTGTTACATTTTGTAACTGAGTTACATGATTTGAAAAAAAAATAATTGCCTGCTTCCTGCTAAGCAACACAATTAAAAGCAAAAAGTACCAACATACTTCTTGGAATATATAAAAAAAAATCTCCAAAATGAAAAAAAAAAAGCTCTTATTACCTATTCTTGCATTCATCCAACAGGCATTTTAAGATGTTTAATCATAATTTAATTGGCAGAATTTTTGTTCTCAGTGGAATTTAACTAATGATACATCATTATAATTAATAATCTTAGCTACATTTTAAATGGTACTTTATATATATATATGTACAGAACATTATAATTTGCAAGCAGTTCCACAAATATCATTTGAATCATCCTCAATAGTTAGTAAAACAGGGGTAGAGCTTTAAAAAACAACTGAACAGAGGATAAAACAAATGCTTTCTAGCTAACTTACTTATTGTGTTTAACACACGATAAATTGGTTCTAGAGTTAAAGACTACTGGTTCTGATTTCAGCGATTTTTGTTACTTAAAGGATGTTATCTTGGAAAGAGTAAGTAAATGAAGGTATATTAAAACATACAAATTGATAAATAAAATTCAGGAACACTTTATATATTTTAATATATAAATAATACAGAGTAAATAATCCTTTCAAAGCCAATTTCCTTTTTACCTGGTACAAGAAGGGAAAAATAGAACTTCAAAATGTTGTCACAAGTCATACAAAATCAGTTTTTTCTCTCCTGGGAAAGAATTAATAGCTTTGCTATTTCACCTCTAATAAAGTTAATGCAATTCTGAAATTGGATAATACGAAGATCCATAATCTACATTCACTCAAATGTATAATGCAAACATAAATTATGTAATTTTCGTCATATCCTCTAAGGAAAAAATTAGCCTGTTGAATTTCCCTGAATATACCTGATATAAAGCACACAGATATTCTGATTCCTGGATTTGAAATACATTAAATTTAATAGTTACAGCACTTTACTATTTTAAGTATACTCACAAGTCTCACTAACTTATATTATTCATTCTATATCATAATGTATCTTTCACTTTTATTGGGAAATAATTGAAAAAAATCACTAATTTTAAGGCATATAGAATGATTGATTTTTATATGTTGTAAACTGATTAACATAAGAGATTTAGTCACTAATAATATTGCAAATAAAAATTTTAATCTTGACAACAGTCATATGAGGTCTTGATCACATCATTGCCACAACGTCATCACCACTACTATCATTATTATTATATCATTTCCACTTTATAATCATTCTTTAGCACTACCATGAATAGAATCATGATCCCCATTGCTATCACACTCATCATCAGGATCATCAGCATCACCACCCTCACCATCAGCCTCTGAAGCTTCACTTGTCAAAATGACCTAAAGAACTGTGTCATTTTTCTGAATGTCAAAGAAATCAACTGAGATTCAGAGACATCATAGAGTTTTCTAGATTAGCCTGACAACAAGTAAAGGAGCCTGTTCAACAATTTCTTTCCTCTGACTCCAAATCCTAGGACTCTAATAGTTACTGCTATCACTCCTGCTTACATCTTTTGAAAGGAAGGTTAAAGAGAATGACCTTGTTATATTTTAATAATTATTTGGTAAATAAAACTTCAGATATAATTTACTTGATCTGGGTAAATACATGGTTTTAGAACTATACATTAAGGGAGATGCCATTCATTATATTATAGTATTTTATGTAGATCATAATTTAAACCCTAAGCTCTGCATGATTGATCATTTCTTAAAACCTTTATAGGATTTGACAATATTTTATATTTTAAGTGAAATATATTTATTTTAAAGTGATTATGATAAGAATATACAGTCTATGTTATTTAAAAATTATTAAGAAAGAGGAATATTTAAATCCATTAATGGACTTTATAAACCCATTGCCAAAACAAGCCCAAGGACTAGAACCAGGAAAAATATGTTTTAGTAAGATTTTAGGTGTTAATTTACTGCCAGATATGTATGTCATCTTATCATTCATACAAATCAAGGAATTAAGCTCATCCTTAATAGGCAGGACTGTGCAACAAAAACAGAACAAAAACAAGATCAAAAGACACAGAATGATAGGATGGCTTGGAAAAATAAATCCACCTGAACTCACTTTTCTGCATCCTGAAAGAGACACATCCGAACAGCATCATAAGCATAGGCTCAAAGTCAAAGAATGGGAAACAATTTAAAGAGAAAAAATCCCTTACAAATCTGGGTGTCCATGCTTACGTTAGATAACACTGACTTCAAATTTAAGAGACTTTAAGGAATATATGTCATTATTTAATGATCCTAGAGTCTGTACATCAAGAACTTATACAGATAAACCTAATGAGAAACCATCAAAATAGTGTTCTATAACTAATCAAGCTGAAAAAAAGGCATTGAGAGCAACACAATAATAGTAGATTTTTTCAAATTTTTATTTAATTTAATGTAAACAAAAGCTACAACTGTTAATACATCAGTAGTTGGAATTGATTGCATAACAAAGCTCCATATTAAAACCATCAGGATAAAAAATCCATTTTATGTGAAAATGGTTATATGTCATCATGGGATTGTTAAAAATCCTTATCAAAGAATTTATTAAGCTGTTTGCTGCTAGTTGAGCTTTCTATATTGTTATTTTTGTTTGCTGGGTTTAGATGGCTTCCATATTACTTTTCTGTTTCAATTGGTGTGCTCCTACTAGAATTTCAGTATTGAGGAATTAGAAGATGTTATGGGACTGAATCCATAGCTGCCCAATTTAGTCTTTGAGAATCTATGGTCTGAGCCAATGAATTAACATGGCAAGGGCTGGGGGAGGTAAGCATGACTGCTGGGGTTTCTGGATGTATGGGGAGGTGAAACTTACCACCCCCACTCTAAGAAGACACCATAGTTCTCAAGTTGGGATCTGGGGTAGTTGGGATTATTCAAAGTTTGATGTCTCTACAGAGAATATGAGTGAAATGGTGCATTTGAGCCTTTTGCATGGCTGCAGAGGTGGGAGGTGGGTGCAGATGCCAGGGTTTTGGAAGGATGGATATTAGGTACCCAAGCTGAGAATTCTGGTGACTTCTTGAGTCAGGGTAGGCAGCTTCTCCATATTTCCACAACCACCACTCACAGTTGCAGTCCAGGTGTCCAACTAAATTTCTAAGGAGCTGCATGCCAAACAGCTAAAATTCATGGTAACACCTATCCCCACAGCTACAAACTTAGGAACACTCTCGGGAGGTCGGTGAGTGGAGTAGCCACCCTGCTAAAGCCTTGGCAGATGCACACACACCCTAATAGTAAAAGATTTTAGCACTCCATTTTCACAGCTAGAACTAATAATTAGGTAGAATTCTCCTCAAGGAACCACTTAAAAGAATAATTGGAAGAGATGGGTCTAACCTATATAGAGCATCATTCATCCCCCTAAAGTAGAGCACTTGTTCTTTTCTAATGTACATGGAACATTCTCCAAGATAGAACACATGTTGGGTCAAAAAACTTGCTTTCATAAAATCAAAAAGGGAGAAATAATGTCAACTGTCCTCTTAGACTAAACAAGTCTGAAAGTGAAAATTAATCACAAATAGAAAATTGGAGAAAAATATTAAGGTAAAGGTAAGGTAAAGGCCCTCCCGTTGATCGTCGATTTGCTCGAGTGGGCCCAGTAACGTCTCCATTGGAGACTTTGTTGTTACTGTGTCTGGCATATCCAATACTCTCGGTAGCTTGCCGGGCCAGACACAGTAACAACAAAGTCTCCAATGGAGACGTTACTGGGCCCGCTCGAGCAAATCGATGATCAACGGGAGGGGAGAAAAATATTAGATATTTGAAAATAAAATACCACTGAACAACTTGTGAATCAAACAATAAGTCAAAGAAAACAATAAAATTCTTCTGGAAAAAAACAAGAATGAGGACACATGTTAGTAGAAAATATGGGACACAGCACAAGAAGTAATAAGAGAGGAATTCATAGCTTTCCAAGTGCTAACAAGAAAGATCCTTGTAGTAAAATTTAAGGTGAGAAAAAAAGGCCCAACAAAGGGAACCCAAATAGAAAAAAAGTAAATAATGAAACAAACACAATAAAACATACGAGTTTAAAAATTCCAAACTACAGACTGACAAATAAATCTTGGAAGAGAGCAACACACTACGGAAATGTAACCTTATCCAGAGCCAGGTTGACTTCATCTGGCAAAACTCAGAGAGGGGCTGGTGACTAGAACTCCAACAGGTATCAACTCCAGAACCCAACCACCACCAGGCTCATTACCAACGTTTACACGGTCAGGATGAGTCCCCTCATGCATGAGAATGAATCTGCTGAGAAACCCAGGTATGCCCATTTTGAGACTGGAACCTCCAGGTTCACACAAAGTCAAGAATGGGCTCCTCTCCCATCTCACTGTGCTCCCGGTTGCCTGGTTGTCACACCCACAAACCATCTCTGGACCACATATAACTGCGTTGATGACCATGATCCAGAGACTCATACATAAATCCCAGAAGATGCCCCTGGACCCTGAAATCACCATTCAGCTTAAAATTTGACTCCAGTTCTAGCATCCTATTTAAAATTTTAGAATTTCTGGAGCTTTATGCCACTGATATACCAAGAGCAGCACACTGCATTTGATGTTATGGGGTGTAAACTAGAAGGCAATATATATCTATATAGAGAGAGATATATATTAGATATATATCACATGAGACAAAATAAATTATTTAGCATCTTTTGGGCAGCCTTGGGTGATGGTGGGAAAATTCAAAATAATGGTTGGTGGGAAGGTATAATGGTGGTGGGACTGGTGTTGAGATATTGAATGTAATAAATTATTGTGAACAACTTTATAAAAATAAAATTCAAAAAATCCAAATGTCAAAAAATTAAGAATAAATAATATTTGCAAACCATTAGACTCAAAAATAAAGAAAAAGACAAAAAAATCTAATGAACCTAATTAGATATGAAGGGGGAGACATAACAACAAATACCACAAATATTTGAAGGAACATTAGAAAGAGTTACAAAAATTTATACTCCATGAAATTGGAGACTCCAGAAGAAATTGATGAATCCTTACATTCTTAAAATCTTCCAAGTTTTAATCAAGAGGAAATAGTACTTGAAGTGACCAATTATGAGCATACAAATTCAATAACCTCCCCGAGAACAAAAGTTCAGGCACAAATGGTGAATTTTTCCAAACATTTAAACTGGTTCTATTTACAATCATTTTAGGTTCTTCTAAAAAGCCAAAGAAATAAAAATTCTTCCAAACAATTTCTGTAAGCCAAACATAAGCCTGATATCAAAACAGAAACATAACTAAAAGATAAGGTAATATTTCTATTTAAACTATATCCATGATGAAAATAGACAAAGTTTCTCAACAAAGTTTCTTAGCAAAACATCGCCAAAGAAAATTGAACAACAACAAAAAAATTATTCACAACCAACAAGCAAGAATTGTCCCAAGATGTAAGAATGATTAAGTGCAAGTCAATCAATGTAATACAATATATCAACACAAGAAAAAATAAAAATCATACTTTTGGGGTCAAAGTGATAGTATGGTGGGCAGAGTGCTTGCCTTGAATGTGCTGACCTGGGTCTGATCCCTGGAACCGCATAAGGTCCTCATAGCCTTCCAGAAGTGACCACTGAGTGGAAGGCCAGGAGTAGTAAGTCATGAGCACTACTGGGTAAGACCCCACTTTCTTTTTAAATCAGACTACCAATCAATAGATGTATAGAAAGTACTGGAGAGAATCCAACACCCATTCATGATAAAAAAAAAAACCTCCCCTTGAAAAATAGTAATTTAAAGTATTTCATCAATATAGTTAAAGCAATATACCATACATGTATTCAGTAGTGAAAAATTGAGAACCTTTCCATTATAATCAAAGAAATATACCCAATAATAACTATGCCCCACCCCTTTTTTAAAAAACACCAATTTCTTTTTTCTATATGTATATATTTTCTAAATATCAAAATTTCACATGAAATGAATTATGTAATATGTGGTATTTGGTGAATACATAATAAATTTACATTCAATGTTTTGATGTATTGCCAACTTGGTTTCCAATGCAGCCATATCATTTTATATTATTAATACCAATTAAGTAAATTTTGATTTCTCCTAATCCTTTTGTCAGTACTATTTGTCATATATCTTCATAACTATAGTCACTCTAGTCAGTTTGAGGTAGTTTCCCATTGAGATTTTAGTTTACAATTATTTAATGACTGAGTGTTGGAGATATTTTCATTTATGTATCAACTTTTTATTCATCAAGTTATCTATTTAGATTTATCATTTTTGATTGTGGAAAATATATATGTAACAATTTTTGTCATCTTAACTATTTTAAGTAAACAATTCAGTGGCATTTAAGTATATTCACTTGTGTATAATTATCATGAGTTTTTGAACAATTTTTTATTTTAATTTAGTTTGGAGGCCACTATTGGTGGTGCTCAGGGCAGACTCCTGGATGTGATTTCAGGGATCACTCCTGGCATTGCTCAGCAGACCATATGGGGTGGTATAGATTTAACCTTGACATACCACATGCAAAGCAAATACCCCACTGCTGTAAAATCTCTTCAGCCCCCTATTTTCAAACATTTTTTAAATAATCTCAGGAGAAACTCTTTTCCCAAAGTCATTGGTAACCTCAATCCTAACTTCTCCATCTCTTTGATTTACGTTACCTGGTATCTCATATAAGAATCATACTTTGTTCTTTTATGAAATGCTGATTTTGCTTAGTGTTATGTCTTTAAAGTCCATCTATTCTGTAGTATGCAAATTATTTTGTTATTCTCCAAAGCTGAGTAAGGATCCACTACACGCATGAATATTCCACATTTTATCTGTCCTTCTTTTTAATGGGGACTAGGAATGTCCTACATTTGGGGTTTTGTAAATAATACTGCTCTGCAGATTTACATAGATATCCAAGTTTCTGCTTTCATCCCCTTATAAATAATTTATATTTTTATTTTAGGTTCAGGGGTTACACCCAGCAGTGCTCAGGGGCAGTGCTCATGTGACATTCTGTCAGTGCTTCGGGAACTATATGCAGTGCCAGGACTCAAGCCAGGGTCTCAGTTGATGTCACAGTCACATGGAAGGTAAATGCCTTGACCTTCATACTAGGTATCTTTGTACTAGTCCATTTGCTTTTACTCTTTTTATTATAAAAATTAATCTTTTTCGCCTGGCAAGCTACCCATGACGTTTTCGGTATGCCAAACACAGTAACAAGTCTCACAATGTTACTGGGCCTGCTTGAGCAAATCGATCAACAACAGGAGGACTGTGACCGTGAATCATTTTTTAATTTTGTTTTGTTTTTAGTCTATACCCGAAAGTACTCTGGGCTTACTCTGGACTGTACCAGATTATTCCTGGTAGTGCCAGGTGGACATAGAGATCACTCCTGGTGGTGCCAGGTGGACATAGAGAGTGCCAGGGATTCAACCCAGTCTCCAGCATGCAAGACAAGCAGCTTACCCACTTTACTACCTGGCCCCTGGCCCCCTATCTTCGTGCTTTTTATATACATCAAGTAGAGAAATTACTAGGTCTTATTATAATCTTAGGGCTGGAGCGATAGCACAGCAGTAGGGTGTTTGCCTTGTGTGCAGCCGGCCCAGCTAAGCTGAGTTCGATTCCTCCGTTCCTCTTTGAGAGCCCGGCAAGCTACCAAGAGTATCTTGCCCGCAGGCAAAGCCTGGCAAGCTACCCATGAAGTATTCAATATGCCAAATACAGTAACAACAAGTCTCATGATGGAGACGTTACTGGGCCTGCTCGAGCAAATTGATGAACAACAGGAGGAGAGTGCTACAGTGCATTGTAATCTTACATTTGACATTTTGAAGAGGTTCTAAATTATTTTCTACAGCAGCTGCATTATTTTCATTTGCCCCAACAATGTACAAACATGGCACTTTCTTATATCTTCACCACTGGTATTTTCTGTTTACTTGGTTGGGTGTGTCTGAATTCCCACTGTGGCCTTTGTCTGTTTGTAAATAGGTTTTAATATAATAGTGTTTTATTGCAATTACTATATATTATACATATTTATTTTGATCAAACATCTGATATTTATTGATAATGCGCAGCATGGCATGACATCTGACAATATTCCCTATAATGGTTTCTTTTTATATGCTGCTAGAGAATTGCATATTTCAGAGTCTTGTGGAGATAGAGCAGGAAGAGGCAGGGAGGGGCTGAGAGGTGATCCAGGGACACTGAAGTGAAACAGAAAGGGACAAAGGTGAGTGTGGTGGTGGAATGTTGTATGTATTAAACTATATCATAGATTGCATTGTGAAAATGTAAAATGCAGTGGCTAAAATTAAATGAAAATAATAAACAAAGGGAAGTTCACATGTGGGGTCAAAAGCATTTTGATGAATTTACTAAATAAAGAAAGCTTACATATTTAGTTTTCAGAACAAATGTCATTGCTGCCATGTCCCTATATATTTATGCCATACCTCATATATGAATTTTCATTTTTTAAGGTCTGTTACTTTAAAAGCCATTCTCAACTCCCAGATATTCCTTTAAAAATTCACAGAAACTTTCAACAGTTGGAATCGAAGCTGCCATTTGGTTATTAATGAAAAATTCTGAAATGACAATTTTAGGAACCATGGAATGGTGGAAAATGCTATTTAATTATACACTGCAAACCTCCAGGCACAAAATAGGCAGCAGTACAGAAAGTAGAACTGGTCTGAGAGGGGCTAAAAAAAATGCCTTTCTACTTCCTTATCACAGAACATGTCAGGGCAGCGCTAAGGATTCCCATTCAAATCGAGTAGCCATGGACAGTCCAGATGGAATACAAATAGACACAGGAGAAGTACAGCAGGGTTAGTGAAGTGTGCAGTTGGCGAGATTGATGTTGATACCCTTCACTGCCAAGTGAAATGCCAATAATGCTTGTATAGCATTTTGTGAGGGCAATGGGAGTATTGATTCCTGAGCAATAATAAAGAATGAAGCTGCTCTCTCAGGTATAAAAATATTGGCAACTGTTACAAAGAATTGACTCATAGAGGCCTGAGTACTGGCCTATCTTAATACAAATAATTCAGGCTTCAGGAGGATTTCAAGATCAGCCAGGCATGCTTCTCAGGCACAGACTGCTATTAATTTACCCAATGTTCTCCCCTGCCTCCCAGTCTATCAACCAATTGGTCTTAGTAGAGCAAAAGCTAAGTGGATTCATGAGGTTTCACCGAGAGTTAGAGAAGACAGAAAGAAATGAAAGAAAGGAGGAAAAAAAGACATTCATCAATATTTTATTCAAGTTACAGATTCTGTATATATTTCTCTGTAAAAAATGAAGTAATGCATGTGACAGCCAGCTAAATACAGCGATGCTGTAAGTGCTTTTTAACACTTTTACAATAGAGGTATGATTGATTTCCAAGAATGTTTTATGCTATAGATTGCAATGTGTATTTTAAAAAGACATTGTCTTACACACAAAAAACCAAAATGTAACTCTTACAAATGTATAGATTATTATATTTAATGATATCATACATTTGGCAGGAAATCTTATAAACATTATAAGATTTTGCAGAGCTGAAAAACTGATTTAAGAGGAAGTACAAGCCACACTCCCTTAATCACCCCTTCCTAGAGTAACATTTGGGAGAAATAAAAATAGATCATCACGACTGGGGCACCTAAATATCTTAACAACTTTTGCAATGGGTAACAAGCACTAAGTTGAGACAAATGAAATCAGTCCCTGACCTGCACATCAGAAAATTATTTGAAATCACTTAATCTAAAGATAAATGAGAAAGTCTTAGTGTGTGTAAGGAGGGGATTTGGATGGGGTTTAACAAAGCGAGGTTCATTGGTTTAGTCCTAGTTATTCTTTATAGGAGAACAGCGTTTTAAAATATTAAAAGGGGGCTTGATATTAGAAAAAATATCTTTTCTCAGATATTCTTGGGCTTTTCCAAAAATTTTCTTCTTTAAGTAAATTCGCTTTGTTTTTGCCTCTCTAAGAATGAATGGGCAAATAGAAAAATACATACTTGGTTAGGAGAACAATAGGCTGTTACAAATTCAACCTCAATATCAGAGAAGCATTAATTCATCTATAGATAACTAATACTGACTTATGCAGGTTTCCTTGGTGAAAATTAAAATATCCTACGAAGGACTGGAGTGATAGCACAGCAAGTAGGGCATTTGCCTTGCACGCGGGCCAACCCTGGTCCGATTCCTCCATCTCTCTTGGAGAGCCCGACAAGCTATGGGGAATATCCTGCCCACACGGTGGCATATTCAATATGCCAAAAACAGTTACAAGTCTCACAATGGAGACATTACTGTTGCCCACTCAAGCAAATCGATGAACAATGGGAGGACCGCGTGCTACAGTGCTACAAAGAGCTAGAGAGACAGAACAGAGGTTAAGTTGACACTCAACCTCATACAGTCAATCCTGGTTTGATTCCTTACCTCAATCCTGGTTTGATTCATTCCCTCAAGCACCTCCAGAAGTGATTCCTGAGCACAGAACAAGGAGTAAGATCTGAGTATTCCAGTGTGTGCCCCCAAATCAAAATCAATGAATATAAAATTAAAATACCCAGTGTTGTCAAAGGTAAAAGAAAGTTATCCTTTCATGCTACGAGTGGAAATGGTGTGATTTCCCTGTGGAAAATATGTAACAAAAAATTTAACATAGTATGTTGTTCAATCTTCCATTGCTCCATAAGGCTGCATGTTCACACCAACGATTAATTTTAATATTGCTCATAGTTACACCATTTAAAAATTTTCATTGAAGATAAAATGCTTCATTTTTCTTATTTGAAAATGGAGTGATTTTAAGTGAAATAGACTTCAATTCTTATTTTAAAAGGAGGAAAATGTTCTCATCATGATCGATACTCTATGGTCCTTGGTGTAATTATCATCTCACCCCACTTCTTGATTTTGTCAATAGAATCACCTCTTCCCATGTGGCTCGGAAAAAGTGATTATCTGTGCACTTTCAGAAAATCATCATCTCAGTCTAAGACAACCAGAATCATCTCAGGTTAGTCTTTATTAGTGATAGGTATAAAAAAAAATTTTTGCTTAGTCCAGTTTGACTTAAAACTTTCTGTTTTGAACATATAAATTCATGCTTAGAATAGTATACAAACATGTTTCTCTGCCATGAGACATAAAGCTGAATGCATCCTCAGTGATTGATCACTGCTAATATAGTACTTTTAGAACAAACAACACAAAATATTTCATGCCATCTGTGTTTATTTTTATTATTAAATACTATAGAAATGTATTTTAAAATACTGATTATCCCTCTAAATGGTAGTCTTACATGATCTTAAATTTGTGTATATATGTATTTCAAAACCTCTATTGAGAATATCTATTTTATGATATAAGAAAATTAATATTTAAAATCCCTAACAATATTAGTTAACATAGTGTGCTGGTTTGATTTCATTATCAGGTTCTATAGCAACTAAGAGCCAAGATTTTCTCCTACATTTTAACAAATAAGATAAAAAGGTTCAAAGAATCTAATTTTGCTTCAAAGCAGTATGTATCCAGAATTAGGTTTCCCACTGATTTCCTGGTCTCTGCAGCAGGTACTAGATAAGAAGATGCATATTAGATAAAGTTGAAAACATTTTCTGGGTGCTGTTTTTATATAATAACATACTTTGTTATTTTATTCAGTTATTAAAAACATTTATTGAGCATCTGTTATGTTCCATGCAGCATGCCATCAAGGCAGAGGAAAGAACACAGAATGAAAAATTGACCTTGATCCTGTAGGAGCTCACAAACACATGGGAAACACAATAAAAAATTTATGCTATAGGAAGGTAGACTGAAATGGAGGCATGAGAAAAATGAACAAAATAGAGGGAGAAATTGGTTAAAATCACATGACAAAGAAAATATAATGTGGCAATGGCCCTAATTTAGAATCTAAATCTTTAGTATCTAGGGACCAGAGGAAATGACCCTGGCATAGGTGAGACAAAGGAGAAATTATTTTATATGAGTCTTTCTGGTGAATTGCAATATATGGGTTCAACTATAATCTATGAAATGTAGTGAACAATTAGAAATAATTAACTTAAGATAATAAACTGTATATCCATTTCAATCTGTAAGCTCTGGGGAGCTGCCACAGTACTTCAACTAAACTAATGACATGATAATATCCCTGTTTGAAGAACATTTAGAGACAATTTGAGGAAACAAGAATGCAGAATGGTTAATTAGGAAGATCCTGAAATACTTAAGGTGAGGAATGTAGATGCAAACTAGGAACATGATAATATAGGTAGAGTACAGGAGAATGAAATTATTTATGTATTTACTTCTTTTAATCAAACACAAAAAAATAACCTTTATTGGAATTCACAGAGCCCACTTTTGTCCTGCATGATCCCTAATTAATTTTAATACTATGCAATTTATGAAATTGTCTCTTTGTGTGTTCAATTCCCCTACTGACTTATTTTACTGAAGATAGTTGTGATCACTACAAACACTTGAATAAATGATTGAAATTTAAAGTAATTCCATTTTTTAATTTATTATTTATCATAGGGCTAGAGCCATAGCACAGCAGTAGGGTGTTTGCCTTGCGTGCAGCTGACCCAGCAGAGACGAATTTGATTCCACCACCCCTCTCGGAGAGCCCAGAAAGCTACTGAGAGTATCCCGCCTGCACGGCAAAGCTTGGTAAGCTACCCGTGACGTATTCAATATGCCAAACACAGTAACAACAAGTCTCATGATGGAGATGTCACTGGGCCCACTTGAGCAAATCGATGAACAACAGAAGGACAGTGCTACAGTGCAGTGCTATTTATTATTATTTAAAGAATGTGGTTTAAATAATGTTAATGTTTTTTGATGTGTCCCAAAGGCATTGAATTCCACTAATACCAAAGTGTGCAAGACCCTCCACTTCACCTCTTGTTCACCTCTTCTTCCCCTAGTCTCTAATTTGGTTATCTGAGTTTTGCAATCCAAGACCAAAGTTTTGCCATTGTTGGAAGGAGGCTTTATGGTATGTGTAAGGTAGAATTTATGGTATATAATAACATTTTGAATGTAAAGAATAGAGATCAGGAACTGATGATTCAAAGCTGCAAATTAAAGAACCTCAGAAAAAGGTCTTGGTACTCAGCAGTGAAGAAACCCAGTAAGCATCAAAACACTGAGAATTCTCTGGGCCCGATATCACTGGGATGCCCCAGAGGGAGCAGGTGTAGTCTCCCTGCCTTTTCTAGATGGAATTCCAGCGACCATGAGCTTTTACAAGCATGATTCCAGTATGTGGGCACCAGGACTATTTCTGTGAACAGTGCAGCCTCATAAGCGACCTTTCCTGATATACAAAGTGAACAATGTAAAATAGTTGATCTAGCATTTGCCCCTAGAAGGCAGACTTGAATGGTGGTGGAAATATTCAAGCAAAATATAATGCCCAAAACTATAGAGAGACTATCTGAACAATTGTCTGCTGTAGAGGCAGGGTAAGGACTGAGATGGAAATGGAGGAGACTCCGGAATCTTTCTCTCACTTGAGTAAAGCATGATACTCCAAGCATAGCTCTCACATGCATAGTGTTCTCATCCTGTTTTCATAGGGCCCAGGTCTCTGAGACGTATGTTAATGCAGGAAGAACAGTGAAATCAAGGAGATATGCTCGGAGCCAGAGGTCCTCTTAGCTATTTCTTCAACACACTTGGCTAATACTTGGTGTGATTAGAATGATGTCATTAGTAAAGCAGAGAGAGAGTAGTTGCCAACTGCCTATCTTCACTCCCATTTATTCCCATTTCAGTTGTCACATGACGTTCTCAAGGGTGGCACTGAAGAGTTTCGGTGAAATGGTGTCACCCTGCCGAACCCCCTCTTGACATGGATGATCTTCCTTGTAGAATGGTGAGATCCTGGTAGTGAATTTGTAATACAGCTCATGGAAGATTCTCATGTATTGAGTTTGAACACCCTGTTAGACTAAGGCTCTTATGACCGCTTCAGTCTCAACAGAATCACAGGCCTTCTTTAAATCAATGAATGTTAGACAGAGCAGCATCTTGAACTCCCTAGAAACCTCAATGAGCTTGGTTACCATGTGGATATAGTCAATCATGCTGAATCCTCTTCAGAACCCGGCTTGCTTGCATGGTTGTGCTTCATCTAGTGTTCTACCAATCCTATTCAGGATGACTCAAGAGAACAGCTTGTAGATGACAGATAACAGACAGATTGGGCAATAGCTGCCAATGTTGTGAATGTCTCCCTTCTTGTACAGTAGAACAGTCCTGCTTATTTCCCACTGGGACAGAACCTTGCATTCAGACAGGGAGCATGTGAAGAGCTGAGCTAGTGTATTGATGAGTACTAATGACAGGTTCTTCAGGTCTTCAGGTCTAACATTATCTGGACTGGGTGCTGTTTGCTTCTTAACCGATGTAATGGCATGTTGGATTTCGGAAGGGAGAACTTTGGGAACGACATATCAATCCTGCGGAATTTGGTATGTGGGCAAGTGGATGTGGCTATCAAAGAGAATCGAGTAGAATTCGTGGGTAATCTTCTCCATTGCCTTTCTGGAAGATGTGATAGATCCATCAGGACATTGGAGGGCAGTCATCTTGGTCTTATAGTTGGTGAAGGACAGGCGGGCATTGTAAATGCTTTTCCCAGCTTCTGCTGCATCGGCCAGCACTGCTGCTCTTCTCTCTTTGAGGTCTTCCTTTATTGCTTCTCTGAACTTCTTTATGAGCTCAGGTGTTTGCCTGAGGCTTGTGCCAAGCCACATTGGTGAATGAGTTGGAAAGTTTTCGAAGACAGGTGTCTTTTTGTGGCTCTCTCTCTCTCAACGTTCCTCGCACAATCATGGAGGTGCTGAACCAGTCGATTGTATTCTTCATCCATCTTGTCAACGTCTGCATCTTCCTATATTGCCGCAATAGTACCAAAGAGCTCCCAGTTGGTAGTCATTCTGGGAGTTCTCTTTTTAAACTTTGCAGCCATTTCTCCCCACTTCGTGAAGTATAATTTTGCACGAAGTAGACGGTAGTTCGATCCTGTTTGGAATTTTGGAACAACAGCGACATCGGTCAGGCAAAACTGTCAATTGAATGTAATGTAGTCAATTTCATTATGAAACCATCCACTGGGAGATTCCCATGTCCAACGTTTAGATTCAGACTTCTGGAAGTGTGAGTTACCATGGATGGTCTTGGTCGACATGATGAACTCAGACAATCTCTCACCCTGTTCATTCCATTCTAGACCATGTGTCCCAATGTGGAATTCTTCAGCTGATCTTCTTGGTCCTATCTTGGCATTAAAATCACTGACAATGATCTTGTAGAAGGTGTGGTCTTCTTGATAGAACTTCTCCAGCTCCATGTAGAACTTCTCAATTTCTCCTTCATTATAATTGGATGTTGGTGCGTAGACAATGAAGATAGAAACTGCAGGCAGTGAGCCACATCTATTCAAGTGTAATCATCCAATTCAGGTTGTTAGGCATTCGAATTAATCAATGCTCTCAATTTCTCCTTCATTATAATTGGATGTTGGTGCGTAGACAATGAAGATAGAAACTGCAGGCAGTGAGCCACATCTATTCAAGTGTAATCATCCAATTCAGGTTGTTAGGCATTCGAATTAATCAATGCTCATGGCCATGTTCATGTTGACAAGGACACTGACACCACCGATGCCTTTTGTGTCACATGTTCCGAGGAACAGTCCTTCTCTAGTGTCGCAAACGGCATGATGCGGTTGATGCCTTCTTGACTCGGTCAGAAAAATGATGTCATACTTGATCTTTTGCTCTTGCACCATCAGGTCCTCGATGGATGCATCCGATGCCAGCATACGTTCATTGAAAGTACTGACAATCATTTTTGTCCCTCTTTGTTTTGGCAACTTTGTTCGGCCTTGCGATTTTATCAGCCTCTCCTTCCTCATCTTTCTTAACGTTGCCGTATTGGTGGCTCTTTCAGGGTCAGGAGAAATAGACCCTTTGTATTTACTGGTTTTGACATATTGAATATGCCACGTATAGCTTTCCAGGTCTGCCATTCGGGCAGGATACTATCTAGTTTGCCAGGCTCTCTGAGAGGGATAGAGGCTTTTACAGCAGCCTCTAATTACCTTTGCAGGTGTTCCCATGGTTCAAACCAAATTTGAACCCCATCAAATATGGTGTGATAATCTTGAAAGATGGGTATTAAGTGTCTTATGATGTTTCCGGAAAGTGTCCTGGAGCGTGGCAGTGGCTGTGAAGTGGAGGTAGCGGAGGTCTGCAGAAGAGGTATTTATCTGGTACCGGTAGGGTGGGGCTTCTGGGTGTGATCCCTGAATTTCCAGAGATTGGTGGGAGCAGGCAGGGCATAAGGTCCATAGTTATCACTATTTGCAAATTACATGATCTTACACGTAAAAACCCTAAAATTATATTCACATACCTACACACACATACACACACAAACTTCTAGAAACAACAAACCTACAACATGGCAAGCTACAAAATATAAATCTATTGCATTTCTATATGCAAACAATGAGGTAGAAGACAATAAATATATTTTAATCTCATTTAGAATTGTCTTCTCAAAAAAATTCTGATTATCAATTTAGAAAAAAAGTGAAATAGTTTTACAATGAAAGTATGGGAGAATGTTCCTTATTTATACACTGAAAGAACTGACATCATTAAGATGACTCTCCTTCACAGAGCACTATTCAGACTCAATGAGGTCCCATCAAAATTCCTATGGCTTTCTGTGGGCATACGGAACAAATTATTCTAAAATTTATTTAAGTAATAAAATTTCCCAAATAGACAATGCAATACAGAGAAAGAAAAGCATATTTAACATAACTTTAAATTAGACTACAAAGTCATAGTAATGAAAACTATAGTAACAGAATAAATGCATACTTCTAGACCACTGGAATAGGATTAACAGTAGAGACATATACCCGCAGATATGTGGACAGTTTATCTATGATAAAGGAGCCACCTGTGTGAGATTGATAAAGGATATACTATTCAACAGAAGATCCTGCAATACTGGCTAGTGACAGGTCAAAATAAATAAATAAATAAATAAATAAATAAATAAATCCTGGCCTCTATTTCATACCATACACAAAATTTAATTAAAAATGGATCAGTCTTCATTCATTGGAAGGGGGAGCGGAATAGGCTCGTCCTTCACACCCAACTGAGGCCCTAAATTGCCCCACATGAGCAGCTCTCTGGCACGGCCATGGCACCAGAGGCACATGGAAGTAATCCAGAGCCCAGCAGCTTGCTGCAGAAATGTGAATGGACTATGCGTTAAACTATGGCTCCATGCCTCTCAGGGAGGAAAAGGGTGTCTCCCTTCTGCAGTTCCTCCCCCTGCCCCTGGCAGCAAGGTGGCTGCTGCCTCAGAGTTTATTGGAAAGCCAGGTATGAGCTGGCGGTGACGGGGCAACTGCAGCCTCAGGGGAAGGGGGACAGAACTGGCTCATTCATCACACCCAACAGAGGTCTTGAGCCCCTCACAAGCAGCTCTCCAGCATGGCCATGGCACCAAACGCACAGAAACCAATCTAATAGTTATCCGGCTCTTGGCAGAAATCCCTCCAGGTTTAATTAATAAAGTATCAGAAATCCAAAATCCTGTGGCCCCAATAGCAGCTGCTTGACATCATGTGGTTTTTATAGCCAGCAATAGAAAAAAAAATTATTTCACAATGCCTTTTCAAATAATTAATTTGAAAATACTTGTGCATGCTTATGAGTTCAAGAATGGGTTAACAGTTAAAGAAATTGTGGTATTATAAACAATGCAACACTATTCTGATTGTTGGGGGGGAAATTCCAAACAATAATGATGCATCTTTTGTCGAAATAATGAATGTATTCAAAGTAGAGAGAGAGTTAAGTAGAAATCATCTGCCTCACAGGCATAGGGAGGGGTGGGAGGGGGTATATTGGGGTTCTTGGTGGTGAAAAATATTTACTGGTGAGGGGAGGGGTGTTTGATCATTGTATGACCAAGACTTAAACCTGAAAGCTTGTAACTTTTCTCACGGCGATTCAATAAATAATTTTTTTTTAAAAAAATAATAAATAAATAAATAAATAAAATGGATCAGTCTTCAACAGTAGACCCAAATGCACAAGACTCATTAAGGGAATCATAGGAAGAAAAGAATCTCTGTAATATTTACTTCACAGGCTTCATCAATTATTTTAGTTTATTAGCTATGAAAATAAAAGTATAAATAAATAAATGAGGTTACATCAAAGTAAGGAGAGTCCAAGTCAGTGAGACACCACAGCGGATAGGGTGTATCTATTGCACACAGTGAATCTGGGTTTGATCCAAACACCATATATGATCCCCTGAGGACTTCCATAGGAGATCAACTGATCACAGAGGCAGGATTAAACTTTGTTGCCTGACTGAAGCACCAAAACAAACAACATCAATATGCCACAAAAGAAATGACAAAAAAAGAGAAAATACACTAATAAGTGAGAGAAAATATATTTGTTCATCCCATGTATAATATTCAGCTAATATCTAGATTTATAATGCACTCTTAACAAAAAACAACCTCATCAAAATATAGAGAGGGAGGATGACAAGATGCTTTCTCAAAGAAGACTTCAAATACCCTATAGGAATTTTCCAAAGTGTTCATCACTTGTCATCATGAAAATAAAAATCAAAATAACAGTGAACTATCACATCATATCTCTGATAAAGAAACATATCAAAAAGAAAGAAAATAAACAGGGCTTGCTTGGTGATACAGTGTGTGGTGATGGTGTAATGCTGGTGTGAAAATGTGGTGAAAATGGAACCATTGTATACTGTTAGTGGGATTATTGACTATTAGAACCACTATAGAAAATAGTGAGGACACTTTTCAGAAATGTTAACAAATGAGATTACCTATTATGCATAGATTTGACTTCACAGTGGCATAAAAAATCAAATCAAGTTATATAATATTAAAAACATCCATAACATAATTTAAAGAGTTGCAAAATTAGGGCTTGTTTATTAGATATTATTAAAAATGTTTAAAGATGAAGTGGAAGATAGGGCAGTAGTCATTAGCATTTGTGGGTTAAACAATAGCTAGCATTAAAGCATAAATAAATGATTACGTTATGCCTAGAGCACAAAATCATTAATTTGAAAATACTTGTGCATGCTTATGGGTTAACAGTTAAAGAAATTGTGGTATTATAAACAATGCAACACTATTCCATTATAAGAGAAGATGAAAACATGTGATTTGCTGTGACTTGGATAACACTGGAGGGTATAATGATGAACAGAATGGGTTAAATAGAAAAGAACAGATACTAGATGTTTTCACTCATCTGTGTGTAAGGGAATAAATGATGATTGACAATAACGGACACTGAGAATTTGCCTATAAAACTGAGCTTGCTAATGTAGGGGTGGAGATGACGAAGGCCATAAAAACATAGTTGGAGAAATAGTAGCACTTTTGTGCATGAATAATGTATTTCTGAAACTTTAATATTAACACTATTTTAAATAATATTCCTGGGCTGGAGCGATAGCACAGCGGGTAGGGCGTCTGCCTTGCATGCAGCCAACATGGCCGACCCGAGTTCGATTCCTCCACCCCTCTCGGAGAGCCCAGCAAGCTACCGAGAGTATTCGATACGCCAGACACAGTAACAACAAAGTCTCCAATGGAGACGTTACTGGGCCCGCTCGAGCAAATCGATGATCAACGGGAGGGCCTTTACTTTTACTTTACTTTAATAAAATAATAATAATATGCCTGAGGAAAATCAGAGAAGGCTTCCTGGAGGAGGTAATATTTGAATTGGCCTTAAAGTTCAAAGAGAATTTCATCAAACAAAGATGTGAACTAAGAGCAAATAAAATTGTGCCAATTGAACTATGAACTATAGTCATAAAAATAAATGATTCATAGTTAGAAAATACATTATTATTATTATTATTATTATTATTATTATTATGTCCTCCCATTGTTCATTGATTTGCTCAAGTGGGCCCAGTAATGTCTCCATTGTTAGACTTCTTGTTACTGTGTAAAGATGAAAAATTATCCATAAAAAATCAAAGTCAGTGAACAGGGATTTTTATATTGATCAAAACTAAATATTACATAATATTATTATACTAATAATATTATATTATTTTAAACATAATATTATTATGCTGATGTTAGCAAAACTTGAAAATACTTTGGAAAAAGGAGCAAAAAATAAGAGAATACATAATAGTTTTTATTTTATATTTTGTGTAAAGCTAGAATTTCAAAAGAGTGCAGGTAAAAAAAGATATGAAATTATAAAATATACTTTCCTAATCTAATTGAAATTGCGAGTTTCATAATGAAGTGAATTTCAAAAAGGGAGATTCACAAAAATGAAGGAGTGTTATAGCTTTTATGTGAAAATTTAAAGAATCAGATAGAAAAATAAATGGCAATAAAGGTAAAAAAACAAATTCCTCTAGTATTACTCGTCTCTGAAATTCCTTATCACAGAATACAATAGAGCAATCATATGCAGCTCTTTGAGCAGAAAAAACGATAAAGTGAATTTTCTAGATATTAAGAACATAAGCAAAGCAGAGGAAAACAATTCTAAATTGTGATCATTTTTGAATATATTCTACCCATTCTTGTTTTAAAATTCAAAGTTTTAAAACAAAATTACACAAAGATATAGTTGTTTAAGCAAAGGGAAAAATTAAAATAAAATCAATAATGAAACTGTGATAATATAATACCTTTCTATACAATAGTATCATAATTCTGTCATTGTCATTGTCCTCCTGTTTTTCATCAATTTGCTCAAGTGGGCACCAGTAAAGTTTCATAACAAATTGTAAGACTTGTTACTGCTTTTGGCGGGCCGGAGCGATAGCATAGCAGTAGGGTGTTTGCCTTGCACGCAGCCAACATGGCCGACCCGAGTTCGATTCCTCCGCCCCTCTCGGAGAGCCCGGCAAGCTACCGAGAGTATCTCACCCGCACGGCAAACCACCCGTGATGTATTCGATATGCCAAACACAGTAACAACAAAATCTCCAATGGAGACGTTACTGGGTCCGCTCGAGCAAATCAATGAACAACGGGAGGGCCTTTACCTTTACCTTACTGTTTTTGGCATATTGAATATATCACAGGTAGCTTGCCAGGCTTTGCCATGTGGACGAGATACTCTCAGTAGCTTGCCAGGTTCTTCAAGAGGGGCGGAGGTATCGAACCTGGGTCCACTGCATACAAGGCAAATGCCCCACAATTACATAGCACAAGTTTCCAACAAAACTTTTTAAAATAAAATGCATATGTAATAAGTGGACTGGAGTGATAGCACAGTAGTAGGGCTTTTGCCTTGCATGTGGCCAGCTGGCTGAACTGGTTCGATTCCACTAACCCTTTCAGAGAGCCCGGCAAGCAATCAAGAGTATCTTGCCCGCATGGCAAATCCAGGGAAGCTACCCATGATGTATTCGATATGCCAAACATAGTTACAAGTCTCACAATAGAGACATTACTGGGCCCTCTTGAGCAAATCGATGAACAACAGGAGGACAGTGCTACAGTGCTATGTACACGGTAAGATCTAAAAATGATGGGTTACTTTGACCAACAACAAAAAAATGTGGTTAAGAAGCCAAGTAAATTACAGATTTCTTGTTTTATATAAACTTGAGTTTAATTTTTTTAATTTGAAATAAAGAGTAAGTTTGGAAATATTTTTATAATATAAAAATACTTTTGATAGAATTATAAATACAACATATTGTATAATTTCAAGTTTTAAAAGAAAAGAAATAATTATTAGTGAATGAAACACTAATTAAGTTATAAGAGGCCTTTTTAAATTATAAAATGTAGCTTAAAAAGCAAGACACTTTGAATATCAAAAACATAATTTAAAATTTATTAATTAAAAGACACATTTACTTGGGTGTAAAAATATCTACCGTATGCTGTTTTAAGATATGAAATAAGTAAAGGTAAAACCTAGAAATAATACATGCAAAAATAAAGGTAATTAAAAACATTGAAAGTATAACACTGTAGCACTGTCCTCCTGTTGTTCATTGATTTGCTCGAGTGAGCACCAGTAAAGTCTCCATTGTGAGACTTGTTGTCACATTTTTTGGCATATCAAATGTGCCATGGGGAGCTTGCCAGGTTCTGCTGTGCAGACGAGATACTCTTGGTAGGTTGCTGGGCTCTCAGAGAGGGTCAGAGGAATCGAACCCAGGTCAGCCATGTGCAAGGCAAACACCCTATCTGCTGTGCTATTGTTCCAGCCCATTAATAGTATACAAATAAAATTCAAAGAAAACATGTTTTAAAAATTTATTAAATATTAAATATACTTACAAAATATAAAAGATAGTAAGATAGTAATTATTAGCATTTATATTTTCATCAATAGCTATCATTTATCATGTGAACGCATATAGAAACAAAGATATTTGGTTAGATCATGCAGAGAGTGTATATTACAGTTACATTTTGTCACATTAAATAAATAATGGAACGATGATATAAAATACACTCTCAGATAAGTCTATTTGGTTTTTTAGTTTTATTTAACATTCCATTCCAACATTAATAAACCCATAGAACACTTCAAAATTGAAAAACTAAAATAAAAACCAACAATGTAATATTTTTTGATACTGGGAAGTGTTACATTAACTTTCACAAATATTACAATTTTCATGATTTGTTAGTAATCATATCATTAGCATTTCCTTATAATTGATTGTAATATGTTCTTTAAATGCTTTCATTTATTTGTATTACTTTTCTAATTTTGTATTAAAATCAAATACTATAAATTATAAGAAGTATACATCTTATTTTATTTGTATGTGATTGGATATTTTCTTAGTAATAGCCACCAATGAAAGAAAAATAACAATTTGAAAAAGTAGTCATGTGACCTGTATGTTAAGGTTGTGCTTGATAGGACTATGAAAGAAATTATATCTATTTGAGAAAATTCTAAGGTAATGTAATAATGAAATGGTATTAATATCAGTGAGTTTTTAAAAGCAGCACTGTGGGGATGAAGAGAGAGTCTACAGCATGGAGCACTTTCATAGCAAACTAGGTTTGATCCCTGTCACCCGGAGCACCATCTGGAGTGATCCCTGAGTGCAGTGCTGGAAGTAAACCTAGTGTGGTGCTCAAACCAAAAATAAATAAATAAATCAAGCATAGTTCTACCCATTAAAAATAACAATACTGGGGCTGGAGCAATAGCACAGCAGGCAGAGCATTTGCCTTGCACTTGGTCGACCCGGGTTCAATTCCCAGCATCCCATATGGTCCCCTGAGCACCACCAGGGGTAATTCCTGAGCGCAGAGCCAGGAGTAACCCCTGTGCATCGCCGGGTGTGACCCAAAACGCAAAAAATTTAAAAAAAATTTAAAAAAATAAAAATAAATAAATTTAAAAAACAGTGAAAAAAATATCGATAGTGATCTGATATATTAAACCCACTTTCATATGATTGAGAAACAGAAATGAATATGTGTGTTCCTATGCTAGACAAGTATATTGTCTCATCTTACATCAACATCTACAAAATAGTAGGACTTACTAGGGAAAAAAAGTCCCAGTTCTCCAACATAAATATTGTAATTGTGTCTGATAATAATGAATTAAAACTAGGAACATAACCCCAAATAAAATACCTCCAAAGAAACCCAAGCCTTTAAAATAATTTGGGGAGTAAAGGGGTTATCTAAGTGTGCAGGAGGTGGTGGGTCACTGCCCGCAATTCTAGGCCATACAGATCAAAAGTTAAAGGCTGATGAATTGCTGCTCAGATCCTGTGGTGCTGGGAATTACCTGGAACACCCTGGTATTGCTGGTTACCACCACATTGACTCTTCAAACCAAACGAGCAGGTTTGATCACAGAGAACAAGGCAGCACACAATGAGGATCCTGAGCATCCCCAGGCAATGGATAACTTAGCTCTTTATTAGTATAGAATCAGCTACCCTGGCTCTTGTCATGTGGATAATTACATATAAATTAAAATTCATGTTAAAAGCATGAAAGTTTATCTCCTTATTCCTATGTTCGATGGGTGTGGGCTGTTCAATGGGTGTAGGCTATGGGTGATAAACAATCAGTAAGTACCTTTAATGTACAGTTGTGGTAGTCTCCTATTCTGCTCTAGCATTTGTTTCCTGATTGGTTGCACAATTGCAGCCCTCATTGTCTAAACCAAACTGAAAGATGTTTCTGCCAGAAGACTATCCCAATATTGGGTAGTTTTATTTTTTTTATTGGGAGAAGGATTTCCCACACCCTAACTACATTGGGGATCTCTGTGGTTACACTCAGGTAATGTTCATGGAATCATATGATACTGGGTATTGAACCTCAGGGCAGTTTACCTGCAAGGTATACAGCCTAAACCTTGAATTATCTCTGTCTTAATGAAATACTTTCTTAATGACTTTAAAATTGTGTGTGTGTCCATGTGTGTTTATGTGTGGGCGTGTGTGTAGGATAACATTGGTTTGTCCTTCCTCCCTGGCCACAGGGAGTTTAGGTTTACTGAGTAATACTCATCACAATACTCTCATTCCTCTATGTCTGCCTGTAACCTCTTTCTTTGTGCCGTGCTTCCCCAACCAGTCAATATCATGTATCCCCTAATCAGACTCTGTTAACTTGTAAGGACAGATCTTTCTAAGGACACTGGATTTATATCCATAAGTGAAATATAACTTTTCTCTTCTCCTCATGTCCTTTGCATAATTATGTTGGAGCAATGCCCTTTTTGTATGGACACAGGAAGACAGTTAATGCTTTTGTAACTTGAGAAGTTAATTGACTTTAAATAATATGCACTCCTGGGCATCTGTTCTGTTCTCTCCACTTAAACCTCAGTTGCCCTTTATTCCTAGAACCCCAAAAGCAGGGTCCTGATGAGGGACTGGATGGACCCAGGACAATCTGTGAGCTACCCTGGCATCAAAATGGGTTAGGCAAAAGCACCATAATACTTAACTATAAGTTAAGAGCATGGTCATGGAAAATTCTGTCATAATCCAAAAAGTATAAACTATATTAGGACCCTGCTAGGGTTAGGAAAGATAATGTGGTCTGAGCACTGTAGTCTGAGATCTATAGCGAGATGCCCCCAGGAGAGCCATCTTATAAGCTTAATGTATCTCAGACAGTGTCCATACAAAATGACTAATATTATTAAGGAGTAGAATTAAGATGAATGTTTAAATGGCTATTGGACTAAGGAAAGGAGAAATAAACCCTAGTTTGTATTTTGCCCTTGAGCAGATCTCCTGGCTGCAGGAGATCAGGAAGGGCTTTCATACATTGATTGTGCAACGGACCAGGGTGTGGTTGCTACCACCAAGGTTTTGAGGGTGTGGTAGACTAGGGAGACCAGGATGGCGAGTCAGAGTGTGGAGAGACTAGCAAGGCACACAGAAGGAGAAGAATATAGGGGAAGAAGAATGTGAAGAAGAAGAATATAGAGGAGGAGAACGTAGAGGAGAAGGATGTAGGAGAAGGGTCTTGGGGAGAGGAATCAAAGAGAATTGGAGGATCAGGGAGAATGAAGAGGAATCCAGGAGAAGGAAGAGATTTGTGGAAGGAGTCAGAGGAGAATGGAGATGAGATTGAAATAAACTTCAATTGATGCCAACCAGCCTGGCCCTCATTTCCTCCTTCATCTGCCCTTGGCATTGGCAGTCCCCAGTGGGGAAATGGTCCGAGATCACCAAAGGCAGGTGGTAAGAGAGAGCTATGGGCTTCTTATTCATTTTATGAACACACACACGTGTGTGTGCATATGTGTGTGTTGCCAATGATGGGAACTAGATCTCTAACATACAAAGAAGATGTTCTACGGCTATACTCTATGCTCAGAGTTAACTTGACTTTAAAATCTTAAAGAAACACAAAACAAGAGCAAAGATTTTTAGTCCACAGTAATGAGGATTTCATTTACCTATTTGAAATCTTGAAATATTTGAAATTCATGTCCACAAATCTTAACTCTGTGCCAGGCTGTTTTCACTCAGGGCACCCTGGAGTGGGGGCAGAGGGTGGTGAGAGCTCTCCCCACCCCAAGGGATCCAGTCCCAGCAGCCAAACTCCACTACCCAACTGCCGCCACACTCCAGGCCACTTTCCACACACTTGGGCTGAGCCTCACATACGAGTGAACATATTCCTGGACAATATCATAAGCACTCCCTACCCATTTTCCATAATCATAGTTATCATACCATATTTTATGGGTTTCAGACAGTAGGCAACAAATCATCAAAATATATATATATATATATATATATATATATATATATATATATATGCCTCTCGGAGAGCCCAGCAAGCTAAATATCCAAAAACAGTAACACTAATGGATCTCATTCCCCTGACCCTGAAAGAGCCTCCAATATAGTAATTGGGAAAGATGAGTAAGGAGAGGTTTCTAAAATCTCAGGGCTGGGACGAATGGAGATGTTACTGGTGCCCGCTCGAGTAAATCAATGAATAACAGGATGACAGTGATACAGTGATACAGTGATTTGAAATCTTAGTAACTCAGAGTTCCAGGGGTAATGTCAGTCTTCCATGAAGCCTTCCAAAGGAAGTCTGCCCTAGCTATTTCTGATCACCCCAGAAAAGCCAAATGTACACCTGGGAAACAATTGATAAGTCTTAATTTGCCACTTCCTACACTCTCTGCTCCAGTTCATGCTTGCCAGGAAGCCATGTCCACAAATCTACTGGAAGGAAAATCACTATGGACTGGCTAGTCTCACTGTTAATAAACATTTCTCAACTGGGTCCCAATAAATTTCTGTGGGCTTCCAGGATTTCTCCCCCGGGGATTGCAGGTTAAAATCATATAAATGGCATGCCTCAGCAAGAATCTAAAAGGCCAACCGATTGAACAGGGGACACAGAAAGGAAACCAGGTCAGAGGGACCATGGTCATTGGAAAAGGTTGAAATACACTAATTGCACTAAAAACAGCAACTGTTGACTCCCAATGTATTCAAAATTAGTGATTCTCAAGGTCACAACAGTGCCAAGTTTCAAGAAAAGACCAGGAGAAAAACTAAACATTTTTCTTTTAGCTTTTAATACCTAGATTTAATCAGTACCTACAGCTTATCAAAACCCACATCAAAAACCTAAGCTGAGCGAACACTATATGCCTTTAAAATTTTGTAGCCTCCCCCCCCCCAAAAAAAAAAAACATGAAAAAAAAGAAATTGTGGTATATATACGCAATGGAATACTACTCAGCTATGAGGAGAGATTAAATCTTTCAATTTACTGCCACTTGGTTGGAACTGGGAGAAGTCATGTTAAATAAAACTAGTCAAAGGAAAATGTCAATATCAGATGATCTCATTCAGTTGCAGGATATAAAGCAAGGGATTAGACCATCACTAATGGAAACCACTCTGATACAATCAATAGAACTGTGATCAAGTAATTTAAGGATTTAAACACGAAAACTGAAAGCATGAAACTACTAGAAACAAGCACATAGAAGAAAACATTTCCTGACACTGGCATTGGTAATGTGCTTTTTCAAATAATAGTAGAATTACAAGCAATAACAGCAAGAAAATCATTAGGTGGATGACTCAAATTTGATTTAAAATGCACTCAGCATAAGAGACTATCAACAAGATGAAATGGCAAAATACAAAGTGGGAAAATGGTTGCCAAACATTTATCTGTTAGCAGTTAATATCCATGTATGTGAGAAAAGTTTTTAACATCACTGATTGTCAGGGAAATGCAAATCTAAACCCATGAGCAATCACCTCACAGATGTTAGTAAGAACAGAAGGAGAGAAAGGAGAGAATGAGAGACAGGGAACAAATGCTGGTAAAGTTATTCAGAAAATGAATTCTAGTAAGCTGTCAGGAATGTAAAATGGCAAAACCTCTATCAAAAACAATATGGAAGTTTATTAAAAAAATTTGAAGTGTGTGTATATCATTCAGTAATCTCATTTGTAAGTGTATATTCAAAAGATATTTTTAAAGTATTTCAAGAACATATCTTCAATCCTATGCAGTATTTTTACTAAAGCCAATACATGGGACTAGATTAAAAATCCATAAACAGGGGTTGGAGTGATAGCACAGCAGGTCAATCCCCAGGGACCTCATATGGTCCCCAAGAACTCACCACAAGTGACCCCTGAGCATAAAACCATGAATGATCCATGAGCACTACTGAATGTGGCCCAGTAGCCAACAAAATCCATAAATAGATGAATGGAGAAAGAAGATAAATAGTATTATAAAAGATATAATTTTTATTGTAATAATAGGTTGAGATTGCAGACAATCTTCAGTGAAATAAGTCAGAGAAGGGCAGATACTGTCATTTCCTGTATATGCAGAATCTAAAATCATTGGAATCATTGAATTCGGAGAAACAGAGTAGAATGTTGATTTCCAGAGACTGAGGGGAGGTGTAAGTGGGAAAGTGTATGCCAAAGAGAATGAATTGCAGTTGACAGTCTAATAAATTTAGAGAAATAATTTATTACATGATAACTACAGTCAACAATACTTTATTATATTCTCAAAAACAATGAAAGTAGAGATTAATGTTACCCTAACAAAATGGTAATTGGGTGAAATAAAAGATATTCTGGCTAAGAAACTAGAAGAAACCTGAGTACCCAAGAACAGAAGACTGGTTAAAGAAACTTTGGTACATCTACACAATGGAATACTATGTAGCTGTTAGAAAAGATGAAGTCATGAAATTTACATACAAGTGGTACAACATGGAAAGTATCATGCTAAGCGAAATGAGTCAAAAAGAGAGGGATAGACATAGAAAGATTGCATTCATCTGGGGGATATAAAGTAACAAAATATGAGATTAATACCCAAGAATAGCTGAGATCAGCACCAGGAGGATTACTCCATAGCTTAGAGGCCAGCCGGGCATTCTAGGGGAAAGGGCAGCTCAGATAGAGAAGGTAGCACCAAATAAAGGGTGTTTGGAGGATTCTCCCAGGAGGGGAGATGCATGTTGAAAGTAGATTATGGACTGAACATGTTTGCCACTCAATGCCTCTTTTTCAGACCACAACACCCAAAAGGAGAGAGAAAACAAAAGGGAATACCCTGCCACAGAGGCAGGGTGGGAGGGGGGGATGGGGGTGGGAGGGATATTATCCATGATGGTGAAAAGTGGGCACTGGTGGAGGGATGGGTATTTGATCATTGTATAATCGAAACACAAGCACAAAAATTTGTAAATCTACAACTCTACCTCATGGTGTTTCACTAATAAAAATTAAAAAAAAGATATTCTGGCTAATATTATTGTGATAATTTTTTCACTAAAATGTGTATGTATTCAATCATAACCATGCTCACCTTAAACTTATACAATGCAATATTCCATTTATATATCTATAGTGATTTTTAGGGAAAAATCACTAAAGCATATTTTAATGCTCCAATAATCAGAACTGTGGAGATTCTGGAACAAATCGTCTCTGTCATTGACAATTAAGCAGAAAATTTAAAGAGGTTGTATAAGGGATGGTTAGATAAAATTGTAAGCCAAGAGTTGCTGTAATTCTTTTTGAAGGAGGTATTAATCATTTATTAGTTCTTCATTGTATTCTCTACACACGATTAAAACTTGGAAGTGTTTTCATTTGACTTACAAGCTTTCAAGTCTTCAGAAATGCTCTTTGTAAACTATCTAAGGAATTCTAAGTGCTTAAATAAATGTTTTATTTCCTCCTGGGGAAATGCTAAGCAGTATATTCTGTTACTTTCCAGACAGGACTTGCTCAGTCACTCCACTGCTTAATATCCTGGGGCAAACACATATCTCCTCTCATCCTAAAGTGGGCAACTATCATTTTTACCCCTCTGTGCACTTTGTACAATTTCCTCAGCTCCTACACAAGTCTGCTAGAGCTGAATTAGTCTCTCGGAAACAGGAGAAAGCTGCTGAAGGCAGCTGCTGTCACTCTGTGGATGCTCTAATCTCGTAATTTCTTCATGGCCTTCTTCACACTGTGGGTCAAGGAACAACCTTCCACATCTGCAGGTGTTATTTTTGCAACTCTTCCCCAGGGCCCTCCAAACCAGAGTGAGGCCTTTTCTGGGCATCCTGCTGCTAAAAGTCAAACAATGGAAGTGAGAGAACATCATTTATAAAAGACCCTTTAGAGAGTGCTAGGTTGGAAGTGAGTGTCTACAAGACATTTATCTCTAGAGGAAAACAATCTCTCAAAGTACATAGCTTGGTCTCCAACGTGGAGACGTTTATAGGTAAACATGGTTTAACTCTAACCTTTAGCTATCACAGCTGTGGGCAGACTTCCATCTCCCATTCCGTTGTAAGCATCTGTTCCTGCTCCGTGGCCAGTACTTTTTAGGAAAGGGAGGACAGGACTCATAGTCATTTGAATGGAGAAGGAAAAACTATTCAAGGGAGGTAGAAAACAAGATCTTGAAACTAGTGTCAGTTACTATACACCCTTCAGCCTTATCACGTCCATAATAGATTTTTACACTTCCCATCAGTTCTTCTATTTCTTCTCTGATTCTCAGCACAGCAGGTAACAGAGAAGTCAGTACAAGTAAAAAGCTGTTAGTCTGCATAACTGGTGGCTTCTTTCCTATTTTCTCAGATGAATGCAGTCACCTCCAAGACTTTCTACCCATCACCCAAGGATTCACAAAGATTTGTGGTTACCATAAATATCTTTAAATTCAGATATGCTCTTTGATTCCTACAGGATATTATTCCCAATAACTCCTGAAAAGCCATCATCCAACAATTTTAAAATGCATACCAAGCTAAATGAATATTGAGTTATAACTTCAATTCCCTTTACTTGTTATTACTCATAAAGCCAATTCAGGGTGAATTTCTTCATAAGTCATAAGTAATTATTTCTTCTTTCAGTGATCATAGAAATAAATGGTGACATTTTCAGTCACTAAAAGCCAACATATTCTATGTCCAGAACTATGTCAGAATAGAGAATGACATAAAAATTTACCACAAAAATACCACGTTTCCCTGTAATAATAAATAAACATACTTCATTTTCAGAAAGAAAAAATACACATGTATTTGCAACACAAAAATTAGCCCTATCTTATTCTAAAACCTCTTTTAGAAAACCATATGAATATAAAATTCAATCTCAAATGAAAAAAGATATCAATGAATATTCCAAATTTAAAATAGAACTCATGTAATTTATAGGATTAACATATTCCACAGGTTTTAAAGTCATATTCAAGATTTACCAGCTACAGGCAAAAACTCTTCCTTCATCAACTATATTGAAACAATGACAGTTTTGTTAGTCTATAACATCTCTGACTTTTCTGTCAGTTACAATTTTACTATTACTTCCTATGTGCTTTCATATCTACTTTAAATTGAGAAGATTTTCATAAAGAGAAAATTAAATATATTTCTAATTTTCTGGTGGATTAATTTATCGAAGAACACAGCCTTACCTAAAAGAGAAAAGGTCTACTAGATTGCTTAATGTATGCCAGAAAGTTTTGTAGTTAGAGACTCAAAATTAATAGCACTGCACTGTAGTACTGTCCTCCCGTACATCGATTTGCTCGAGCGGGCACCAGTGACCTCTCACGACAAATTGTAACACAAAAATTAATAAGCTTGTAATTGCCTTCCATAGCCAGCTTTTGATGTAAAGCAGCACTAATGCATTTCAGCTGAGAGAAAACCCTTTGCATTATTGGTGAGCCCAAGTTCAAAAGAATAATATGGTCCTCTTCTTTCAAAAATAGGAAAATTAAAAGTATTAAAATTAAAAGTATTCAACTATAAATATTTTTACTTTGTTTTTTATTTGGTCTTATTGGGGGCGATTGGCACCCGGTGGTGGATACTTGGGACTTACTTCTGGCAGACTCAGGAAACCGTATACGGTGCTGAGTATAGAAACCCAGTCCACCACACGGAAGGCCCACTGTATCATTACACCGCTCTCACACATAATGCTTTATGATTTTGCCTGCAGGTTTCATTTGTCCTTTTTTATGTTAAAATGGTTTTAATTGTAAGTTTTGAAAAGGGGGAAATAGGGAGAGAGAGAAAAATAAAGAGAAAGGGAGAGAAAGAGAGAGGGACCGAGAGAGAGAGAGAGAGAGAGAGAGAGAGAGAAAATATCATGCTCAAGAGAGAACGCAGGCTTTTCCAAAGAGGAGATAACCCTTTTTTGCAACTTTTTCATAACACAATGGTGTTTTAATTTACTATTTAATATAGTTATAATAAAAAACAATTATTAAAATTAATTTTACCATTTACATTCATAAATTGTGCAATATTAGTTTTAAAGGCAAATAGAACATTTGAAACAACAAAATTAACTAATCTGTATTCTGTAACTCATGTGCATATATGTTTCTTTGTTATCAAACAGTGAAAACCATGAATTGCCAATGATACAACTGAAAATGATGACAAGAAGGATAAACAAACAAACAAAAAAAGGTAAAATTCTTTGAACCGTCCTATTACCAACTGACAAGACAAATCTGTCTTCCAAATTTTTACTCAACTGGACTTTCAAAAAGGCTCATAGTCGCTTTCAGCTTAAAACATTATCCACTCAACACTATTTTTGGCAGACTGCTACAAATAGGGACCGTGTTTATATAAGTCAAGTGTAGTCTTAGCTTCTAAATCCCACCTTCATGTTTCCCTAAGGGGTACAAAGATAGTACAGTGGGTAGGGCTCTTGCCTTGCACATGGCAGAACCATGTTCAGTCCTTGACCCCCTGAAGTCCCTTGAGTGATTCCTGAGGACAGAGCCAGGAGTAAGACTCAGCACCACAGCCAGATTTGACCCCACATTTCCCCAATAAATAAGTAACTATATAAACAAACAAACAAATATGCCTACCTTCATGATCAAACATTCCGCAGCAGAATTCAGTGAAAAGGAACACATACCCTTGAGGTCATGTTGGATTTCTGCCTTCCCAGGAGTCGTGATGAATTCTCAATGAAATGGGGCATTGCAAACCCAAAGTTGTTCCGAGCAGTTATGGACGGAAATCAGAAAGTCAAGATTCCCTTGTCAATCACCGAAAATGGGTTTGCTCTGCTCACGTTTGGGAAAAAGCTTCAAAGACATCTGACAGCTTTACTGTCGGATTTTGTTTTTCTTCTTTTTTTCCACATCTGGGATTCAAGAGGCACTAGAGCACCTTTTAAGCCAAAGGAGCGATCCTTGTCTCCACGGAGCTTTTCACATTGCGTTCTACCACTTAGCAATTAATTAGATTATGACTGATTATTATTTACTTTTCCTGTCACTTCATTCCACCAATGGAAGTTTACACCATCCTCCCGAAGAGTGTTTCTGTTTATTAATATGATCTTCTTCACTTTTGGTGAATATTAGATTTCAACAAAGCATGATGAATTAGATGGAACAGCAATGCTAATGTCAATGGAGAGAACGAACGGCAAAATCTCTGAAAGATTTATTTTGCTGCCTGAAAAAAAAAATTAACCCAATAGAGTTGTCTGCATTTTTATCAGTTTTACGTGGGCATAATTGGTATAGAGTCAAGTTCACCAATTTAAAATTCATAATTCAATTACTTTTGACAAATAGATACTACAGACACATGCATGAGATGAAGCATTTCTTTCACACAACCTACCCTATACTCTTATGAATTAAATATATATTATTTCAAGCACTATAACTTGTCCTTGTAAGAAATTATATACATGGGTTGATACAGCATATAGTTTTTTTTATGATTAGCCTCTTTCACTAGACAAAAGTCTTTTGAGTTTCATCTGTGTTGTATGTACTTAGATTTTTATCATTTTTATTAATGTGGAACATAAACTTTATGTTTCCAACTGCTATATTTAGCCTTCCCATGAACATTTTAATTGCTCCCAGTTTTAAAGTATTATGAATAAAGTTGCCCTGAAAATATCTTTCCAATCTTTTGGAGAAAAGTGTATTTTAATTATGATGGGTAAAATCTAGAAGTAAGATTATCTGGGTCTACTATATATAATTTTATAAACCACAAATGAATGCAGTCATTCTATATCTGCCCCTCTCTTTCTGACTCATTTCACTTACATGATATTCTCATGGTAATATAGTAATTAGGCAAATATCATGACTTCATTTTTTTCTGACAGCTGCATAATATTCCATTGTGTAGCTGTGCCATAGGTTCGTTATCCATTCGTCTGTTCTTGAGCACTCAGATTGTTTCCAGATTCTGACTATGGTGAATAGTGGTACAATGAACATAGGAGTGCAGATAGTGTTTCCACTGTGTGTTTTTGGGCCACTAGGGTATATTCCCTGAAGACCTTGCACTTAAAGAAAAGTCCATTTTTGTTTTCCAAAAATGCTGGACAGTAAGCATTTCCACCAAAGGTGAAGGAGAGTCCTTTGTGGTGTTTCCAGGTATGTTCAGAGTCCTCGTGTTTATGCTCCACCCAATTACACCTGATAGTTCCATGTGAGGACCTGAGGAGTTGGTGCTGCTCAGATACTGCTATACCAGTGTACTTAGGGGTACTCAGTGGTCAACCAGGTCTCACCTGAGGGTCTCAGGTGGTCGTCAGGCTTATACCTGTCAATGCTAGGTGGTTCATGTGGTGCTGGTTATCTTACCCAATTGGATTTATGAACCCTGTGTTATCTTAATTGCCCAAAATTCATTTAGTTTTTGTTTGGAGACTATACCCAAGCATACTCAGGGATTTCTCCCAGCTCCATGCTCAGGACATACTCTTGATGAGACTAGGAAGACCATACGTGATGTTGGGGATCAAAGCTGGGGTTGCCAGTGACAAGACAAGTGCCCTCCCCACTGTACTATTTCTCGATCTTCCCCCATTTATATTTTTTATAAAGATTATCTTTCTTCCTTTATTCATACATTTTTTCCTGTTGATGGTATTTTGCCTAACAAAGGTCAAAATTATTTTCCTTTATATTTTAGTTGTGTTAGCTATTACATTTAGATCCTTGACCCATTTTGAGTCGCTTTTCATTTATATAAAGTTGTATATAAACAATGCCCGACTGTCCTTCGCCAACTACAAGAACAAGATGACTCCCCTCTGATGTCCTGATGGATCTATCACATCTTCCAGAAGGGCAATGAAGAATATTATCCATGGCTTCTACTCGGATCTCTTTGAGAGCCATGTCCACCTGCCCACATGCCAAATTATGCAGAATGGATATGTCATTCCCAACGTTCTCCCTTCTGAAATCCAACATACCATTTCATTCGTAAAGAAGCAAACAACACCCGGCCCAAACAAGGTCAGACCCAAATACCTGAAGAATCTGCCATCAGTACTCATCAATACACTGGCTCAGCTCTTCACAGGCTACCTGTCTGAATGCAAGATCCCATCCCAATGGAAAACCAGCAGAACCGTTCTACTGTACAAGTAAAGAGACATCTACAACATTGGCAACTATAGCCCAATTTGCCTGTTGTCCATTGTCTACAAGCTGTTCACTCGAATCATCCTGAATAGGATTGGCAGAACACTAGATGAAGGACAACCATGCGAGCAAGTCCGGTGCTGGAAAGTATTCAGCACAGTCGACCATATCCACATGGGAACCAAGCTCATTGAGGTTTCTTGGGAATTCAAGATGCTGCTCTGTCTAATGTGCGTTGATTTAAAGAAGGCCTTTGATTCTGTTTAGACTGAAGCAGTCATAGATTTCCTACACAAACAGAACATTCAAACTCAATACGTCAGGATCCTCCATGATCTGTATTATGGATTCACTAACAGGATCTCACTATTCTACAAGGAAGTGATTGTCGACATACAGAGAAGGGTTGAGCAGGGTGATACCCTTTTACCAAAACTCCTCAGTGCTACCCTCCAGAACGTCATGCAACGACTGGAATGGGAAGGAATGGGAGTGAAGATAGATGGTCTGCAACTACACCACCTCTGCTTTGCTGACGACCTCGTTCTAATAACACCAGACATTAGCCAAACAACACAAATGCTGGCCAACTTCAACTGTGAGTGTGAAAAGGTCAGACTGCAGCTGAATCTCATGAAGACAATGTTCATGAGAAATGGACTCAGTCCTTATGTTCCATTTGCTCTCAACGAAACAAACATCTCCGAATGCAGCAGTTATGTGTACCTAGTCGAGAACTCAACATGGCAAATGACCTGGTTCCTGAACTGTGCAGGAGGAAGAGAGCAGTGTGGAACGCCTTCAAGACCATTGAAGAAACAGCTAAGAGGACAAAGAACCTCCAGTTCCTGGCACATCTTTTCTACTCCACCATTCTTCCTGCATTAACATACACCTCAGATACCTGGGCCCTATAAAAACAGGATGAGAACGCTCTTCGGGCGGGTCTCCCAAAGAGGAATCGAAATAGCTATGCTTGGAGTATCATGCTTCACTAAAGTGAGAGAAGGAATCCAGAGTTCCGACCTCCGTCAATGATGGAGAATCACAATAATGGACGCTGTCTCATTTGCCAAAGCATAGAAAATCAGGTGGACTAGACACGTAATGCAATTTGAAGATGAGCACTGGACTAGAGCCTTTACCAACTGGATTCCATGGTATATCAAAAGATCGCGCAGCCGCCCACCTATGAGATGGGCAGACTTCTTCATCGAGACCCCGAATGAATGGTGTGAGGCTCTTCGTGTTCTTGGAGTGAGCAGATACCATTGGGCTACACTAGCACTTGACAGGGATGAATGGAGACATTACTGGCACCCGCTTGAGAAAATTGATGAGTAATGGGATGTCAAGTGATGAAGTGATCAAAGTTGTATAGAATTTGAAGGTTCCTATTCCTTATTTTTTATTTTTAATTTTATAATTAATATTTTCTTTACACTTTTTATGTTGCATTATTTTTTTAGAATAATTGATTCTCCCTCTCCATCCCAAGCAGAGCACCAGCAGCTGAAGACCTCCAGGACTCAGCCACAGCCATGCTAAGACCACTCTCCACATGCTCGGATGAGCCTCATGCATGAAGGAACCAGCAGAGAAACCCAGGTGTGCGGGACCTGGAGCTGAGATCTCCAAGCCTGCTCAGTTAGGGACTGGGCCTCCTCCACCCAGATCCCCCATCTTCAATTAGCTTTACACCCAAAAACTGCCATGTAACCCCATCAATGACCAAGAATCATGATTGGTTAATGAGCTTATTATGGTGCCAGAGACAGTTCTCGGCTATGACTGTCAGTGTCCCAGAATAAGGGCAGGGGCGGGGGGTGCGGGGGTGGGAGGTCTTCCATCCCCAACTCGGTGAACGGTGAACATCTGGAGATTTCATTCACAAAACCTGCATACCTAAATTTTTCAACAGATTCATTCTCATAGACGAGGCTCATCCTGAGCATGCAGGGATCAGTCATGAGCATGGCAGCAACTGAGTTCTGGAGGTTTTCCACTGCCGGGACTCTGAGCCCAGATGAGATCCAGCCTGGCTCGAAACATCTCTTGCAAATATCCTTTCAAATGAGTGCTATCATATCATTCAGGCAAATGTCTAGGATGCCACAGCTTTATGATATAAATATTATTTTTATTTTTAAAAGATATCCATACTGTTGTCCATAGAAGTTGAGCCAACTTACATTTGCATCAACAGTGTATCAGAATGCCTATTCATTCCGTATCCTCTCTAACTATTGCTGTTTTGAATCACTTTCATCCATATGAAATATTTCCTTTCCCTAATATGATATTCAGCATTTTCAAGATCAATAAATCAACTCTAGTCCCTCTTTGGAGTAATACTTATTTAAGGAGTGCCAAAAAGTCATATGATTTTTATGTACTGGGGGGGAGGGTGGAGAAGGAGAGGTTGGGCCACACCAGCAGTGCTCAGGGATTACTCCTGAGTCTTTGATCAGGGATCACTTCTGACAGAGCTTAGGGCACCATATGAGTACCATATATGACTAGAACCTGGATTGGCCAAGTGAAAAGCAAGCTACTTACTGGCTGTAATATCTCTTAAGCCCTAATTATATGTATAGTGTATTTTTTAAAAATTGAATCAACATGACATGCACAATTACAAAGTTGTTCAGGATTGGGTTTCAATCATAAAATGTTCCAACACCCATCCCTTCACTGTGTACATTTCCCACTACCAGTTTCCCTCCTGCCAAGCCCCCCACCCCAGTCTGACACTATGGAAGACACCTCTCTCTCTCTCTCTCTCTCTCTCTCTCTCTCTCTCTCTCTCTCTCTCTCTTCTCCCTATCTCTCTCTCTTTCTCTATCTCCCTCTTTCCCCTCTCTCTTCCTCTCTTTCCCTTTCTTATTTTCTTTCTCACTCCTTTTGGACATTATGGTTTGCAATATACATATTGAAATATTATTATGTTTGCCCCTTTACCTGCTTTCAGCACTCAGTTCTTGAGTGCTGATTTCCAGCTATCATTGTCATGGTGGCCCCTTTTCAACCCTGCCTACCACTTGTGGCAACCTTCTACCCTTGGATTCTACTCCTGTCCCTTGATTTTACAGTCGTTTGTTATTCATAACAAACGTATGTTATTCATAACCAGCATCGTATCGTATGTTATTCATAACCAGCAATAGAACACAAATTACCTATTGTTGCCCTTTCAGCAGAACTAACAGCTACACTAAAAATGACTAGAAACAGTAAGCAATACAATAGAGTGGCAGGTTACAAAATCAATATATTAAATCATGTTGTATTTCAATATGCAAACAACAAACTAGATGAAAAAGAAATAAGCAATTGCATTAAAAAGTACCTGGAATCAATGTAACAAAGTGAAAAACTTATAAATGAAAATGTAATTATTATTTAAGACAAATGATATGATAACTATGTTAATCATTTTAATAATTAGCTTAATTAAGCTAATTTGAGATTTTACCCCAACACTCAGTGGGTCTCACGGGATGGGGGGGGAGGTGGAGCCGGGCCTGTCTTCCCCTACCCCAATGAGACCCCAAGTCCTCACCCGCGAATGGCCTCTTTGGCTCCTCATCAAGCTGCTCAACGGCCATCATCCCAGAGACTCAGGAGCAGATCTCTAAACCCAGTGGCTTTTGGTAGAAATCCCTCCAGATTTAAGTGTTAAAATTTCAGAATTTCAAAACCACATGGCCCTACTGCAGCCACACGACATCATATGTTAGTCATAACCAGCAATAGAACACAAATTGCCTATTGTTGCCTTTTCAGCAGATCTGAGTGTTGGGGTAAAATCTCAAATAATGGTGGGTCTGGTGTCGAAATAGTAAATGTGATCAAAGTAGAGAGAGAGTAATGTGGAAATCATCTGCCCCACAGGTAGGGGGATGGTGTGGGATGGGGGTATACTGGGATTTTTGGTGGTGGAGAATGGGCACTGGTGAAGGTACGGGTGTTTCATTGTATGACTGAGACTTAGACCCAAAAGCTTTGTAACTGCTCTCACGGTGATTCAATAAATAAAATTATAAAAAATGGAAAAAAAATTTCTCATCGATTCAATATTCAGTAGAATTTTGATTAGTGTCCAAAAAATGCTTTATTTCCACCTTTTTATATGATTGGTTTCTAATATTATTCCATTGTGATTTAAAATTTACCATTTTTAATATTTATAAATTTATTAACGCTTGATTTATGTGATAATATGTGGTCTATTCACAAAAATCTTCAATATGTATTTGTCCTTTAAGGAGTGTAGAGTCCTGTAAGTGTCTATTATACCCAATTTACCAAACTCCTCATTTAAGGTTTTTGTTTGTTGTTTTTTTTCTGTTGGTTTATGTATTCACTGGTGAGAATGAGGTACTAAAGTCTTCTGCTACTATCCTGGTTGTGCTTATGTCTCTCTCCAGCTTTCTGACTAGTTGCTTTATACATTTTTAAATACCCTGCTCCAGATGTGTGCATTTTGGTTACCATTGGGATTATATCGAGTTTTCAATAAAAGTCTTTTTGAGTTGGTATCAGTATTGTTAGGTTATATCAGTTTGTCTGTTCTTTCTATACTTTTATTGTTTGCTGTCATCTAATATCTCTGTCATTTCTGTATCTTCTACTGCGTTGTTAATTATCACCTTGACAAAGGCTTGCATTATTTCACTTCTTCATTTCATGTAGATGAGTTCTTTTCATCATTTTATGTAGACCTCTGTTAGTACGAAAAGCTATTAGCTTTAGTTTGAAATAGCCTTTATTTCTCCATAATATTTGAATGATAATTTTTCTAGGTAAAGTACTCTTGCCTTGAAGGTTTGTCTTTTAGTAGTGAGAACACATAGTTTTCCTTGTGGTTTTCAGAATTATGCTAAGTCAATAAAATCAATAAAATCCTAATATAATTGCTTTTGTATGTTACTTTCTCATTTCCCCCAGAAGCGTTCCATTTTTTGTTATTGGCTTTGGATGATTTAGAAATGACATGTCCCATTGTACTTCATTTTAGATATGAATGTTGAACTAGTCTCAATTTTATGTATATAAATGGTTGATTATTCCCTTAGCTTTAAGAAGTTCTCCACTATTTATTCTTTGAATTTTCTTCTTTTTCTCTCTCTTAATCTTTGAGAGATGGTACCCTTTGAATTGATTTTTGTACTTCCCATAGATTTTATTTTTCTTATGTCTTATTGCTTTCTCTTCTATTTGAATTACTACTGTGTATTTTTTCCTGATATTCAGTTATTTATTATGCTTTCCAGTGAACTTTTCAAGCCCCACATGTGTGTTAATGATTTTTTATATCTTTAATGTCTTTGATGAAAAACTTCTTGTACTTGATGTCCTAGACTTGCTTCTCTGTGCTTACTTGAGATTCCCTTCATTAAGACTGTCATAATTATGATCCCTGAATCTTGTCACAGGTGATCCCTGAGCACACAGCGAGGAATAAACCGTGAGCACTGCCAGATGTGCCCCTCCCCCCAAAAAAAGACTGATATAAATGGCCTGTCTCCATGATTTGTCTATAATCTCCTCCCATTTATTTTTAAGTTTGTCATATGTACAAATAAATTCTTAATAAAATCTTAAATTTAAATTCTTACATTTTTAATAAATTCTTAAATTTATTTAAGAATCCCATCCCAATTTTTCAATGATTTCCTGTTAAAATTTTCTACATGTATATGAGGATTAACATTTTTGCTTTCCTGCAGGTGGTGCTATGTCTTTATTGTTGGATTTCTTCTTTATTTCTATATCATTGATGAGGAGGTGAAGTAGAATGAGGAGGTGGAGGAGAATAAAATTTAGATCAATCCTTTACAATGCTGCCAACAGGGAGTGAGAGGCAGTCAGTAGAACTCTATGCTGTCCCATTTTCTCTTGAACTACTCCCAACTCCTATTCCTGCCCAAAGTCTGTCTTACAGTGACCACCTGTGTTGTCACCAGAGAGCTGTGCTATTTTGCATGAAGAGGAAAATTTAGCCAGTCCAGCTATCACAACACTGAAACTCCAGGACTAATTTATTTTATCCCAAAGCTTTATTTTTTCCAGCAGAGCATTTTTTCACCAGTCTTAAAAAGAGACTATTATTTCTACTGTCCTGACCCCCCTGCTTCTAGTTAAGATCTGCCCACCACTAATTGAGGCTTGTGTATTCCACACCACCTACAATCAACTCACCAATTGATGCCATTGCTTTACTTCCATTCCATGTTGTCATAACAACCTTCACCTGAACAGACATATGTGCCTTTTAGGAAAATCAGGATGTGAGTTACTGAGGCTTTTTGCATGATATATAGTTTATTTCTGGTGTATGTTAGTAGTGATCTTTGTATGACATTCTTATTATACCCTTATCAGAAGTTTACATGGTTTTATATTTAAGTATCTGTCTATGCTGTTTCAATTTATAATTATCCATTACTAGTGTTTAGAAATAGAATTACTTTTATGCTATCCTCATATTCTATAAGTTGGTTAAACCCATTTGTTGGGTTAGTTGCTTTTGGGTAGAATCTAAAGTAAACTGTACATGTCATATTTTATTATCTTGCAAAAAGATAAATTTTCCAATAGTATATTTTTTAATTCTTGCATTATTGCATTACAAAATACCTCCAGTTCAATACTGAGTAGAAATAAAAATGTACATCCTCATTTATGTTCAATTTTAGAGAAGAGAATTCAGTCTATCACCATTAAGCATTTCTCAAAATTTGTCTTTTTCAGATAATGTATATTAAAAATAATTTCCTATACTATTACGTGAATTGTACATCTTTGTGATATATCTCAACTGTTCAAGATCCTAAATTTTATTTGGAGAATCATACAATTCTCCTGGTAAAATTAGAACTATATTAAACTGATATTTTAATTGTTATAAAAGCCTTGTTAAGAATAAATATATCCTTTGGGATAGTGTATTTTTCTACAATTACAAGCACAGCTTTCTAATAGTTTATTAAAATTAAATATGTTAAAAATAAGTATTCCATTATTATTGGTCTATTTCTCATTTTTATTGTATATGCAGTGACCTGGTTGCAATTTGTTTATGTTTTTTTGATGTATAATATTGCTGCATATCCATCACCATCTTCATGTCACTTCTAGTCAGCTTCTTCCTTCCCTTTTCCCTGAAATACTTTACCTATTATATGGTAATCTCAGTTCTCTTGCTAGAGTCCAAGTGTTTGTTTTCACAGAACACTGTCCATCCATTGCTTTGTTTGTTGATATAATACATATAAGTGAAATCATCAGTTTTATCCTTATCACTCTTATTTAATTTAACATTATATCCCCTACTTTTACCCAAGTTATAGCACAAGACGTTATTGGCGCCCGCTCGAGCAAATCAATGAGTAACAGGGTATCAAGTGATCAACTGATATTTATTGAATCACTGTGGGAAAAGTTACAAAGCATTCAGGTTTAAATCTCGGTCATACAATGACCAAACACCTTTCCCTTCACCAGTACTTATTTTTCACCACCAAGAACCCCAATATACCCCCTCCCAACCCTCCCAATGCCTGTAAGGTAGATGATTTCTACTTAACTCTATCTATTTCACTTACATTTATTATTTCGACAAAAGATGCACCATTATTGCTTAGTTTCCACCCAACAATCAGAGCTGCTGAAAAGACATTGTGAAATAACTTATTTTCTATAGGTGGTTATGAGACCTATATGATGTCACGCAGCCACTATCAGATTTTGGATTCCTAACATTTTACCTATTAAGTCTGGAGTGATTTCTGCCAAGAGCCAGATAATTATGAGGTTGGTTTTTGTGACTCTGGAGCCATGGCCGTGCCCGAGAGCCACTCATTGGGGGCAACTTGTGACCTCGGTAGGGCGAGCAGGTAACGCCTCCCTTCCCATGAGGTTGCAGTTGCCCCATCATTGTGGACACACACCTGGCTTTCTAATAAGCTCTGAGGCAGGGAACACCTTGCTGCTGGGGGGTAGGGGCGGAGAAGGTGGAAGGGAGCAACACCCCTTCCCTCCCGGGGAGGCATGTTACCATAGATTAATGCATAGTCCATTCACTTTTCTGCCACAAGCTGCTGGGCTCTGCATTAAGTCCTTGTCCTCTGGAGCCATAGCCGTGCCATAGAGCTGCTCGTGGGGGGCAACTCTTGACCTTGGTAGGGGGTGCCGGTAATGCTCCCCTTCCCATGAGGTTGCAGTTGCCCCTTCATCGCGGGCTCAAACCTGGCTTTTCAATAAGCTCTGAGGCGGCTGCCACCTTGCTGCCGGGGTGGGGGAAGAAGGCGGAAGGGAGCAACACCCTTTCCCTCCAGCGAAGGCATGATTAAAATACTATTTTTATATTAGAAAAATTTGTATAACCACACTAGATTTAATTAAATAACTATATGAACATAAACTTCAAAAAATAGAGTAATGTACCATGTATTGCTATCCAGTTTAAATCACTATAACTTTTGCTTCATAACTATTTGTTGTTGTTGTTGTTTAAAAAAAGTCATTTTCTTTGGAGGGAAGAAATTTTTTAGTTTTTAGATTTTTCAGCTTTTTACAACTTTGGTTTTTCAGTCTTCTTTGAAGATTTGATAGAAGGTTTGGTTTCACCAGTGAGTAGTGAGACCATCTTGGACCTAAAATTTTGTTTGGGGGAGGTATTTTAATTATAATGTTAATTTTCAATTCATAACTGGTCTATTCAGGTTCTCTACTTCCTCCTGATTTGTACTTGGAAGTTTTATGATTCTGAAAGTTAATCCACTTCTACTATATTCTCCAAATTAGTGTATAAACGTTTTCTTGTTAAACTCATGATCTGTGCTTCTGAGATGTCTATTGTAACTGTTTCCCTTTTATCTTTGATATGATCTATCAATGTTTTCTCCTTGTTTTCCAGTTGTAAATCTCCCAAGGGATGTGTCAATCTTGTTTAATCTTTCAAAAAGAAAAAGACAACCACTTCTGGTTTCATCTATGTTTTGTATTGTCTTGATTTCTATATCATTGATTCCTGCACTTATTTTTTTTATTTCCTTCCTCCAACTAACTTTGGGAATTAAATGTTAATTCTTTTTCTAGCTACTTAGGATTGCTAGGTTATTTATTTTAACTTTTTTTAAACTTCCTCATGTACTCCTGTATTAATAAACTCTCCTTAGTATAATGTTTGTTGTATTCCGTAGGAGTTGGTAGTTGGTATTTTTGAAAAAAACTTTTGATTCTTTCTTTTCCACTTTAACTCAATAATTGTCCAGTAGTAAGTTATTTCTCAAATGTTTGAGCTTTATCCAATCTTTTTTTTAATAACACAGTGGGTAGGGCATTTGCCTTTCATGCATCCAACCCCAGTTTGATTCCTCCATCCCTCTCAGAAAGTCCGGCAAACTACCGAGGGTATCCCGCCCCCACAGCAGAGTCTGGCAAGCTCCCCATGATATATTCAATATGCCAAAAACAGTAACAACAATTCTCACAATGGAGACATTACTGGTGCCCGCTTAAAAAAACTGATGAACAACAGGAGGACAGTGCTATAGTGCTACAGTGCTCTACCTCTATAATATTGCGTTCTGAGAAGCGACTCAATGTGGTTTCTATTTTCAAAACTTTGTGGACACTAATAACACCAAACATTAGCCAAGCGGCACAAATGCTGAACGACTTTGACCGTGAATGTGGAAAGGTCGGACTACAGCTGAATCTTACGAAGACAATGTTTATGAGAAACAGCCTTGTTCCTGACGCTCCATTCACTCTCAACGAAACCACCATCTCCGAATGCAACAGTTATATATACCTGGGTCGAGAAATCAACATGATGAATGACCTGGCACCCGAGTTGCGCAGGAGGAAGAGAGCGGCTTGGAATGCCTTCAAGAGCGTTGAAGAAATAACTAAAAGGACAAAGAACCTCCAGCTACGAGCACATCTCTTTGATTCCACTATTCTTCCTGCATTAACATATGCCTCAGAGACCTGGACCCTACGAAAACAGGATGAGAACGCTATTTGGGTCTCTCAAAGAGGAATCGAAAGAGCTATGCTTGGAATATCACAATTCACTCAAATGAGAGATAGAATCCGGAGTTCTGATCTTCGTCAACGCTCAAGAATCAGAGACGCTGTCTCATTTGCCAAGACATCAAAAATCAGATGGGCCGGACACGTAATGAGGTTTACAGACAACTGCTGGACTAGAGCCATTACTGCTTGGATTCCACGGGACATCAAAAGATCACGTGGACGCCCACCTACAAGATGGTCAGACTTCTTCGTCAAGACCCTGAATGATCGGTTTGAGGCTCTGCATGTTCCTAGAACGAACAGATACCATTGGGCTACGCTAGCACGCAACCGGGATGAATGGAGACATTACTGGCACCCGCTCGAGTAAATCAATGAATAACGGGGATTAAGTGATTAAGTGGACACTAATAATATGTTCCAGCATTTTTGTCTGGTGTAGAATATCCCATGTGCACTAGGAAATAATGTGTATTTAGCTTTGCGAGTAGCAGACTCCATAGCTCTAATCTTTCATTTTGGACTCATCAGTCGTTATTAATTTTTTTCCCTATTTATTTCCAATGACAGGTGTGAGGTGTTAAAATCTTGCACTACTGCTGTTGTGTTAGTGATTATATATCTTTTTGGGTATACCACTAGCTTCTTTGTAAATTCAAATTCATTTCATTGAATGCATATATGCTATCTCATTCCTACTTTGGACAAACTGGCAGGCTACCGAATGTAACCTGCCCACATGGCAGAGTCTGGCAAACTCCCCGTGTCGTACCCAATATGCCAAATACCAGTAACAATGATGGGTCTCATTCTGCTAAAGAGCCCTGATTATAGCACTTTCTTAAAAATCTCAGGGCTAGGATGAAGGAGACGTTACTGGGACCTGCTCGAGGCAATCGATGAATAACAGGATCGACGAATCGACGAATGCTAATGAGAGTTAAGTTCTCTTTTGAACCCTTAACCAGTATGTCATGTCCATATCTATCTCTTATTATATTTTTTAATGCGAATGCTATTTGGCCCGAAAAAAAATGTTTGTCCCTTATTTTTCTCAGTTTACCTTTTGCCTACCGAATGTAACCTGCCCACACGGCAGAGTCTGGCAAACTCCCCGTGGCGTACCCAATATGCCAAATACCAGTAACAATGATGGGTCTCTTTCTCCTAACCCTGAATGAGCCTTGAATATGGCACTTTTTAAAATCTCAGGGCTAGGATGAAGGAGACGTTACTGTGGCCTGCTCGAGGCAATCGACGAACAACCTTTTGCCTATATAATTGTTTTTTTTGTTGTTTATATTTGTTTGTTTGTGGGTTTTGTTCATGTTGTTTTGCCTTTCATTTTGAGCCTGTATATATTGTAAGAGATTAAACTTATCTCTAGTGTATACAATAGAAGTGGAAGATTGCATTTTGCTTCCAGATCCATCCTGCCAGCAAGGTCTTTGGATTAAGAAATCCAATCCATTGGCGCTTAGAGAAATTACTGACATAAAAGAATTTACTGCCAATATTCTATGAGTTGGATTGTTGTGCATTTTAACGTTGTTCTTCCTAGTTTTCTCTGCTTACCTTTCATATACTGATTTGCTTCCATTTGCCTCCTTATGTTATTGTCTTCTAAATAGTTTTGTTTTGAGGTTACAGTAAAGTGAAATCTGAAATTTTAAGTTTATTTCTCCTTTTAATTTTAAATCGCGATGAGTTCCCTTAAATATTTTCCACCTTTTTCTCCATTTCTTGACTTTTACTTATCTTTGTGTTTGGATGAAATTTCTTTGCCTTTTATAGGGGAACATTTATTATTTCTAGCAGAGCTAGTTTAAAGACAATGAATACTTTTAATTTTTATTAGCTTGAAGAAAATTTCTGTCAACCCCTCAAATCTTAGTGGTAGCCTGCCAGAATAAGTACTGGGAATATTAAACAGCATATACAAAGCATCCACTGCCAATGTGTGACCTGGATTCAATTCCTGACCCACATAACTCCCCAAGCATTGCTGGTTGTAGACCTAGAAGCCCCAAGAATCAGGAGATGAAGTCTTGAAGATTCCTTGAACATCTCCAAGGTGGGCTTGGTTGTCTGGGTACAGAAAAGTCCAAGCAGCACCACATTTTAAGGTATTGCCTCTCAGTCTGAGTATCAATAAGAGTGACTCGAGCATCCCATAAACACCACTTTGGAGACCCCAAAACAAATAAATAAATATAAAAACCTGACAAAATAGAGATGTTGGGTTGGAGAATTTTTTTCTTTGTTCAGAACTTTGGTTATATCAAACTATTTCCTTCTTGTTTGTAGGGTTTCATTTCAGAATTCCGATGGGAACATATAGCAATTCCTCCACACATGAATCTTTGGTTCTGTTGTGCTGCTTTTAAGAATTATCTCTCTCTTTGGTTCTTTTCATTTTGATTACAATGTGTCTCAGTGATGTTCTATTTAGGTTTATGAATTTTCTAACTCAATATTCTCTAGGTTTTTGAAAAATTTCTGTCTGAATTATTTTTTCATTTTTATCGAAATTTCCTCTAGCTTATTGATGGTCATTAGCACAGATTTATCATGCAGGTCACTTAATATAAAAAGGATTGTTTGTTTTAAATCTTATCTTGGGCAATTTAGAAAGTTCTGATGTAGTTGGGGAAACATCTTGGCTTTTGTACCCAGCTAACAATACAGCTGAATTCCTTTTTTTTTTCCCTCCATAATCTATTTATACATGTTGGAGTTGGAATGGAACTTAACAATGGTAAGGGGCTCATGTTTGTGAGATCAGGATGTTACCTGAGAATTTCTGGCAGCCATATGTGCTTTTTCACCATTTTTGAAAGATTTGGACAGTCAAAACCAGGGAATTCCATCCTCTGAAATCTCAGGGTTAACTGTAAGCCAAGTTTGTTTAATTAAGGGATGAGTGGGTAGGGGAGACCAGGCTTTAAGTAAGAAATGTCTTACTGTGTCTCGCTGTCTTTATTGCAAGGTCCTGAATAACACTCAGTAATTCTCATTGGCCAGAACTCGACAGACTAATATATAATAGTACTTAATTTTGTGCACAAGGCTGCGTGCCCACATGTTCTCCTGAGTCCTACATACCTGAAAAATGTAGCCTGGTCCCCACCTGTGTGTCTGTTTTCACATGCATTCTTCATGTTGCACATCAGACTGTTCTCCTGGGTCAAGCTGACCTGGGACATGCTTGCAGACTGGTAGAGAGTATTCATGCATATTCATGTGTATTTACAAGTCCAACTGTTCTGTTGGGCCAAGTCCACCTGGGAAGCATTTTATGCCTTGTCTCTTTCCAAATGTTCAAACAAGTACCAGCAACAGATGCAAACTAGAGGCTTGTAGATCCAGCCACATTTCTCCTCTCTGATTCCATCTTAGTTCTTGCCTCCAGACATTTGGTCTCTCATTCCTACCATGCTCACTGGTCCCACCCAATGCACAAATGTAACCTTAGACTTAGATGCTGTGACTCCAGTGGTCCTGCTTCACATCTGTATCTCTCTCTTTCTCCTCTCATTCCTCAATTTGTTGCAGCTCTTCAACTGTGCCTTCAGATGCTGATGCACACAAATTCCTAATAGTGAGTTTGCTGGAGATGGTCACTAATCTTTCTAGTTTATATGTTTGGTATGGCCTTGCCTAATATTCTATTCTTAATAGTTTTTATTATTGTTGTTTGTCATAAACATAGGGAGTTTGCTCCCTTTTCTCCATTTTCCCAACACTGGATCAACCCTGATTTTTTTATAATTTTGTTTTTTCTCTTGATATCAGGGCATTGCTGGTCTCCAATAATGAGAAGATAAAGTTTGTATCTATGTTTATTACTTGAAAGAGTATTAACATAATTGTTACTATCTTGCCCATAAATACTTAATAAAATTCAACCATGAAACCAGATAGAGTGTCTTCTATCTGGGAAGGTACATATCACTTGTATCACTTGTCATCCCGTTGCTCATCCATTTGCTTCAGTGGGCACCAGTAACATCTCCATTCGTCCCTGTTGCATGCTAGTGTAACCCAATGGCATCTGCTTCCTCCAGTAACACGAAGAGCCTCAAACCATTCATTCAAGGTTTTGATGAAGAAGTCTGACCACCTCATAGGTGGGTGGCCAGGCATTCTTTTGATGTCCAATGAAATCCAATTGGTAACAGCCCTAGTCAGCGGTCATCTCCAAATTGAATTACGTGTCCAGCCCATCTTATTTTGATGCCTTGGCAAACAAGACAGCATCCCTGATACTGGATCATCAAAGGAGGTCAGAACTCTGGATTCCTTCTCTCACTTGAGTGAAACGTGATATTCCGAGCATAGCTTTTTCAATTCCTCTATGGGAGACCTGAATAGCATTCTTATCCTGTTTTCGTAGGGCCCAAGTCTCTGAGGCATATATAAGTGCAGGAAGAATGGTGGAGTCGAAAAGTTGTGCCTGAAGCTGGAGGTTCTTTAACCTCTTTAACAATTTTTTCAATACTCTTGAAGGCATCCCACACTGCTCTCTTTCTCCTGTGCAGCTCAGGTGCCAAGTCATTCATCATGTTGAGTTCTCGACCTAGGTATACATAACTGTTGCATTCGGAGATGTTCGTTTCATTGAGAGCAAATGGAACATCAGGAACTAGTACATTTCTCATGAACATTGTCTTTGTGAGGTTCAGCTGCAGTTCGACCTTTCTAATCTTATGGTCGAAGTCGGCCTGCATTCGTGCTGCTTGGTTCATGATTAGTGTTATTAGAACTATGTCATCAGCGAAGCAGAGGTGGTGTACTTGGTGACCATCTATCTTCACTTCCATTTCTTCCCATTTCAGTTGTTGCATAACATTCTCAAGGATGGCACTGAAGAGTTTCAGTAAGTAGTATCGCCTTGCGAACCTATATACTGAATAAAGTAAAGATACCAAGTCGATGATCACTTCCTTGTGGAACAGTGAGATCCTAAGGGTGAATCTTCAATACAGCTTGTGGAGAATCCTGATGCACAAAGTTTGAACGCCCTATTTGGCTAGGGCTTCAATGAACGCTTCAGTCTCAACAGCATCTAAGGCCTTCTTTAAATTGATGAACATTAGACAGAGCAGCATCTTGAACTCTCATGAAACCTCAATGGACTTGGTCATCGTGTGGATATGGTCAATTGTGCTGAATCCTTTTCGGAACCCAGCTTACTTGCATGGTTGTCCTTCATCTAGTGTTCTGCCAATCCTATTCTGGATGACTCCAGTGAATAACTTGTAGACTATGACAACAGGCAGATTGGGTGATAGTTGCTGATGTCATGGATGTCTCCCTTCTTGTACAACAGAATGGTCCTGCTGGTTTTCCACTGAAATGGGACTTTGCATTCAGACAGGTAGCATGTGAAGAGCCAAGACAGTGTATTGATGAGTACTGGTGGCAGATGCTTCAGGTGTTGGAATCTGACCTTGTCTGGGACGGGTGCTGTATGCTTCCTTATTGACGAATGATGGTCAGATTTCGGAAGGGAGAACACTGGCAATGACATATCCATCCTGCGGAATTTGTATGTGGGCAGATGGATGTGACTATCAAAGAGATCCGAGTAGAAGTTATGGATAAACTTTTCCTTTGCCCTTATGGAAGATATGATATATCCAAGAGGACTACAGAGGGCATTCATCTTGGTGTTATAGTTGGCAAAGGACAGGTGGACATTACAAATACGTTTCCCAGCTTCCACTGCATCAGCTAACACTGCTGCTCCTCTCTCTTTGAGCTCTTCCTTTATTGCTTCTCTGGACAGCTTTGCCAGCTCGGACATTATCTTTTGATTCCTTGAGGCACCAGACCACGTTGGTAAATGAGCTGGAGAGTTTTCGAAGACAGGTGTCTTTTTGTGGCTTTCTCTCTCTCGGCATTCCTCACACAATCATGGAGGTGCTGAGCCAATCAATATCGATGTCAATAATGGCATCTTCCCATATTGCCTCAATAGTTTCAAAGAGCTCCCAGTTGGTGGTCATTCTGGGAGTTCTCTTCTTAAACTTTGAAGCCCATTCTCCCCACTCCATGAAGTAGAATTTCACATGAAGGAGATGGTGGTCTGATCCCATTTGGAATTTTGGGACAACAGCGACACCAGTCAAAACCATCAACTGAATATGATGTGGTCAATTTCATTGTGGAACTGTCTACTGGGAGAATTCCATGTCCAACATTTAGATTCAGCCTTCTGGAACTGTGTTACCATGGATGGTCTTGGTCAACATGATGAACTCAGATAGTCTCTCACCCTTTTCATTCCATTCTAGTCTGTGGGTCCTGATATGGAGTTCTTCATGCGACCTTCTTGCTCCTATCTTGGCATTAAAATCACCAATAATGACCTTGTAGAAGATGTGCTCTTCTTTATAGAACTTCTCCAGCTCCATGTAGAACTTCTGAATTTCTTCTTTGTCATAGTTGTATGTTGGTGCATAGATGACGAAGATAGGAACTGTCGGCAATGAGCCACATCTATTCAAATGTAAGCATCCTATTTGGGTTATTAGGCATTCAAACGAGTTAATGCTCATGGACAAGTTCATGTTGACAAGGACACCAACACCACCAATGACTCTACTGTGGCATATTCCAAGGAACAGTTCTTTTCCAATGTTGAGGCAATTCATACCTTTCAAGAATCTTTATGCATTATTGAAGTTTTTATATTTATTAGTGTAATTATGCTTATGTTGTTTTCTTAGGGTCCCCTTACTGTCCAGGAGTGATGCCTGAGGATAGATCCTTGAGCACTACTGGGAGTGTCCAATAAAAAACAAAATTAAATTAGATTTAAAAAATAAAAAACATTTACTATGAATCACACTATTAGAACAAACTATCTAATCAAATTGTCACTTTTTCTCCCAAGGTCTCAAGCAGGCAAAAGCTCTTTTAAGGTAGTCTATTGCTAAGAATTAGAAATCATAACCAGGACTCAGTAATGGATGACAGCCAAAACAGAATTATTTTGAAAATATGAATTTTGAACACATCAGGAAGCCTGTTAGGTTCATCTGTTTCAGCACAATTGCTACCATTACCTTATAATCTATCTGAAGTAAAACAATAAAAATGTTCTGAGTATCTATATTTAGCATAGTCTTTAACAAATATAATCACAGTACCTGCATAAATATAACTAGAAATAGAAAAGCAGGGTAGTATAGTGGAGTGGGGCGGAAGGGTAGGAGAAAAATTGATCATCCTGTGAAATAATTTTATATATTTTCCTCTGTGAGGTTTTATTTTATTATTATTTTTATCTTGGATGTTGGATGTTCAATTATGATGAAGGAGAAATTGAGAAGTTCTACATGGAGCTGGAGAAGTTCTATAAAGAAGACCACATGTTCTACAAGATCATTGTCGGTGATTTTAATGCCAAGATAGGACTGAGGAGATCAGCCGAAGAACTCCACATTGGGACACATGGACTAGAATGGAACAAAAAGGGTGAGAGACTGTCCGAGTTTATGATGTCAACCAGGACCATCCATGGTAACTCACAATTCCAGAAGGCTGAATCTAAACATTGGACATGGGAGTCTCCCGGTGGATGGTTCCACATCGAAATTGAGTGCATCACATTCAATCAATGGTATTGCCTGACCGATGTCGCTGTTTTCCCAAAATTCCAAATGGGATCATACCACCATCTCCTTCATGCAAAATTCTACTTCACATAGTTGGGAGAAGGGAATGCAAAGTTTAAGAAGAGAACTCCCAGAACGACCACCAACTAGGAGCTCTTTGGCACTATTGCAGCAACATGGGAAGATGCCATCGTTGACAACATTGATGACGAATACGATCAACGGGTTCAGCACCTCCATGATTGTGTGAAGAATGCTGAGAGAGAGAGAGCCATAAAAAGATGCCTGTCTTTGAAAACTCTCAAGCTCATTCACCAACGTGGCTTGGCGTAAGCCTCAGGTAACCGCAAGCGAACGTCCGAGCTCAGAAGGCAGTGCAGAGAAGTGATAAAGGAAGACCTCAAAAAAGAGAAGAGCAGCAGTGATGGCAGATGCAGTAGAAGCTGGGAAAAGCATTCGCAATGCTTGTCTGTCCTTAGCCAAATACAAGACCAAGATGATTGCCCTCTGACATCCTGATGGATCTATCACATCTTCCAGAAGGGCAATGGAGAAGATTATCCATGACTTCTACTCAGATCTCTTTGATAGCCACATCCATCTGCCCACATACCAAATTCCGCAGGATGGATATGTCATTCCCAAAGTTCTCCCTTCCAAAATCTGACACGCCATTTCATTGGTAAAGAAGTGAACAGCACCCAGTCCAAAGTCAGACCCAAATACCTGAAGAACCTATCGTCAGTACTCATCAATACACTGGCTCAGCTCTTCACATGCTACCTGTCTGAATGAAAGGTTTCGTCCCCATGGAAAACCAGCAGGACTGTACTACTGTGCAAGAAGGGAGACATCCACAACATCGGCAACTATTGCCTGATCTGCCTGTTGTCTGTCATCTACAAACTGTTCACTCGAGTCATCCTGAGTAAGATTGGCAGAACGCTATATGAAGGACAACCATGTGAGCAAACTGGTTTCTGAAAAGGATTTAGCACAATTGACCATATCCACACAATAACCAAGCTCATTGGGTTTTCTTGGGAGTTCAATATGCCTCTCTGTCTCACGTTCATTGATTTAGATTTAAAGAAGGCCTTTGATTCTGTTGAGATGGAAGCTGTCATCAAAGCCCTAGCTAATCAGGGTGATCAATGTCAATACATCAGGATCCTCCATGAGCTGTACTGTGGATTCACTACCAGGATCTCATCATTCTACAGAGAGGTAATCATTGACGTCAAGACAGGGGTTCGGCAGGGTGATACCATTTCACCAAAACTTTTCAGTGCCACCCTCGAGAACATCATGTGATGATTGGAATCAGAAGGAATGGGAGTGAAGTTAGACGGTCGGCAACTACACCACCTCTGCTTCGCTGATGACATCATTCTTATAACACCAAACATCAGCCAAGTGGCACAAATGCTGGCTGACTTCGACCATGAGTGTGGAAAGGTCAGACTATAGCTGAATCTCACAAAGACAATGTTTATGATAAATGGTCTCTATCCTGACATTCCATTCACTCTCAATGGGTTCGAACATCTCCGAATGCAACAGTTATGTGTACATAGGTTGAGAAGTCAATATGACGGATGACCTGGCACCTGAGTTGCACAGGAGAAAGACAGCGGCTTGGAACGCCTTCAAGAACATCAAAGGAATAGCTAAGAGGACAAAGAACCTCCGGCTCAGAGCACATCTCTTCTTCGATTCCACTGTTCTTCCTGCATTAACATATGCCTCAGGGACCTGGGCCCTACAAAAACAGTATGAGAATGCTATTCAGCTCTTGCAAAGAGGAATCAAAAGAGCTATGCTTAGAGTATCACGTTTCACTCAAATGAGAGATAAAAATCCGGATTTCCAACCTCCAACCTCCATAACAGTTAAGAATCAGAGACGCTGTCTTGTTTGCCAAGGCGTTGAAAATCAGATGGACTGGACACATAATGAGATTTGGAGACGACCGCTAGACTCGCCATTGCTGATTGGATTCCACGGGACGTCAAAAGATCACATGACCACCCAGCTATGAGATTGTCAGACTTCTTTGTCAAGATCCTGAACAATTGATTTGAGGCTCTTTGTGTTCCTAGAACAGGCAGACGCCATTGGGCTACATTAGCATGCAACAGGGACGAACGGGAAACGTTACTGGTGCTCACTCGAGCAAATCAATGAGTAATGGGATGTCAAGTGATCAAGTGATCAAGTGATTTTTTTTTTTTGGTGGGGAAAGGAGGCTGAGTCATACCTGGAGTTACTCAGCAGATACTACTGTACCCATGATCAAAGGTTATTCCTGGCCATGCTGTTGGGCCAGCAATCAAACCAGGTTCAGACAATGCAAGGGAAGTGCCTTCATACCTATGCTGTCTCTCTGTCCTGCTATTTTCACATTTTTCTAATAATTTGATAACTTGTTTCCCTTATTCTACCATTGATAACACTTTGTGATATTCTTATATAGAACAACTAACATAAAATGAATAAATTATTAGAAAAAAATTACTTAATGACATGAATCTCATTGCAGAGGAAAATATATCAAGCGTTTCCAACCATTAGATAAATATTAATAATTAATAGTTTATAAATGTGTTAACAACACTTTGACATGGCAAATGAGCATACACACAGCAGCTTATTTAAAGATCACTTACTGCTTACCTCTCAGCTGTCAATAATCATCACAACAAGAATTATTAAATTTCCCCTAAAGAGTCAAATCTCTGGTATTATAACCATTGCATAAACAGCTTGCTTTCCTGTAAATACCAGTTTCACACCAACTTCTACTGATGGTGATTTCTTTCCAATTCTAAAACTGGCTGCAAAAACTAGACTCAAAGATTTTTTGCAAGCACCAAATGCCCTGTTTCTACTTGACAGATATTTCTTTCCCTTAGAAACAAAGTAAAAACATATATCATAAGAAACATAATAACAATTCAGAAATAAGCTTGTCAAATTATAAGATGACTAATGGAATAACACTATGATAGCTTTAAATAACACTTTGCAATGTTTTTAGTTCGTAGCGTTTATTTCTTCCATTTGTTATGGTACCAACCCAAGATTTCTAATAGCAATAAGTCATTGAAACAGTGTGTTAGTACATGTCAGGTTCCCTCATCTATGCAGCTCATTTTGTAGATGAAAAGTGCAAAAATTAACAAGGTAGGGTAGAAATATAGAAATCCTCTATTTGCAGCCTAGGGTACAACATGTCACTTATTCTGTCACTTTGAAAGAATAATCCATATATTAAAAATCAGATGCATAAAATAAGACGCTTTAAAGTAATTTGAGAATAAACACAAATAAGTAAAGTGGATAAGTGTTAATTAAAGTTAGAAATCAGTGTAGAGCAGTAGTAATTGCTAGAAAAGAGAAAAAGATGTTGCCATCACTGACAGAGAGATACACCCTTTTTTTGCCAAGATAGAAGATCAGTGAACTACATTTTCCAATTTTTAACAGTCTGAAAATAAGATTTTATGTTATTTTTAATTTTTTGAACATTTTCTATTAATTATATTTTGGTGAAGCAAGATAGGTTTTTCTGAAACGTATTTAGAAAGATGTGATGTAAGTTTCTGCTCACTTTATGCTAATTGAAGTGGTAATAAAATTTTAATTACACTGTTATAAGATACAACATCAATTAATGATATTGAAGTCAAAAAAAGTAGGGTTAAAAAACACCTATCTAAAGATAGTAATGACTACCTATAACAAACCCACATTCAGTGGCATTCTCAACATGAAAAAATAAAGCATTCCTCTGGGTTCAGACACAAGGTAAGGATGTCATTGTCTCTACTCTTATTCAAGGTAGTATTAGAAGTAACAATAGTACTCAGGCAAAAAAATAAAATCAAAGGATCAAAACTGAAAAAGCAACCGAACTATCACTATTTTCAGATGATATGATGACATATCTAGAAAATACTAAAGACACCACACAAAGGCTCCTAGAAATAAAAAGCCAATATAGCAAAATAGTCAGCTACAAATGCCTGTTATATTTGTATATGCAAACTAGAAGAGAAGGAGACAAAGATTCTACTTCATTCAAACTACTGTACAAAACATAAAGTACTTAGAAAACAAGTTAGCAAAATATGCACGAGATGTACACCTTGGAAACTATAAGCAATTTATCAGATGAAAGTCCTTAGAAAATGAAAAAATATTCCATGTTGACAGATTGGAAGAATCAAGACCATCCAAATGACCATATTACCAAAATTATTATACAGATTCAACGCAAGCCCCATCAAAATTGTGAGTGATTATTCAAGGACTTAGAATGGTCAATAATAACAATTGTTTAGAATACAGAGCTAAAGTTTGTATGAATTAGAGAGATACAAGGGATATATATTCATAGAATAAAGACAATGTAAAGACATTCAATAGAAAACTGACATCTGTAAACCAAGAGAAGCATCAGAGGAAACCAACCCTACAAGCAATTGCTCTTGTACTTCTAAACTCCAGAATCATGAGAAAATGAATATTTGTTGATTGAATCATGACTCTCTGATATATTATTATAGTAACCCTAGCAAAATAAAAAAGGATGAATCAAATCTATTCAGATCCCAGGGAAGTTTGAATCTAAAGTATATATCCATAATTCATTTTTTAATTTATTTTTATTTTTTTCCTTTTTTATTTAATTACCATTACCTTAATTACCATAAGATACAGTTACGAGCTTTCATATTTGATTTTTAAACATACAGAGATTGAACACACATCCCTCAAATAGTGCACATTTTCCCCCATTAATGTTCCCAGTATCCCACCCATCCCACCCCTCCCCCTATCTCAATGGCATACAATTCCCTCCCCATACTCTCTCTCTACTTTGGGGCATTATGGTTTGCAATACAGATAATCAGAGGCTTTCACATTTGGTTCTTTATCTATTTTCAGTACACATCTCCCATCCTGATCAAATCCTCCAACCATCATTTACTTAGTGATTCCTTCTCTGTTTCAGCTGCCTTCTTCCCCAGCTTATGAGGCAGGCTTCCAGCTATGGAGCAATATTCCTGGCCCTTGTGTCTACTGTTCACGGGTGTCAGTCTCATAATACATTATTTTATATTCCAGAAATGAGTGGACATTCTATGTATGTCCTTCTCTTTCTGATTCATATCACTTAGCTTGATTCTCTCCATGACCATCCACCTTTAAGTAAATGTCAAGACTTCATCTTTCCTAATACCAGTATTCCATTTTGTAGATGTACCAAAGTTTCTTTAACAGTCGGCTGTTCTCAGGCACTTGGGTTTTTTCCAGATTCTGGCTATTGTGAACAGTGCTACAATGGACATATAGATTCAGATGTCATTTCTACTGTGCCTTTTTGCACCCTCGGGATGTATTCTCAGGAGTGGCATTGCAGAGTCAGATGGAAGCTCAATTTCTAGTTTTTGAAGGAATGACCATATTGTTTTCCAAAAAGGCTGGACCAGTTGGCATTCCCTCCAACAATCAGAGTCCCTTTCTCCCCATATCTGCACCAGCACAGGTTGTTCTTGTTCTTTTTGATGTGTGCCAGTGGCTGTGGTCTGAAATTATATATCATTGTTATTTTGATTTGCATCTCCCTAATGATTAGCAATGTAGAGAATTTCTTAATTTCATTTTGTATTTCTTTTTTGATGAAGCTTCTGTTTATTTCTTCTCCCCAGTTTTTGATGGGGTTGGAGATTCTTTTCCTGTATAATTCAACTAGTGTCTTTTTATATTCTGGACATTAACCCCTTATCAGATTTGTATTGGGTAAATATTCTTTCCTATTCCGTGGGATCTCTCTGTATTTTGGTCATTGTTTACTTTGAAATGCAAAAGCTTCTTAGTTTAATGTTGTCCCATGTTTCTATGTTTGTTCCACTTGCTTGGTCAGTGGTGTTTCATCTTTAAATATGCCTTTAGCTTCAGTGTTGTAAAGGGCTTTGTCTACATTCTCATTCATGAAACTTATGCATTCAGGTCTGATATTGAGGCCTTTAATCCACTTTGATCTAAATTTATGCCTTGTGTTAGACATTGAAGCTCATATTTTTGCAGGTAACTGTCCATTTTCTCCAACACCATTTTTAAAGAGGCTTTCCTTGTTCCACTTCATATTTCTTGCTCCTTTATAAAGATTAGGTGATCCTATATTTAAGAGTCTGTGACAGAATACTCAACTCTCTTCCATTGGTCTGCAGGTCTCTTTCTAGGCTCGAGCTCGAGCCCAATATCATGCTGTTTTAATTGATACTGCTTTGTAGTACAACTTGAAGTTGAGGAAGGTGATGCCACCCATCTTCTTTTCCCCAAGGATTGCTTTAGCTATTTGTTTTATTGTTCCATAAGAATTTCAAGAGTGCTCTATCTATTTCTTTGAAGAATGTCATGGGTTTCCTGATAGGGACTGCATTAAATCTTTAAAATGCTTTGGGTGGAGGGTTGGGTGTTCGATCACTGTACAATTGAAACCCAAGCACAAAAATTTGTAAATCTACAACTGTACCTCATGGTGTTTCACTAACAAATTTTTTAAATGTAAATGATGGAGAATGGGCACTGGTGGAGGGATGGGTACTGGATCATTGTATAACTAAAACCCAAGCACAAAAATTTGTAAGTCTACAATTGTACCTCGTGGTGTTTCACTAATAAAATTTTTTAAAAATTCTTTGGGGAGTATTGCCATTTTGATAATGTTAATCCTCCCTACATATGAGCAGGGGATATGTCTCTATTTCCTAGTGTCCTCCTTTATTTCTTGAAGTAGTGTCTTGTAATTTTCTTTGTATAAGTCCTTCACCTCTTTAGTTAAGATGATTTTGAGGTACTAGATTTTCTGAGGCACTATTGTGAATGGGATTGTTTTTTAAATATCTTTCTTCTGTTTCAATATTTGTATATAAGAAAGCCATAAATTTTTGGGTATTGATTTTGTAACCTGCCACTTTGCTCTATTGTTTCTATGAGCTTTTTTGTAGAGACTTTAGGCTTTTCTAAGTATTGCATCATACTGTCTGCAAATAGTCAGAGCTTTATCTCTTTCTTTCCTATCTGTATGCCCTTGATATCTTTTTTCTTGCTTAACTGCTATGGCAAGAAGTTCAAGTACTATATTGAATAGGAGTGATGAGAGTGGGCAACCTTGTCTTGTCCCAAATCGTAGAGGAAAGGCTTTGAGCTACTTCCCATTGAGAGTACTACTTTCCAGGGGCTTGTGGTAGATAGCTTTGACTATATTGAGGCTAGTTCAGTCAATGCCCATTTTGCTGAGTGTTTTTTATCATAAACAGGTGCTAAATCTTGTCAAATGCTTTCTCTGTGTCTATGATCATATGGTCTTCATCTTTTATTGATATGATGGATTATGTTGATTGACTTGCAAATGTTAAACATTCCTTGCATCCCCAGCCTGAATTCTACTTGATCATGGTGTATAATCTTTCTGATGAGCCATTGGATTGTGTTTGCTAGGATTTTGTTGAGGATCTTTGTGTCTGTGTTCATCAGCAATATCAACCTGTAATTCTCTTTCTTTGTGATATCTCTGTCTGCTTTTGGTATCAGGGTGATATTTGCTATATAGAAACTATTTGGAAGTATTTCTGATTCTTCATTTTCCTGGAAAAGTTTGAAAAGGGATTGGAGTAAGTCCTTTTTAAATATTTGCAAGAATTTACTAGTGAATTCATCTCAGCCAGAACTTTTGTTTTGGGGGAAATTTTATTACCACTTCAATTACCTCAATGGTGATAGGTCTTCTCAGGTACTCCAGGTCCTCTTGTTCAGCTTTGGGAGGCTATAAGAATCCAGGAATTTATACATTTCCTTGAGGTTTTCTTGTTTTGTGGCATAAAGTTCTCCAAAGAAAACTCTGAAGATTCTTTGAATTTCTGTAATTTCTGCTGTGATGTCCCCTTCTCATTTCTGATTCTCTTTATTATGGTTTTTTTCTCTTTTTTTGTGAGTCTTGCTAGAGGTTTCTTGATCTTGTTTATTTTCTCAAACAATCAGCTCTTGGTTTTATTGATCTTTCAGATTTTTTTGGCTTCCATCTTGTTAATTTCTGCTCTAAGTTTTATTATTTCCTTCCTCCTGCCTGGATTGGACTCCTTTTGTTGGACATTCTCCAAGATCTTAAGCTGGGAGGTTAAGTTACTTACGTGGGCTCACTCTTCCTTCCCGAGGAATGCTTGGAGAGCTATAAACTTTCCTTTTAATACAGCTTTTGCCATGTCCCATAAGTTCTGGTAGTTTGTGTGTTTATTCTCATTTGTTTCCAGGAATCTCTTGATTTCCTCTTCAATTTCCTTTCTAAGTCACCAATTTCCTTTCTAAGTCACTCATTGTTCAGTAGTGAGCTGTTTAATTTCCAGATATTTGATTTGATTTTCTGTTTCTGTGTGTGTGTTTCACTTCTATTTTCAGAATATCATGGTCTGAGAAGATTGTTGATACAATCTCTATCTTCTTAATTTTGTGGAGATATATTTTGTGGCCCAGCATGTAGTCTATCTCAGAGAATGTGCCATGAACACTTAAGAAGAATGTGTACTCAGCTTTCTGAAGATGAAGTGTCCTGTATATATCTACTAAGCCCCTTTCTTCCATTTCTTCCCTCAGATAAAGTATGCCCTGACTAACCTGGGTCTGGTTTATCTACCGAGAGGTGATAAAGTATAATCATGATTTTTTTTTTAATGAATCACCGTGGGGCACAGTTACAGACTGACAAACTTTTGTGCTTGTGTTTCAGTCATACATTGATCAAGTACCCATCCCTTCACCAGTGCCCGTTCTCCACCACCGATGATCCCTCCCACCACCACCCCACCCCTTTCCCCCTACCCCACACTGTCTCTGTGGCATTCCCTTTTGCACGCTCTCTCTCTCTCCCTATGGTGTTGTGGTTTGCAATAGAGGTATTGAATGGCCATCATTCGATCTGTAGTCTACTTTCAGCATGCATCTCCCATCCTGAGCGGGCCTTCCAAGCAATAAGCATGATTCTTAAAGTAACAAAGCACCTTAAAACAATGGTCTAAGTCTATTTATTTTAAAGAACTACATTCTCCCATTTTAAATCATTGACGACCAACATTGAGCAAGATAAAAATAAAACACATGCTCAGCTATTGCAGCAACGTCAAATGATTATAAAATTATTTAAGCATTCTCAGTCTGCACATATGTTGTACAGAGTAATAACTGACTATAATAATTGACACAGAACAAAAGGTGCCTGAACCACACTTAGTTCAGTTTAGTGTATCATGCTTTGATTTTAATTTTTTTATTGTTGATAGCTAAAATAGTGTTTATATTTATGCTGTGGTGTACAAAATCACCAACCCTCCATCATTGCCAGAGTGTCCAACAAACCCCATCATGGTTCTGATTCCAAGTGTCACTCTTATTCCACCCTTCCCCTTCCTCTCTGCCCCTCTCACGTGTCCCTTGGTAACCTCAGTACTCAATCAAAGCTCAGACCACATTTTAAACACAGTGTGCCTTAAAGTTCATTTTATCCAACTCCTTTATAGCAAAGGTTCTGAAGATTTTAACACAAAATCTGTGAGATTTCCCTACAATAATAATGTTTTATGAAACCTTAAATAAATCACCCAAATCCTCTATCCACTTCCTTCCTGGCTTCTCTAATACCATGCTGATTTGTTTCTGTTTCCCCTCCTACACGTGTATGTCCACTTATATCATCACTAAGGCTAAGGAAAACAGTCATTTAATTATCTTGTTCAGAAACTCTACCTCTTCTTTCAATAAATTACCTTTGCCTTCTGTGTGAGACTGTGCTCTTATGTACAGACATCTTGTTTTCATGTACTTGAAGCATATCTTATTATCAATTCTCTTGTGCAATCTTCCCTTCATTTCTTACCTTTGATTTGCCTGAGCTTTTGTACACTCTCCAAATTTATTTCCAATCTTTTCCAGCTTCCTCTGTCCCAAATGTTTTCTATCTTGCATATGCCTCTTGCTCACCCTTGATTACTCTCAGTTCTGCTCCTTCATTTACATGGCCTCCGTAAAGCCTGCATTGTATTTATTATTCAGTACTTTGCATAGCCCCTGGGCCTATATTAATTTTTGTTCAAATGCTTATCATTTCCCTCTGCATCCTTCACACTCATCAGCATGTCTTATTTGTTCTCTGTCATCACAGCCCATACTCTTCAAAAGACTGATATTTTAGTTAGTGTTTCCTTTAATATGGTTTGAGCAATAGTACAGCAGAAAGGGTGTTTGCCTTGCATGCAGCCAACCCGGGTTTGATTCCTCAGTCCCTCTGAGAGAGCTCGGCAAGCAACTGAGAGTATCTCACCTGCACGGCAGAGCCTGACAAGCTCCCTGTGGCGTATTCAATATGCCAAAAACAGTAACAAGTCTCACAGTGGAGATGTTACTGGTGCCCGTGCGAGCAAATCAATCAACAATGGGACAACAGTGCTACAGTACCTCCTTTAATATTATTCTTTAAAAATTCTTTTTTTAAAAAAAGTTCTTAACTAAACTTTGTTTTTATAGGGACTGCAGAAAGTGGTGCTCAGGACCAATTCATTATGATTGAAGTTTCTTCCTCTATTAAGCCATGCTTGAGGCTATGAGGTCACACCTAGAGATACTTGCTGGAGAGCTCGTACCATACTAGAAGTAGAACATACTAGAAGTAGTACATCTGCACAATGGAATACTATGCAGCTGTTAGAAAAGATGAAGTCATGAAATTTACATACAAGTAGTTCTACATGGAAAGTATCATGCTAAGTGAAATGAGCAGAAATAGAGGGACAGACATAGAAAGATTGCACTCATCTGAGGAATATAAAGTAACAGAATGGGAGAGGAACACCCAAGAACAGTTGAGATAAGTACCAGGAGGTCTGCTCCTTCTCTGTCTTAACTGCACTGCCCACCCACTTGTGTGACAAACTTCTATCTCATGGTGATTCAATTAAAAAAAAAAGATCCTAATAAATAAACATCAGCAACTTCATTTTCAACCTTGTATATAAAATTGATCTAATAAGAACTTTGAATAGTTATAATTTAATAACATTATAGCTAATGTTATAGGCAGTGTTTTATTTAAAGCAAAAGCAATTATACAAAGGTAGAGTGCTAGTCTTCCAAGATGTTAACTCAGATTCGATTCTGGCACTCTATATAGTCCCCAAGCCTTGCCAGAAGTGATCCCTGAGTGTGAAGGTAGGAGTAAGTCCAGTGCTTGTCTCAAAATACTCCAGGTCTTGTCAAAAACCCAAAAGAAAAATAGCAAAAGCAACATGAGATAAAAATTGCTGTCTCCATTTTACAAACTGAAAATAAAATTTTTAAATAATTTATCAAGAGCGTATTGTTGGTAGTAGAGAGAAGTGGGGTTCATAGTCAAATCTCTCTGAATCTAAAGTTCTTAATTCTTTCTCAACTTTCTTGGAATATAGTATGACATAAGCAAATGTTGTTCCCAAGTTAAGTTAGAGAATATTAACTCTAAAAAAGAGATAATTCATTGAATGCCGTTTAGGATTTTTCAATAGAAAACAAATATTTATAAGTCTTTGATTTGTTTTCTGTTCTGCTGTCTCTAAAAATACAACTAAGGCTGCCAATTACCACTTTTATTTTTGCATAGACTTTCAGAGAAACATAAATCAGTACCCTTTAGATCCAAAATAATTAATAATGGTACATTGTTCTATATAATATATTAAAACCATTAAGAAAATGTTGGTATCTATAGATGGTACATTATTGAGTGAACAAAAACGTTTCTGAAGAACATAATTAAAATGGTTCCATTTAGAGGTTTAAAATATATAAATATACAAGTATCCTTATGGTAATATAAGAATATACATAAAATTAAACATTTGTGTGTACAAAGAGTAACATTTGGAAGGATATATAAAGTGTGTAGCAAATGGTGCTTGTCTGGTAAATTAGAGTGGGAACAAGAAGCAAAAGTCAAGTTAACTTTCTAATTTTACTTTATTTCTCTAAACTATTTGCATTCTTTTTTTGTACAATTCTGTCATTTTGTCAAATTGGGGAGGATAGGTACATGCCTTCACTTGCTCATTCTAACAATAACCTACTTTCTTTATGGTGAACAATCTATAGATCTATCTCATTTTCTTGGGTGGTAAAAACTAGATGTTCTAGTATTGACTGTAGCATAAAAAAACACTTTCCCAATTGAACACTACTACTAATGTCACAGAATTTATATGTCACTTTCAGATTTTTTTTCTGTTAAAGCCTTATGTACAAATTTTATCAACTAGAATGTTACAAACTGGATATTAAATTTTATTTATTGGGAAGAGGGCACAGCTTGTGACGGCTCTGCTGTAAGGAATCACATCTGGTGGTGCTCAGGGTATCATATGGATGCCGGCAATCAAACTCAAGTCTGTCATGTGTAAGGCAAGCACCCTCTGCACTGTATTAATGCTCTGGTCCCCCTGTACATTAAGTTTTAAATAGTTGTACAAACAGTAATGTCTGGACTGGAGCAGTAGCACAGCGAGTAGGGCATTTGCCTTGCACGCAGGCAACATGGCTGACCTGAGTTCAATTCCTCCACCTCTCTCGGACTGCCTGACAAGCTACTGAGCGTATCCTGCCCACACAGCAAAGCCTTGGCAAGCTACCCCTGACGTATTCAATATGCCAAACACAGTAACAAGTGTCACAATGGAGACATTACTGGGCCGGCTGGAGCAAATTGATGAACAACGGGAGGACAGTGACAGTGTGACAGTGACAGTAATGTCTATATCCTATAAAAATTTATTAGATCTAAATATGTGCTGCTCTGTGTGAGAGTATCAGATGGCTATATCCTATATCTGAATGCAAAATTTGTATTTTGCTGTCACACTCTTCTTATGTCACACTTCCTGTAGCATGGTAGCACTGTCCTCCCATTGTTCATCGATTTGCTTGAGCGGACACCAGTAATGTCTCCATTGTGAGACTTATTATTGTGTTTGGCATCTCGAATACGCCATGCCATGGAGAGTTTTCCAGGCTCTGCACTGTGGGCAGGATATTCTCCATAGCATACCGGTCTCTCCAAGAGGGATGGAGGAATTGAACCCGGATCCGTTGAGTGCCAGGCAAATGCCCTACCCGCTGTCTATCACTCCAGCGCATGCTATTGCTCCAGCCCAGGGGGACAGGACATCAGCACAAATCAGAAATCAGAGCAGAGGTCTCTGTTATGAAGGTCCTGAGTATTTCCCTGAAATAATTGATCTGATAATCAGAGAGGAGAACTGCTGATTGGGGGGTCTGGGGTGGCATCAAGGGCAGACTGCTTTCCTACAAAGCCCACTGGATCACAAACACCTTTTGATTGCAGAGGATAAACAGAGAGGGGGGTGGGGTGATGGGGCCAGCAGTGTGGGTGTGGTGGGGAGACGCCTGGTTCAGAAAACAAGGGTCTGGCAACATCGCAGTCTCTGCCAGACTGTGAAGGAATTGGAGGTGCTCCCTGCTCTCATCCTGACCCTCCCCAGGTTCCTGCCCAGGATCAGAGATGGAGTCTCAATGACAACTTGGTCTTGTTGTCCAGCAAACAGCCCAGGTGTAGGGGCTGGAGCGATGGCATAGCAGGGAGAGCTTTTTGTCACCTTGCATGTGGCTGACCGGGGTTCGATCCCTGGCATCCTCTAGTGTCCCCTGAGCACCGCCAGGCATGGTTTCTGAATGCAGAGGCAGGAGGAACCCCCGAACTTCGCCTTGTGTGACCCCAAAAAAGTCTAAAATTAAAAAATAATTTAAAAAATAGAAAAGGTAGAAAAAAGGGTCAGACATAGAAGGATTGCACTCACACTTCCTATTCCTATTATTATTGTCATTTTTATTAAATAACTAGCAGGAAGTTTGCAATACTACACATGATTTACAAAGGTAGGACACAAGAGCCCAATAGGAAGTCTCATCTAGCTCTCAACTGAATAAAACAGGACTTTTACGAAGAAGTGGCCCAAGATTTCAGAGGGTCATTCCTCTTAACTATTTACATTCTCTTGTGTCTTTTTAATAGCTTACTCTTAAAATTTTTATGATACATTTATGTCAGTAACCATTGTGTGGCATTAGTTAAACATACATTAGGTTGATCTGAAAAGATAAATAGAATCAGTAATAATTCCCCTAAAATATTGTTTACTTTTCCTGTCCACAAATCTTCTGTGACTGGACTAAAGGTAATCTTACCAATTCAAAATGAATAATTACTAAAGGGGCTTCTTAAAATGTAAAGTGAGACCTGTGACATTGTACTTATTTATATAAAAATATTTCACTTATAGAAATATTCTGGACTCCATTGTTACTTAGGTTATGTTTCCAGAAACATGAGATTTGGACACACATGACTAAATGAGGGTATTTTCAGGAAAATTCTAGAGAGGTATGAGGGGAAAAGATTAAAGATTGGTCATGAGTTATGTGGCTTCATAGGCAAACTGAGTGCTGTCCCAATCAAGGAGATGAGAGTTTGAATCCTTAGGCAATAATCATGTGAATGAAGATTAAGCCCCTAATTCTCTGATCTAGAATGATTCTCCTGGAAGTGTTTATCATTAGTTTCATCACTCAAAACAACAAGGGCGTGTGAATTCAAATAGAAATAGAATGTGGGCCTTGGGCCAGAACATCCTCCTACCTAGAACGTTCATAAAGAAAGGGGAGGATCAGGGTCTGGACAGATATCATGGGAAGTGTGGTGCATTCCTCATGCAGCTGACCTTGGTTCCATCCCCAGCACCACAGTCTCCCCAAGAGCCACTGGATATAGCCCTAGAGGCCCTCAAGAAGCACATGAATGGAGTGATCTCAGTCAACAACACTCAGTTCCTCATCCTCAGTCCCTCCATAGAAGCACCCATGTGTTTTGTCAAGAATCCCTGGTCGAATCCTCAGACCTCTTGGCTACCACTTGGGAGTCGTACCCTCTCCCACCTCCCAACTCCCAACCCCCCCCCCAAAAAAAAAGAAAAAGAAGGTGAAAATAGGTTTTATTATGGAGTTGGCACTGAAGAAGGTAGTAGACAGAGATAGGACTAGGTTTCCTTATAGAAGTCACTGAAGGGCCGAAGAGATAGCACAGTAGGTAGGGCAGAGCCAACTCTGCATCTAATTTCCAGCAAGCCAGATGGTCCTCTGACCATCACCAGGAGTGATCTCTGAGTGTAGTATCAGGAGTAATCCCTGAGTACCACTGCGTGTGACCCAAACTCACCCTAAAACGTCACTAAAAGGTAAAGCAAAAAGCACCAGGAAGAAGGATAAAAAGTTTAAAAACAACAGTGTTCTAAAAAGAGAGCATTACTCATTGCTTAGATCATTTTAAAATATAAATATAGATTGTCATTTTGTCACTGACTGAATGAGTTGATTTCCTCTTTTTCCTTTTAGAAATTTAAACTTAAGAACACTGAAGACTGAAGTATCATATACCTCCTGTTGTCTGTCTTGTAAGGATCAACTTAAGAAACACCCTGAGTACTGATGTCTTAGAATTCACCAGACACCCATGCTTCTAGTCCTTGGGATCTCATAAGAGAGAAGAGAGCAGACCGGGAATTTACCACTTGCAAGGATCCTATCTGATGAATGAGACATCATAAGGCACCTCAGCAAAGAGCACATCCACCAGAGCCTCCTGAAATCTATCTCTTCTGGAAACATACGCACTTCTTTCAGACTCAGTTCTTCAGAGTGATGTCAACTTCTAACAGCTTCTTGACATTAATTACTGTGCCAGCCCGTAAGTTTAGCTCTCTGCAAAGCAGCCTGAAGCTGTCAGGGAAGGTCACATATTTTAATATCCACTTACCTTGACACCAGAGTAATTCGCAAGATGCTCACTTTCAGCTCCTCATTCCTTTTCAAACAGTCTGAGGCAAGTGACCCACCATTCAATCCGCAAATCTTGATTAATTCCTTCCACTTAGCACGTCCCAATTTCTACCAAGGTATGTGGTCTGCAGATTGACAGCCTCATTAAGAGCTTATTCAAGTGCTTGATTATACAGCTTTGGAAGTTTCTTGAGCGCTCAGAGTCTGAGGAACAGAGTCGCCCTCCCTTGCCCATTACAGCTCAATAGACTCTCTAAGCCCCAACGGCAATGAGATTTCAAATTTGACGACAGCCAGTTCCTAAGTCTGCACACAAGTTCTCAAAGCAACATTTCCTCTGGAGCTGCTCCAGTTTCCTCTTCTGTGGTTCCTGTGTGTGCCTCTGCACAGCTAGAAAGAAGAGAAGCATCTCCTGAGCAGGCCTGAGAAGGAACTGTGTGCTCCGAATCCTCGTCTGAAACCATTTTCTAAGCGTGTGTCTCTTAGTCAGAGCCACAGACCAAACACAGGTGTTCAAAGTGGCTCACATAGGTGATGAATTTGCAAGTAAGCAAACAAGGACAGAGGCCTCTGAAAGAAGAGGCTATGTTCCTACTTACAAAACATACCTTGAATCCTGTTGGCAAGCCTCTCCTTCGGTCTGTTCCAGGAAATGACAGACATCGTTAAACTTTGCTAAAGTAAAGCTGTAGTCTCTCTACCTTGTGCCTTGAATCTGTGGCTTGTTAATGTCATTTTTTAATGTTTTATAGCATTTTTAATACCTGAACCTCCTAGAGAATAGGAGAGGTTTGAGTTACTCCCAAATAGAGATGATCCAATGTTGCAGGCTCTAGCCAAAACTACAGGCTGAAGGAACCCAGTGATGCTAGGGAACATAGAGGTGACCCCAGAACTTCTGGAGTGAGGGGCACAGGGTTAACATGCAGTATAAGATCAACCTTGCTGCCTCCCTATGCCAGGTACTTCTTATACTCTTGGAGCCATATCACTTTGCCTTGCTGGCTTTTGTTTTTCTGAGTATTTGATACTTGGAATATACCCTTTTTCCATGAAACCATAACAGTATGGTATTGCAAAACTACTTGCATTATCAACTAAACATATCATTTTAAATGTTCTCGCACTTTTAAAATTTTAATGATGACAATAACATAGTCTCCAGTGGAGACGTTACTGGGCCCGCTCGAGCAAATCGACGATCAACGGGAGGGCCTTTACCTTTACCTTTACCTTTACAATAACATATACCTACATTTGAAGTTTTAAAGGAAAAATGTAAAACTAAGACACAAATAATTAGAGTGATTTTCCAAAAGTCACAGAGCTAGTCTATATCAACATTGACATTTTTCACTTGACCCTGTAACTGAATTGAAAATCACCATGTTCTACTGTCTCTTAGAGTCACTGCTGAATACCCAGCAACAGAACTAGTGTCCACTACAAGTGATGCTTAAAGAGGACCAAAAAACACACATGAAGAAGATATAGTCATCATCACTGATTATCAGGGAAATGGAAATCAAAAGGGCACTTGGTGTAAAATATCCCCTCACACAAGAGAAGGATTTTGAAAAAGCCAGAAACAATGACGATCTGTGGTGCCATCAAAGACTAATTAAAAACATTCGAGTTCAAAAATCAAGTACCTTGAAATCAGCTTAACTAAGGAGGTAAAGGACCTAGACCAAAAAAATACAAAATGCTACTTCAAGAAATAAAAGAGGACACAAGGAAATGGAAACACATCCCCTTCTCATGGATTGGGAGAATTAACATCATCAAAATGGCAATAATGCCTAAAGCATTACACAGGTTCAATGCAATCACTATAAATTTACCCATGACATTCTAAAAGAAATTTAATTAAAATTAAAACAATCCTGAAATTCATATGGGGACAACAAGCACCCATGAATAGGAAAAGCAATTTTGGGGTTAAAAAAGATGGGAGGCATCATCTTCCCCAACCTCAAATCCAAAGCAGTAATGATTAAAACAGCATGGTATTGGAACAAAGACATATCTGCAGACTAATGTAACAGGGTTGAATATCCTTACACATACTCTCCAATAAATGATCATCTAATCTTTGATAAGGGAACAAGAAGTATAAAGTAGAGCAAGGAAAGCATCCTTTTTAAATTTTTAAAAAAATTTTTTTTGGTGAAACACCATGAGGTACAGTTGTAGATTTACAAATTTTTGTGCCTGGGATTCAGTTATACAATGATCAATGATTATACAATGATCAATGATTATACAATGATTTTGGTCACTGTATCTTTTGTGGCACAGAAGCTTCTTAGTTTAAGATAGTCCCATTTGTTTATCTCTGTTTCCACTTGGTTGCTCAGTGGAGTTAATCTTTGAAGATACTGTTAGCCTCAATATCATGGAGGATTTTGCAGACCTTGTCTTCAACGTACCTTATGAATTCTGGCCTGATGTTTAGATCTTCAATCCATTTTGATCTGACTTTTGTGCATGGTGTTATGGCGAGGTCTGAGCCCATTTTTTTTGCATGTGGTCGTCCAGTTATGCCAGCAGCATTTGTTAAAGAGGCTGGAGCAAGGATAGCCTCTTTAACAAATGGTGCTGGCAAAACAGGACAGCTACATGCATAAATATGGACTAGGACCTCTACCTAACACCATGCACAAAAGTCAGATCAAAATAGACTAAACACCTCAACATCAGACCAGAATCCATAAGGTACATTGAAGATAAGGTTGGCAATGCCCACCACAACATTGAAGCTAAAGATATCGTCAAAGAAGAAATACCACTAACAAACAAGTGGAAACAGAAATAAACAAATAGGACTATCTTAAACTAAGAAGCTTCTGCACCTCAAAAGATACAGTGACCAAAATACAAAGACAATCTAGAGAACAGGAAAGGATTTTCACCCAATACCCTTCTGACACAGGGTTAATATCAAGGATATACAAGGCACTGGTTGAGCTCTACAAGAAGAAAATATCCAATTCCATAAGAAAATAGGGTAACAAAATGAACAGAAACTTTCTCAAAGAAGAAATCTGAATGGCCAAGGCACAGGATAAAATTGTCTTCATCACTAAGCATCAGGGAGATGCAGTTCAAAACAACAATTAGATATAATCTCACAATACAGAGAGTAGCACACATCCAAAAAACCCAAAAAAACAAAAAAACAAAAGCAACTGGTGTTGGCATGGATGTGGGGAGAAGGGACTCTCCTTCACTGCTGCTGAGAATGCCAACTGGTCCAATCTTTTTGGAAAATAATATGAACGTTTGTCAAAAAACTAGAAATTGAGCTCCCATTGGCCCAGCAATGTCATTTCTGGGAACATACTCTGGAGATGTAAAAAACCCAGAACAGTAGAAATGACATCTGCACTTGTATGTTTGTTGCTGCATTATTTACAATAGCCAGAATCTATAAAAAACCCAAGTACCCGAAAACAGATGACTGGTTAAAGAAATTTTGGTATATCTACACAATTGTATGTTTTGCAGCTGTTAGAAAAGATGAAATTATGAAATTTGCATGTAAGTGAAAAGACATGGAGAGTATCATACTAAGTGAAATGAATCAGAGAGAGAGGTACATACATAAAATTACTGCACTCATGTGTGGAATATAAAGTAGCATAATGGGAGACTAGCACCCAAGGATAGTAGAGATAAGGGTCAGGAGGACTGCTCCACAGCTTGAAAGCCAGCCTCAAATGTCTGGGGGAAAGGCAGCTGGGATAGAGAAGGGACCACTAAGTAAATGGTGCTTGGAGGGCTCTCTCAGGATGGGAGATGTGTGCTGAAAGTAGACTATATACCAAACATGTTGGCCACTTAGTACCTGTATTGCAAACCAAAACATCCAAAAAGAAAGAGAGAAAGAGGAAATGTGTCTGCCACAGAGGTGGGAAGGTGAGCGAATGGAGTGGGGGTGGTGGGAAGGATACTGGGAACACTGGTGATGGAGAATGGGTACTGATGGAGGGGTGGGTACTCGGTCATTGTATGACTGAAAGGTAATCACAAAAGTTTGTAAGTCTGTAACTGTATCTCACAGTGATTCATTTAAAAAAAAACGAGTTCAATTTTACTAATCAAAGTTTTAATTTTATAGTCTCTGAGTCTTGGCCGTTGATGGGATTACACGATGCCAGGGGGCCAGGTGGTGGGTGTGACCCCCGCCTACTGGAATTTGGAGGATCTGGGTGGAGGATGCTTGACTCCAATTCAAGTAGGTTTGGAGATTTCGACCCCGGAACCCGCGTGGCTTTGTCCCTCTGCCAGTACCTTCATGTGTGCGGAGAGTGGTCTCAGCATGGTGGTGGCTGGTCCTGGAGGTCTTCGGCTGCTGGAGCCCTGGTCGGGGAGGGGAGGAAAGCTCAACCCGCTCCCCTCCAAGCGACCCTGGCGAGGAACAGCCAGGCACAGGGGCAGGAGACTGCACTGGTCTCGTCCAGGGACTGGATTTTGTAGTCTCTGAGTCTTGGCCATTGATGGGATTACACGGCGCTTTTTTATGACATCTTATTATCTCATTCCTACTTTGGACAAACTTGCAGGCTATCGAATGTAGCCTGTCCACACGGCAGAGTCTGGCAAACTCCCCATGGCGTACCCAATATGCCAAATACCAGTAACAATGATGGGTCTCATTCTCCTAAAGAGCTTTGAATACAATCTCAGGGCTAGGATGAAAGAGACGTTACTGGGGCCTGCTCGAGGCAATCGACGAATAACAGGATGATGAATGAAATGAATGAATGAAAAAGTTTTAAAACATTGGGGCCAAATAGATAATATAGTGGGTGTTCTCTCAACCACAATCAAGATTTATCCCTGAGCACAGAACAGAGAGTAAGCCCTGAGCACCACTGGGTGTGACCCAAAAACAGACAAAAAAAAGACAAAAGAGCTAAAACTTATCCTTGTTTTCTAAATCAAGTTGACTTTATTTAAAAATAAGAAACAAGTGTTGTTAGGGGATTAAATAAATGAGGACACTCATTCACAGTCTGTGAGAATGTACATTCATTTAACTCTATTCTAGGCTACAAATGAGGAACAAATTGGAATTTAGGGTCAAGGTTCAAACTCTAGCATATGCCTTTCATGTCTTAAGGTCTGGTTTGATGTCTGACATCAATTCACCCCATCCCATCACCCTCAGGTGTACCCCTGGTAGCGTTCAGTATCATGTGTATCCAAGAAACATCATATTCTCAAGAGTAAGCAATGAACTATCAGACCATACAGCCAGGCTAAGAATCAAAGGCATACTGAACACTACTTGTAGGTCGCCATCCCCCCAAAAAAAGAACTGGAAATAAGGGAGCACTGATAAATATCACCATTGTGAAGATCTTGAATCTTTTCCTGCCTTGTACATTTTAGCCATGTAAAGTAATCTTTCAATTATTTTGAAAAAATATAAGTAAGACTTATACTAACTGAAGATTTGTTAGATATTTGGAGACAAACCTATCCATTGTGTTGTAACCTTGAAAGCTTGTTAGAAAAGCATAAGTATCATGGAGGGAAAAAAATTGTTATTCACACAGGACTGGAACGCCACTTCAATAAACAAAAAATAAAAAATACAGATGGCCCAAACTCATATAGTACTTTTGTGCCCAAAAGTTTCTTGTGAAGATAATGGAGACATAAGGTATTCTCTTTTGTGGGATAAAATAGTAATAGATTAGAAGTGGCCGTTTGACCATTAAAAAATACATTGTAGGAGCCGGAGGGATAGAAAACTGGGTGAGGCATTTTTCTCGCTTGTGGCCAACCTGGGTTCCATCCCTGGCATCCCATATGGTCTCCTGAATGATGTCAGTAGTAATTCCTGAGTGTAGAGCCAGGAATAACCCCTGAGCATCACCGGATGTTACCCAAAAATCAAAAAAAGTATAATGTAGGTCTGGAGTGATAGTACAGTAGATAGGGTGTTTGACTTGCATGCAACCAACCCAGGTTCAATCCTTGGCATACCATATGGTCTCCTGAACACCGCCAGAGAATATTCCTGAATACAGAGCCAGGAGTAACCCCTAAGCATTACCTGGTGGACCCTCCAAAATAAGAAGTACATTGTAGTGGAGCTAAGTACATTTATTTTCTTGTACAATCTTCACAAGTATTCGGTGCTAAAACTTCATCACTATAAATGAAAAACGTGTATCTATTTACCTGAAGTTTTCCATTTTCACTTCTCCCTAGCTCCTTGAAACCCCTAATATAATTCTTAGCATTGTTAATTTTACTTTTTATGATTTTCTATAAACAGGATCAATAACTACATGGTCTTTTGTTCCTAGTTTCTGTTGTTTAGTGTGCTTTTAAGATTCACTTACCATGCTACATATTCTATATTTAAATTTTCTAAATATGCCAATATTTTTGTTTTCGGGGGTTACCATAACAAAGTAACACAGATTTGTCAGACATAGACAACGTTTTATGATGAAATTGGAGCCTGGAAGTCCAATGTTCACAATCAAGATATTGAGACCTCATTTATTCCTTTACATAGTCACCTTCCAACTGAGTCCTCATATGGTAGCCGTTTTAGTTTGCTTAAAGGTATTTGATATCTCATCCCTCTTTTAAGAATGCTAGTCAAAATGGATTATGGTTACTCTTAAAGTAAAACTTTTATTATCTCTTTAAAAGTCTTATTAAATATGTATTAACTCTCAAATGCACTCTTTACAAATACAGTCACATTGAATGGTTAGATTTCAACATTTTTGTTTTTGATGTTTTGATGGTATTTCAGTATTTTTCATACAGCTAATGAGTTTTCCCATTAATATTTATGACAGAGATATTCCTTTCTCTTCTGTATTCTATTGGTTCCTTTATTACAAATTAACTAACAAATTAATGTCTGGGGTCTCAGTTCTATCCAATTGAATTGAGTTCCTGCGTTTATTTCAGTGCCACACTGTATTGATTATTATAGATTTATATTGTAGCTTATAGTTCAGAAGCATAATATCTCTCTTTTATCTGAGGATTAATTTAAATGTTTAGGAGCATTTGTGGTTACATTTTAATTTTAGTAGCAATTGCCCTAAGTCCTTGAAGAATGAAATTAGAAAACTGATTCATTCCAAAGGGCAATAAATGGTGGGGATGGGGACCAGAAACAAGGCTGGCATTTGGGCCCCTGCCAGTTAGTCATAGTTAAGTGAAACTGGGGTAGCCTAGGACAACCAAATTTATTCACCTAGAAATTTAAATTTAGAATTCAAGATGAAAAATTTCTAGTTGCATGTGGAAAATTTTCTCCAAAATCACTTGATCACTTAACATCCCATTACTCATCATTTTGCTCGAGTGGGCACCAGCAACGTCTCCATTCATCCCTATCGCATGCTAGTGTAGCCCAATGGCATCTGCTCATTCTAGCAACATGAAGAGCCTCAAACCGATCATTCAGGGTCTTGACGAAGAAGTCTGACCATCTTGTAGATAGGCAGCCATGCGATCTTTTGACATTCTGTGGAATCCAGTCAGTAATGGCAATGAGACAGCGTCCCTGATTTTTGATTGTCGATGGAGGTTGGAACTCCGGATTCTTTCTCTCACTTGACTGAAGTGTGATACTCCAAGCATAGCTCTTTCAATTCCTCTTTGGAGACCCAAACTGCGTTTTCATCCTGTTTTCTTAGGGCCCAGGTCTCTGAGATGTATGTTAATGAGGAAGAACAATGGAATCAAAGAGATGTACCTGGAGCCGGAGCTTCTTTGTCCTTTTAGCTATTTCTTCAATGCTCTTGAAAGCATTCCAAGCTGCTCTCTTCCTCCTGCGCAACTCAGGTGCCAGGTCATTCATCATGTTGACTTCTCAACCAAGGTACACATAACTGTTGCATTCAGAGATGTTCATTCGATTGAGAGTGAATGAAACGTCAGGAACAAGACCATTTCTCATAAGCATTGTCTTTGTGAGATTCAGTTGTAGTCCGACATTTTCACACTCATGGTCGAAGTTGGCCAGCATTTGTGCCACTTGGCTAATGGTTGGTGTTATTAGATCGATGTCATCAATGAAGCGGAGGTGGTGTAGTTGCCAACCGCCTATCTTCACTCTGATTCCTTCCCATTCAAGTCGTTGCATGACATTTTCAAAGGTGGTACTGAAGAGTTTCAGTGAAATGGCATCACCCTGCTGACCCCTTCTCTTTACATTGATTATCACTGCCTTATCGAATGGAGAAATACTGGTAGTGAATCCATAATACAGCTCATGAAGGATCCTGATGTATTGAGTTTGAACGCCTTTTTTGGCTAAGGCTTCAATGACCACTTCAGTCTCAACAGAATCAAAGGTCTTCTTTAAATCAATGAACGTTAGACAGAGTGGCATCTTGAACTCCCAAGAAACCTCAATGAGTTGGTTATCATGTGAATATGGTTGATTTTGCTGAATCCTTTTCAGGTCCTGGCTTGCTCCCATGGTTGTCCTTCATCTAGTGTTCTCCCAATCCTATTCAGGATGATTTGAGTGAACACCTTGTATATGACTGACAACAGGTAGATCAGGCGATAGTTGCCAATGCATTGGATGTCTCCCTTCTTGTACGGTAGTACAGTCCTGCTGGTTTTCCATTGGGATGGAATCTTTCATTCAGACAGATTCAGACAGGTAGCGTGTGAAGAGCTGAGTCATTGTATTGATGAGTAGTGACAGCATGTTTTTCAGGTGTTCAGGTCTGACCTTGTCTGGACCAGATGCTGTTCGCTTCTTTACCGACAAAATGGCGTGTTGGATTTTGGAAAGGAGAATGTTGTGTATGATATATCCATCCTGTGGAATTTGGTATGTGGGCAGGTGGATGTGGCTATCAAAGAAATCCTTGTAGAAGTCATGAATAATCTTCTCCATTGCCCTTCTGGAAGATGTGATAGATCTATCAGGACATCGGAGGGCAGTCATCTTGGTCTTGTAATTGGCGAAGGACAGGTGGGCATTGCAAATGCTTTTCCCGGCTTCTGTCACATCTGCTATCACTGCTGCTCTTCTCTTTTTGAGGTCTTCCTTTCTCCCTTATCTGCACTGCTTTGCGAGCTCAGACATTCACCTGTGGTTGCCGGAGGCTTGAGGGAAGCCACGTTGGCAATTGAGCTCAAGAGTTTTTGAAGACAGACATCTTTTTGTGGCTATCTCTCTCTCGACATTCCTCACACAATCATGGAGGTGCTGAACCAGTGGATCATATTCCTCATCAATGTTGTCAATGACGGCATCTTCCCATGTTGCTGCAATAGTGCCAAAGAGCTTCCAGCTGGTGGTTATTCTGGGAGTTCTCTTCTTAAACTTTGCAGCCCTTTCTCTCTCCATGAAGTAGAATTTTGCATGAAGAAGATGGTGCAAAATTTCTCCATAATAAAAATTCCAAAGTTAGGACATCCCCTGGTAAAACAAATTTTGATAGTAAGGACTGTGAATACTGGCCTAAGCAGAAAACATGCTGCTAGAATAGAATAGGAGATGACTATGACTTTAATACTCTACATTAAAGGTGCTTGTTTATTATTTATTCACACACATTAAATAAATTTGGATTTTGCAGTTTTAACAGCTGTTAATCAAGACATTTCTATTCCCTTTCTCTCTGAGTATATAGCCAAACTACATCCTCAGCTTCTTTTGCAGTTAGTTGTTATAATGTGTCTGGATCCTAACTAACAGAATGTGAGAGACAGTGATGCCCTTCCTTTATCTGCAGGTTTGGTAATAATAGCTACCACCATGATTCCCCCTCCACAGGCTACCTTTCTTCTTAAGCCAGCTGGGTGTCAACACCCGAAACATTGGTGAAAGCTGTGCCTAGAATATGAGTGCCTCATAGCCTAGGTCCATGAAGAACTACTTGAAACAGCTGTACCATCTTCACCAAATAGTATCTGCAAAGTGAAGATGTAAATTTCTCTTGTGTGATGATATCTCACAGGATTTCAGGATTAACGAACCCAACTTCTAGCTTTATCTGAACTAACACAAGTAATTTCATAAGATTTAAAAATAAAAATGACCATCAAAGATGCAAGCATCTTTTCTCATCCAGTTGCTGACTACTGAAAAAGCTGAATATTTTGAGCCAGTTACCTTGTGTGCTAGAAGCTAGAGACTGCAGCAAGAGAAGAGGTAGAGTATTTCCCCTCCCAAATGCTAAACAAGAATACTTCAGTAACTCCCATACCAGAAGACTCTGCCTTTGTTGATAGATATGCTTTGCATGCTCTACAGTTCTGAGAGTAATTAGTCACCCTCCCGGAATCTTCATATGGTTCTTCTAGCTAGAGCAAAAGACTTTTACATGGAAACTCTGTGCCTCTATTGAAGTCAGTACTGTTTTCTTTCCAGATGATTCAGGCAGATTTCCAAGATGGCCCTAAAACACCTGGTTCAACTACTGGAATTCTTGCAAGGAAGGGAGCGGCTGAATTAAGAGGTTGTGTCAAAGAACTCTATTAACATCCACTCTGCCTTATGGCATTCTGGAAAATAGCCTTGAAAGCAACAGTTCTTTATTATGCAATATACAAAATTTCTGTCCTTGTAATATAAATAATGACTCCCTTTTGAGAATAAATTTAATGAAGTCGGCCATAAGGGCTATTTACTGAAAAAGCCAAAGTCGGCAAAATTTCTTGATACCATTTTACAAACTTAGCTGGACTTTCTAGTCAATAAAATTTTTCGGCACACTGTGCATTAAATGCAGTAGAGCTTATTTTAAGTCTAAATGCTTGATATTGGTGACATGTAGCTTTAACAATACTAAATGTATGTATAAAATTATATCAATTATAAAATAATATTATTAAAGGAGTGAAAACTTAAATTCAAGAGAAATAATGAAAATATCTTGTATTTGGAACAATTTTTGTCAGTATGCAGATTGTTACAACGTGCCAGTCGACCAAAAGCCTGCATTCGGTAGACTCAGAACACTTGTAAAGGAGATTAGAGGCCATCCCACTAGCCTCCATCTCCTCAAAGAGCCCAGCAAGTTACTAAGAGTATCCCGCTTGCACGACAGAGCCTGGCAAGCTACCCGTGGCGTACTCAATATGACAAAAACAGTAAAAATTATGGTCCTCATTCCTGATCCTGAAAGAGCCCCCAATAGGCCATCGGGTTACACTAGCATGTGACAGGGACGAAAGGAGATGTTACTGGCACCCCTCAATTAAATCTATGAACAACAGGATGACAGTGATTCAGTGATACAGAGATTTAGAATAATTTTATCGGTCTTTAAGGAATATGGAACCTCCAAAATGTGGAAAACCATCCCAAAACTATGAAGCAGACAGCTAGACAAATCTTTAGACTAGAGTATCTATCGATATTATTCAAAGGAAATTATTCAACACAATGCCTTGCCTTGCCCTGCCTTGCCCTTAAAAAACACCATAAAAATTTTTGGAGGCATAGATCCTGCAGTGCTCATAGACAGTGTCAGGGTACCATGTAGTCCCAATGATGGAACCAGAGTTGACTTCATACAAGTGGCTTAGCCTTGTGCTATCTCTTTGGCCCACTATAAAAAAACTTGCCCACATTTTCTGCTGGACCATGTTTCCTGCCAATGTGTCCCTGAATGTCCCCACTGTCTTTCCGATTCCAGAATTTGTAATTCATGATCTGTAAAACAACTTCTTCTTTCATGAACATCATTCCATGTTCATCTGTTGGATGAAAACTAAATAAATCTGGCCTGCATTTTAGACCTGTTAAATGAACTCAGATCACTTTGTTGTCATAAGTGTATCTTATCAGTAATCAACTGCTCTGGTATTCTAATAAATGCAAATATTTGAGGTTTTTTCATCATTTGAGTGTAAAAGCCTATTCTCTCTCTCAAATTGTTCATTTGGGGATGCTATAAAGATTTCTGCTGCCCAAGTGATAGACCTAGGAAACCATATGGTCACTTAGAAATTTTCTCCAGTCTGAGTCTCAGTACACCTGCTCTGCACAGATTTAGCACATTAGGTCATCTTTACCCTGTATTTGAGGGTAAATGAAAAAATGAACAGTTTGATCCTAAGTCTGTGTCATGGCATATAACTTATGAAAGTCAACCACTCACTCTGCTAATCCAGGTCAACCAGTTCAACTCTCACCCTTGAGATACCTCATGTGTAAGGGAGAAAGCAATCCATAGCATCCCCACAAATCTAAAAAGCACATGTCAAACTTCCCAGATTACCTATTGAAACTTCTCCTGAATGTTCCATAAGTCATCCTCAGCCTTTACCAGAAGACAATACTGAACATGTACTCAAACTCTGAGACAGTCCTTTTTATCCTCTTCAGACTTTTCTTATATTTGCACTGCTAATCTCCTGAATATTCTGGAGAAAGATATTACTTGTCATCATTCAGAAAAATATCCTAGCAGAAGTGTAATTAACATGTAAAAAATGGCATGTATTTGAAGTTCACAATTCCTACTCATACCCATGAGGCTGTCAGCACTATAGACATAATGAGCATTCGTTTCCCCCAAAATTGTTCAAGTCCCCTTTGCAATCTTCCGTTTTCCTGTACCTAAGACATCGCTGATATTCTTTATGCTGTTATAAATTATTTGATGACTTAGATACAGATTATTAGAACCACATAATATATACCTTGCTTATTTTTACAAAACATGCTTTCTATTAATTAATTTATCAACTTAACTATTTGGAGTGTATCATTTTTGGTAAAAAAATATTTAACTTAAATGAAACTCGTAATTGAACTAAATTAAAATTATAAAATATATAAAAAAGCAAAAAGTACTTTTGCTTTGGCATGCAAGTAGGTACTTTTTTAAAAAAATTTATTTATTGAATCACCATGAGAACAGTTACAAAGCTTTCAGGTTTAAGTCTCGGTCATACAATGATCAAACACCCATCCCTTCACCAGTGCATATTTTCTATCACCAAGAACCCAAACATACCCCCCATCCCACCCCTCCCTCTGCCTGTGAGGCAGATGATTTCCACTTAACTCTCACTCTATTTTGATTACATTCATTATCTCGATAAAAGATGCACCATTATTATTTGGAATTTTCCCCCAACAATCAGACCTGCTGAAAAGGCATCATGAACTAATTTGTTTTCTATTGCTGGTTATGAAATCATATGACTTTGGATTTCTGATATTTCACTAATTAAGTCTAGAGGGATTTCTGCCAAAAGCTGCATAGTTCTGAATTAGATCCATGTGCCTCCGCGGCCAGGGCCGTGCTGGAGAGCCGCTCTTAGGGGGCAACTTGTAGTCTTGGTGGGGCAGGAAGGATGGGCTGGTTCCACCCTCCATTCCATGAGACCGCAGTTGCCCCGTCATCACTGGCTCATAACTGGCTGTCCAATAGGTTTTGAGGCAGCAGCCACCGTGCCACCGGCAGGGAAAAAGGCAGAAGAGACAGACACCCTTTCCCTCCTGGGAGGGCACAGCACTGTAACTTAATGCATAGTCCATTCCCATTTCTGCCAAAAGCTGGTGGGTTCTGAATTAGATCCGTGTGCCTCTGGGGCCATGTCCATGCTGGAGAGGCCCTTGTGGGGGGCAACTTGTGGTCCAAGTATGTACTTTTCAGATAACTTTCTTCAGCATCATACTTTGAGATGCATGCATGTTACATGTTACTTCATTTAACCATTAAACAGTATTCCATAATATGGTTATACCATGAGTTGTTTAGTCACTTATCAGTGGACACTTGGAATACCTCCAAGTTGAGACTATGAACATTCATGTGTTTATCTTTGTGGGGACTTTCATTTGTTATAAGCAAATTCCTTGGAATAAAAGTTAATGGAACATATTTAAATTATATTATACAGGATGATTATTCAAAGTGAGTACAACACCTTATTTTCCATCAATGTCATATAATGATTCAATCTCTTGATTTATTTTTTTTGCCAATACTTGCTATGGTCATATTTCTATTCCTTTTTACTTCTGTCACCTAAATAGTTGTGTAGTGCCTCTCATCTTAGTAAGATAACTTTGAAATAATTTGATCCCTTCAGGTCTTGTTTTTTAAACCGGTTAGTTGGGAGCCAGAGCGATAGTACAGAGGGTAGGGATCTTGCCAAACTGGGTTCAATCCTCCCATCCCATATGTTCCCCTGAACACTGCCAGGAGTAATTCCTGAGTGCAGAGCCATGGGTAACCCCTGAGCATCACCAGATGTGTCCCGAAAAGACAAGAAAAAATAAAACCAAATGAACAAAACAAACAAACGTTTAAAATAAATAAATAAATTGGTTAGTTGGCAGCTTGGAGAGACAGTATAAAGGTTAAGGCAACTACCGAGCATGCAGTTGTTGCCATGAGACTGATTTGAATCCCAGCTATTCATATGGTCCCTCTAGCACCACAAATTGCCAGGCATGACTCCTGAGCATAGTCAGGTATACTCCTCCCTAAAAAGGACTCATTATTTGGGGCCACCGCAGTGGCAAGTGTAGAAATGATCATTTTATAATAGCAAGACAGAATGAAACTATTGAAATACTCAATTCAAACCTTAAAATGATGTAATATCCCAGTGTGGCTAAAGAAACAGGCAAAATTTCTTGTCTCCAAGAAGAACAGGTAAAATTTCCCCTTTTATTTCATCGTGTCAAGAAGCAGAAAACTTCATCTTGTCCATTTTTATCTAAAATTATTTATTATATATTGTCAAGAATTTACTTTACATTTGTATTTTTGTTATTTTTATATTTATGTTGACTTCATATTAGCACACATTACATGTGGTTTAGATCATCAGGTAAAATATAATGTGTTCAAACAATGCTAATTACCATAGAAATGCAAATCAAGCCGCCACATTGCCTCATACCTGTTAAAATGAATATTGCCAAAAAAGGACAAAAAATAACATATGTTGGTAAAACTGAAAGAAGAAAAACACTTGTGAATTGTTGGTTCTGAAAAATAGTATGAGAGTCCTCAGAAAATTAAAGCTTAAACAACCATTGATTGAGCAGTTCGACTTCTGGATATTTATCTGATGAAAACTAATGATATTCCAAGCAATTTTGTCATAGTCAAGACTTAGAAGCAACCAAAGTGTCCATGAAGAGATGCATTGATAAAAAAACAATAAATTATTAATAAGCCATTGTCACTGTCACTGTCCTCTCATTGTTCATCGATTTTCTAGAGCGGCCCCAGTAACGTCTCCATCGTGAGACTTTGTTGTTACTGTGTTTGGCATATATCGAATACATCACGGGGAGCTTGCCAGGCTTTGCTGTGCAGGTGAGATACTCTCGGAAGCTTGCCGGAATCTCCGAGAGGGGTGGAGGAATCAAACTCAGGTCGGCCATATTGGCTGCATGCAAGGCAAACGCCCTACCTGCTGTGCTATCACTCCAGCCATAAAGATTTTAAAAATACTGTTTTCTTTTTAAAATATGAATAGATCATGGGGCCGTCATGATAAAAAATAATTAAAGTACTTTTTGATATTGTATTTGGAATCCAAAAATCACTAACCGCATAGGTATAGAGAATAGACTGGTTGTTCAAACCAGAGGTAGATTGTTGCATGGAAGGGGTGAGATAACTTTTCAATTGTAAATAGTTTCTGAAGCTATTATTTTCAGCTATTATGTATAGCTAACAATAGTGTATTGTCCTTAAAAAGTTGTTTGTTGAGGAGGATGGAGAGATAACACAATGGGTTAGAGGTAGCATAGATAACACAGTTGACCTAGGTTCAATTCTGGTCATCCCATCTGCTCCCTGTGAGCTGCCAAGAGTGGTCCTTGAGAGCAGAGCCAAGGGTTACTTCTGAGAAACACCAGCTGTGGCCCCAAAAATCAAAAAAACAGATAATTTGCTTGTTCTATTCTTGGTTTTTTGTTTTGGAGCCTACTCCTGGCTTTGCACTCAGGGACCACCCCTAGGGCTCAGAGAACCATATGGGGTACTGAAAATAAAACCTCATTTTTGAATACATGAAAGGTAAGAGCCCTACCCACTGTACTATTGTTTCAGTCTCTGTCCTTGAAAAATACTTTTGGGGGTATATGGAGCCATACCCTATGATGCTCACAAGTTTTTCCTGACTCTGCAACTTGGCCAGCTCCAGGGACCAGATAGGGTGCTGGAAATTCAATTCAGAAGTCAGCATACAAATCAAGCACCCTGCCCACTACAACATCTCTCAGGTCTCATCTATGAAAAGTTCTAAGAGAATATATCTTAAAAGTTTTTATGAGGGGATATGGTGCTGCCAGCAGGTCAATCTGTACCTGTGAGGTGAGTGCATCAGCAACCTCCTGACACCTTCAGATTTTCAGATACCCCACAAAAGCTGCTGTGCCTTTGACCAGACCTCCAAAATTGGGGCCAAGTTTACCAAGAAAGTAAACGGCCAAAAGTTAGGTATGTGGGAGACACACCCACAAACCACCTCTGGCTCAGCTATATAATTGGAGGAAAGGCCTCTGATTCCTGATCAAACTGCTTAACAGCCATGATCCCAGAGACTCAGAAACAAATCTCAGAACCCAGTGACTTTTGGCAGAGATGCGAACGGACCCCTCAATGGGTTCCTGGCGCTGACCACCCCAGGGGGAAAAGGGTGCTCTGCTTGCTTGCCCTTGACGGCTCAGTGGCCGCCATCTGCCAGAGGCCACTGTACAGTCAGGTTTGGGCCCACAATGACGAGACACGTGGGGCCTCACGGGATGGGGGGTGGAGCCGACCCTTTCCTCCCCCGCCCCCCCCAATGAGACCGTGAGTCGCCGCCCATGAACGGCCGCTCTGGCTACTGATCAAGCTGCTTAATGACCATGATCCCAGAGACTTAGAAACAAATCTTGGAACCCAGCAGCTCTTGGCAGAAATGCATACGGTCCCTGCAGTAGGTTACCGGCGCTGGGCCATCCCAGATGGGAATAGGTTTTGGACCTTAGCCTGTTTCCCCTGGCGGCTCAGTGGCCACCGTCCTCCAGAGGACATTGGACAATCAGATTTGGGCCTGCAAAGATGAGACATGTGGGGCCTCATGAGAGGGGGAGGACCCGGCCATTTCCTCCACACCCCAAAGAGACCACAAGTCACTGCCCACGAACAGCCTCTATGACTCCTGACCGAGCTGCTTAATGGCCATGATCCCAGAGACTCAGAAACGAATCTTGAAACCCAGCAGCTTTTAGCAGAAATGCGTCTGGACCCTGCAGTAGGTTACTGTCGCCGGGCCACCCCAGGGGGAAAGGGTGCTGTCCGTCTGGCTGCTCCCCCTTGGTGGCTCAGTGGCCTCCATCCTCCAGAAGACATTGAACAGTCAGGTTTGGATCCACAGTGATGAGAAATGCAGAGCCTCGCGAGATGGGGTGGAGCCACCCCTTTCCTCCCCACCCCAACAAGATCCCAAATCACCACCTGTGAATGGCCTCTCTGGCTTCTGATCAAGCTGCTTAACGGCCATGATCCCAGAAACTCAGGAACAAATCTCAGAACTCAGGTTTTGGTAGATATCCCTCCAGATTTAATTGCAAAATTTCGGAATTCCAAAATCACACGGCCACTACTGCAGCCTCACAACATCATATGTTATTCATAACCAGCAATAGAAAATAAATTGTCCATTGTTGTCTTTTCAGCAGATCTGAGTGTTGGAGTAAAATCCAAAATAATAATGGTAGGTCTGGTATTGAAATATTGAATGCAATCAAAGTAGAAAGAAAGTAGTGTGAAAATTATCTGCCTCACTGGTAGGGGGAGGGTGTTGGATAGGGGGTATACCGGGGGGTTTGGTGGTAGAAAATGGGCACTGTTGAAGGGACGGGTGTTTCATTGTATGACCAAGACTTAAACCTGAAGGCTTTGTAACTGCTCTCATGGTGATTCAATAAATAAAATTACAAAAAAGGAAAAAAAAAGTAAGGTGGAGTTCATGCCCAATTCAATTAGCCTAATCAATGGCTGAATAAATATCAATACTCCTAGATAAAAAAAGTTTTGTCAAAAATACATGATTTGAGTATTTGTGTAAGGTGATGTTAACTAAACATACTCTTTTAATAAATAGGTAACATATATGTGTGAAAGTCATTATTTTGTTATATTTCAATGAGATATTTCAATTGTATCTAAATAAAATTTAGGTTAAAGAAGAAATGCAAGAGTTGGTGATGTAATTCAGCTGTATATGGATGTCTTGCACATGCAAGGCCCTGGATCCAATTCCCAGTACCAAAGAGGAAAAAAAACAAAGACAGTTAAATTTTATTTTAACTAGCACCAAAATGATACATGTTTTAGCATAAGGCTCTGAGTTGGACCAAACATAGAGGAATTCCAAGCTATTACTTGTGCTTAGAAATGAAACCGGTTGTCTTATGGTCTACTCTTTGTAATCAAATTTGTCCAGGCAGAGCCATCCAGTTTTCTATTTAAGAGATTCAAACATTAAAAAAGAAGCTCATTTTTCAGGTCTTGCAGTGGTTTGGATTTCTTCCTTTCTCTGAAGCAGAGTCCTCTTAAATTTTTTTGATTGCAATGATATGAAAACATTTAAGCAGAAAGATGAGAACCACATGCCACAACCTCTAACATCCGTCATTAAATATATCTACATTTAGCCTGCCATACATTCATCCTTTGAGAAACTCTTATGTGAGTTTGAGCATTCCTGAGCCTCACGGCAGGTATTACTCTCATTGATTGGGTAGATAAAAAATTTAAAAAATGTATGATGACTGATTAGTCCCATCAATTCTGCCCAAAAGAAAAAATGAATTCTATATAGTTTTACTGGTTCTATTTGGGAATTTTCTCATTTTTCCCCATAACAGCTTTGTCTGCCTCTGAGAGAAGGGCACTGAGTCATATTTATACAGAACAATAAAATATGCTAACAGTTTCAGATACCTGCTTTGTCTGTTTTTTCATAATAGTAACTGTGTGGTGTTGCTTCAGTATGTATGTTCACTACACAAATGAAAAATGAGACCCAGAGAGTTTAAATAAAATTCACAAGTTCACAACACTAGTAAATACCAAAGCTAGAATTTGAACCTAGATTTATGACTTTAAAATTTAGGCCCCCCAAAAATTTAGAGCTATACCATAATTTCTCACTTCTGAAGAGGTTATGTAACACTAACCAAAAGCTTTTAAACCACTTCACAGACTTAGGTATACTACTAAATCACTCCAAACAATGGTATTTCAAACTCTCTTTGAAAAGCATCTTAAATCCTTGGTGCCAGCACCCAGTGTTTACACTGAAGTCATATGTAAACTACAGTACGTATGTAATCTGAAAGTCCATGTACATAAAACAAAGGCTAAATCCCCTCAAGACTTCACTTTCATTTTATCACCTCAGGTGACAAATATCCATTATTTTAGAGTATCTGATATCAAATCCCCACCACACCTACCTATCTAGTACTCTATGAAAGTGTAACCAGAAACCTGCATTTGAAATTAAGGTGTGCTTCTTTATTCTAACCATGAAATTCTTTTCTCAACAAACGTTGAAAGAACAGAATCATTATAGTGCAAATAACCTAATGGGAATTTTTTTACCTTGAAAATTGAAGTGAAAAAAGTATATGGAAAATCAAGGTAGTGAACTGCTAGTGCACACATGTCTTGACTACAAAAATTTGTCCATATCATTCAGGTCTTGGAGCCAGTGTCCTAAGAGAGAACTGATATGAAAGTACACAAAAAGTTATGACATTGAAGTTAAGACACTGAAGATCTTGAAAAGAAAATCCATCTTTCATTCTTCAACTGACTTCATGAAAAAAGAATATGGACCGGGGTATGGTGCCTTCAGCAGGTCAACCTATGCCTGCAGGGCGAATGCATCAGCAGCCTGATGGTGCCTTCAGGCTTCCTGATACCCCCAAATTGCTGCTGTGTCTATGGTCAAACCCCAACAACTTGAGATAACGCTTACCAAGAAATTAAATGCCAAAAGTTAGGTATGTGGGAGCCACACCCACAAACTACCTCCGGCTCAGCTATAAAAACTCATTTATTGCCTTATTTCAGAGACCCATAGACAAATCTTGAAAGAGATTAAAAGCCACAGTTAATCTTGGATCCGCACATGGCTAAACAGACTGGGGTAAATCGGAGGAGTTGAGTTGGCCTGATGGCCCACCCAAGGAGAGCCCTAAGCAGCTGTTTGCTTCCACAACCCAAAATCGCCACCATATCCCCAGTCTGATTCCATCATCTCAGGATGGACCTCAACAAGATATAATCTGATAAAAATTCTGGTATGTATTTTTTTAACTTTTAAAAAAAAAAATTTTTTTATTAGTGAAACACCATAAGGTATAGTTGTAGACTTACAAATTTTTGTGCTTGTGTTTCAGTTATACAATGATTGAGCACCCAACCCTCTACCAGTGCTCATTCTCCACCACCACTGTATGTGGGTTTTGGGACTGAAATCTCCAGGATTTCCCAGAGTTGGGGTGGCTACCTCCCCCCACTTCCCAATATACCTGGAAGCACTGGTAGTCACCCCCAGGAACTGACTCCAGTGCCACCTGTAAGATCTACTGCCGGCCTTGCTTCAGAGATCCCTAAATAAATCTCGAAAGAGATCAAAAGTTGCAGAAAAGCTCAAATTTGTGCATGGCTGGACAGGCCGGGGTAAATTGGGGGTGGGGTGGAGTTGGTCTCTGCCTGCCCAAGCAGAGCCCCCGGCAGCTACTTGCTTCCAAAATCCAAAATTGTTGCCATAACCCCAGCCTGACTCCATTATCTCATGATGGACTTCAGCAAGATATAATCTGCTGAAAATTTTGTAATGTGGATCTTCGTGCAACAACAGCTCTGACCCAGAGACACGGCAGCAAGTCCTGGAAGGCACCACAATGCTAGAGATCTCTCTGGGCCTCATATCGAGCCAATTTCACTGAGGCATCCCAGATGGAGCAGGTGCAACCTCCCTGCCCACTCCAGATGGAATCCTGGAACTTCCACAAGCAAGTCCCAGGTATGCGGGTTCCAGGACCATATCTCCAGGCCAGACAGTGGCAGAGGACCTGGACTCTCCCTTCCCGGGTCCCTGCCCACCCAGAAAACTGCCTGTCATGCCCACAATTTGACTCCGAGTGCCATCTTAGCGCACCAGCAGGGCTGGTCCAGAGACACAGAAGTGAGTCCTGGAAGATATCGCAGCACCGGAGATGTCTCTGGGCCCCATACTGAGTCAATTTCACTGGGGCCCCACAGATGGAGCAGGTACGCTCTCCCCACCTACTCCAGATGAAATCCCGGTGACCAAGAGCTTCCACAAACAAGTCCCCCTTCCCCCAGATATGCGGTTCCAAGATTAAATCTCCAGGCCGCATGGCAGCAGAGAAACCAGAATGCCCCTTCCTGGGTCTCCGCTCGCCAGGAGACTGGCTGTCACACCCACAATTTCTCTCAGTGTGCCATCTTAGTGTACCAATAGCCCTGGCCCAGAGACTTCCAGTTGAAACCAAAAATGGTTTAGTGCCATACAGAGATGTCTCTGGAACCCAATCATTTACAATCACGGCCATGCGAGTTCTCATGATATTGAAAATGAACAATGCAAAATAAATTATCTAGGATCTGCCCCTGGCAGGTAGGCTTGAATAATAGTGGAAAATTTCGAGCAAAACATAATGCCCAAAATTTGAGAGAGAGTATTGGGGAGATTGTCTGCCACAGAGGCAGAGTGAGGACTGGGACATGGGTGGTGGAAAATGTGCACTGGTGGAGGGATGGGTGTTCCATCATTGTATGGCTGAATCTCAAACATGATAGCTTTGTAATTCTATTTCACAGTGATACAATTTTAAGAAAAGCAATGTGGAGTTTGTGCCCAGTTGAATCAGCTTAATCAATGTCTGAGCAAATAACAGTACTCCTACATTATTTAAAAAAAAAAAAAAAGAAAGGAAGGAAGCAAGAAAAAGGGATATGGCATAAAACCTAGGACTTGAGGTTGGGTTTTGGTGCAGTGAGAATAAGAACAAGTTTTTCTTTTTTTTTAACTAAAAAAAAATCTGCATAGATTTTGCTGAATTTAAAATGTATGCCTGTAGTTCCACAGGTATTTTAGGAGTTCCTATGTTATCTTAATATTGGAAATTGTACCTAGATCAATGACCTACCATCAGAGCAAGTAGTGCCAGAAAAAAACTATAGAACCAGCTGCTGCACTGTCAGACTGGCTCCAGTGTAACTTTGAATATCACACCTCTGTTCTTTGACTGGTTGAAGAATCATGAATTTAATAAAATCAGTACTGGAATGTAGAACCAGAAAGGAATAAAGTAGGGCTAATATGTGGCAATTGAAGATGATGTACTGAGCAAAGAATTTTTTATTTTTTTCAGTTCAAACAGTGGAAATAAATAAACTTTGGTTTTTATTTCACACCATATACTATAGAATAGTTAATTTGCAAGGAAGTGAGATTGGAGCACTGAGAAGCATGAGCAGGCTGGGACCAAAAGATGCAGTGCAGAAGAGTTTAACTGCTGGCCCAAAGCTGGAAGTGGTTTCGAACTAAAGATGGAAATGGCAAGGCACTAATAATTGAAACATTCCAGGTTAGAAAATTAGTGGACAATGGTTTTTCAAGTGGTCACTTAATCTCCCCACCATACCAAAAGATCCACAAATTAGCCTCTTCTAAGGAGCTCTCACTGGGGCAGCCTGGCCACCACAACCATATTAGGCCAATAGTCCATTAGCCTCTACTCCAACCAACATCCCCACACAAAACACAAAAACAGCGGTGAGGTCAGGAAACAGCACAACTGTAATCAAAAAGTAACAATAAATAGACCTGAAAACTAAAAGGACAGGCAGATATGGCATCAGGTTCTCTGCATTGAATTCAGGAGTACCATTCTCCACTGCAGGTAAGAGAGAATCCCACACCTGAAGAACACATTTCCTCACGTCTCCATAACTTACCATAAACATACAAAGATATTCTAACTGTAGGTCCCTAACCACACAACAGGAAGCAAATAACAACTGCAAACTAAAAAGGTCACAGTGGTAAAGCAACACAGAAACCCATCAGGCTTACTGCATTGAATATGCTAGTCAGGATGACCCAACCAGTAAGAATGAGCTATATAACCTCTCTGATATGTAATTTAGAATGGAACTGTTAAGGATGCATAAGGAGCTCAAAGAAACAAAGATTGCATTGCCAATAAAACACGAGGATATGAGAGCAGAAATGAGGAAAATACAAATGAAAATACAAGCAGAAATTACAGATCTGAAAACCTGGTAAGTGAAATGAAAAATTCACCAGAAGGCCTCAGCAGCAGTGAGCTCTGAGATGAGGTGCAGAGAATCTCCAAACAACAGCAGAAGATGGAAAAGAGCCTCAAAATAAACCAACAGATGACAAGAGAACATTGGTGTAAATTCAAGAGGAACAATGTATGAATTACTGGGGTCCCAGAAAGCAAGAAGAAAATCCTGATGAAGAAGTAAATGTCAAAATCATCAATGCTGAGTAACTCCCAGAGCTAAAAAGTATATGCACCCACATCCAGGGAAGTCCAAAGGATACCAACTAAAAGAAATCCAAATAAAAATACCCCAAGACATACCTTATTAGAATGACAAAGACCAAAGATAGCTATAGAATACTGAAAGCAGAAAGATCAAATAAGGAAATTGTTTACAAAGGAACATTCTTAAGATTTACAGCAGACTTATCTGATAAAACCCTCAGACAGTGGGGTGATATGGTGGAAAAACTTAATGAAATAAACACTTCACTCAGAATAGTTTACCCAGCCAGACTCTAATTTAGATTTGAAGGAACAATACATAGCTTCACACATAAACAACTCAGGAGCTTCATATACTCAAAAGCATTATTATAAGAACTAAACAGTCTACTTTAAGATAAGACAAGCCCCACAAGCACATCAAACTTGTACAGAAAGATGGCACAAAACCCCATCACAATTATCTCTCTCAGTGTCAATGGACTAAATACATAATCAAGAGTCAGAGTGGCATGATGGATTAGAAAATTGAACCCAACACTCTGCTGCCTGTAAGAAACATCTGAAGAGCCAGAACAAACACAGATTCAAAAGGTGGAAAACAATTCTTCAAGAAAACAAACCCCTCACAAAAGCAGGAGTGGCCATACTAGTATCAGATGACATAGGCTTCTGGTTAAAGAAAGTTGTAAGAGACAGCAAAAGTCATTTCTTAATGATCAAGGGATCTGTACATCAGGATGATCTCATACTGCTAAATGCATATGTATGTTTTTTTATAATACATATGTTGAAACACACTTTATATGAACCAAATACATACATTTTAGGTGTGTATTTCTATGATATTCACATAGTCAATGAACTATCAACAACTGTTGTCAGTGTTTTGGCTTTTTGTTTTTGTCTTTTTTTTTATTAAATCACCGTAAGATACAGCTACAAAGTTGTTCATGATTAAACACCATTTTAGAAGAGAGAATTTTTATGAAAATGATAATTTTTTTCTTGGCTAGAAAGACAAAAAGCACAGTCCTTTGAAAGCACAAACCACAGACTCAATAGTTTCTCCACTACAATGTCCAAGATCTTTTCTCCACGAAATCTTTCATTTTTCAGTTAGGAGATAGCGAAACATAAAGTGATGTTTCCTCCATTTCTTTCAATTCCTATTATGATGAACTGAATTAACTTAAAATTATTACATTGTAGCATCATTTATTGTGTTCAGTTATTAATCGGCTGCCAAATGTCGGTGTATTGATGTTTAACAAGTACTCTCTAGCTAGGGGAAGCCCTGATGGAAGACATTTGCCAATGTCTGGGGTGCAAGTATCCATTAGTACTTTAAGCTATCAACATGAAGTGACTGAATGTGTGGCTGGGAAGAGTGCCATCGCACTAGAGTGGCTGTGAACCAGCACAGTCTGGTCTTAGCATATTTCTGGTTTCCTGCCTCCCCACAGAGTTGTAAGTAATCATTGGTTGTATAATTGATTTTAGCCTGGTTCCCAGAGTGTGTGGTAAAACATACACTCAGAAGAAGAACAAGAGTTACCTACTCAGGGAAAATTAATCCTAAAGTTCCGTTCATCTTTAAAAAATTAGGGTGGACATTTGCAGAATACATGTCAAATATCTATTTCTTCTCCAAGATATAGTCTCTGGTTTCTGTTTGGGAGCTGTCCTGTTCTCGTTTTTAGTCCAGTGTTCTCAAGTTAAGCTACTAACTCCAGTCAAGCATGGATGATGTGACATAGACCAATTCTAGCCACAGTGATTGATTCAAAGGATTATGCAGTTGATCCAATGACAATAATAAAAAATAGTGAGGCCTTTGCTGAAAATATTGAGGTATATGAGGGCATTTGATTCCAAGGGTTTGAAGCAAAAGAGAACATAAGATTTGGAGCTAATAGTATTTCTCTCTGGTAACCACATGGAATTCATGAGTGAGGTAAACCCAATATAAAGAGAAAAAAAATTAATGGTAACAACATGAGCCGTGAAGTCAGAAATGCCGAAAGTAAAACATCAGCCTTCAACCTTTTATTTTTATTAACTAAAAATTTCCTGTTTCCTGGGGCTGGAGCGATAGCACAGCGGGTAGGGCATTTGTCTTGCACACAGCCAACATGGCCAATCCAGGTTCGATTCCCAGCATCCCATATGGTCCCCCAAGCACTGCCAGGAGTAATTCCTGAGTGCATGAGCCAGGAGTAACCCCTGAGCATCACCGGGTGTGACCCAAAAAAGCAAAAAAAAAAAAAAATTTCCTGTTTCCTGTTTTCTTAAGCCAATTTATGCTGAATTTTTTTCCTGATATGCAGAGTAAAAATTCAAACTGATTCAGAAGCACACCTTGACTTATAACCTCCCTATAATAGTAACTGGGGTAGTGTAAGTAGGGGCTGGAGCGATAGCACAGCGGTAGGGCATTTGCCTTGCATGCCGCCAACATGGCCGACCCGAGTTCGATTCCTCCGCCCCTCTCAGAGAGCCCGGCAAGCTACTAAGAGTATCTCGCCCGCACGGCAGAGCCTGGCAAGCTACCCATGATGTATTCATATGCCAAACACAGTAACAACAAAGTCTCCAATGGAGACATTACTGGGCCCGCTCGAGCAAATCGATGAACAACGGGAGGACCGTGATCATGATAATAGTAACACATTGTGTAGGATGATAATGCATTTTTACAAGGCATCATATTGGAAGCTTCTAATGAAGTCAAATGTTCACATAAAATATGCCCCAATTTTGCAAGAGAAAATAATATGCCTCCCAAAAGTAAATAATTTTAAATGTCTAGGATACCTGAATATATTTCTTTAGCTGGATAAAAAGGAGTAGAAAGGCAACCTGAAGATGTGACTAGCTAAACATCTAGAAATTAGAATGCTGTCCTGACTTGTCCAGATAGGTCAAATAAAATTAAAAAAGGCCTTATCAGAAAAATATCAATGACAAAAATCACAGAAAATTATTTAACCAAAAGAAGCAGAGATCCAAACTATTTATGGGCACTTGCCAAGAAGCTCAGGTCTCTAGAAGTTGAACAAGAAAAGTATTTTTTGTTTTTTTGTTTGTTTTTTTATTTAAACTTTTAGAAGGAACACAGTACTTCTAATAACCCAGTTCAGAGTCCCTAGTTTTTTGTTTTCTTTTATCTTATTGCTTTTTGTTATGTGTTAGATTGGTTTTGTTTTTTTCTTTGCTAATATTTTATTTTTAAGCCATATTATAAAATGTTTTATTATTTTTTAAAATTTTTATTAGTGAAACACCATGCGATACAGTTGTGGAATTACAACTTTTTGTGCTTGGATTTCAGTTATACAATGATCGAGTACCCATTTTGGTTTTTAAGTACCCATTTTGGTTTTTAAGTAATGTGCAACAATACTTAAACTTAACACTGCTTCTATGTAATGCTGAACACTGCTCCTATCTCTATCTGGTATTGCTCCTGCTGGTGTTCAGGGGACCATGTGGTGGTCAGAATTAATCCTGGAGATCTTGCATGTATAGAATGCACTCACTTGAGTATAGATTTATAATGGTAAAAAAATACATTTATATTGTTCTGCTATTTTAAGTTGATCAAATTTGCAGAAGATAGTTATAGCAGCAACAGAAATCTAATAATTTAGCAATTCCAATTCTGATAACTCACCTAGTAGATGTGAAAATTGAGGCACCAAAAATGCTTTCTGCAAATATTTATAGAATATTTAGCACAGCGGTAGGGCGTTTGCCTTGCATGCAGCCAACATGGCCTACCCAAGTTCGATTCCTCTGCCCCTCTCAGAGAGCCTGGCAAGCTACCGAGAGTATCTCGCCCGCACAGCAGAGCCTGGCAAGCTACCCATGATGTATTCAATATGCCAAAACACAGTAACAACAAAGTCTCCAATTGAGACGTTACTGGGCCCGCTCGAGCAAATCGATGAACAATGGGAGGACAGTGGACATTCATGTTTGAAAAAAACTGAAAAAATCTAAATGTTCTTAGCTGAGAACTAAACTAGGTATAGTCTATGAAATACTGCATCAAAAATGAAAATAAACTATGATGTGTACAACAATTGAGTAAATTTCAAATGTAATACGTCAAGTGAAAAAAACTATCAAACTATTTAATAATTTAGGACTACATGATATTTTTCAGAAGAAAAAAATATAGAGACAGAAGCAAAATCAGTGATGGCTAGTGGCCGGAAGTCAAAAAGGGCTAATAACCAACCTACGGCACAGGGAATTTATGGGGTGAATGAACTATTCTCTATCTTGCTCATTGCAATAGTTTCACTATTTGGTGTATCTGTCAAAACTCATAGCTATGTTCCCAAACTCCAAAGGAAAAATAGGAAGAGTTAATTCTTAGCAAGTAAATTTAAAAAATAATTCAGTTGGAAATATTTTTAAAGCATATGTACATTTTCTTTTAGAATAAGTTTGAGACTCTAGCATGAAGTCATCCATCTTTAAGAGTTTCATTTCCTGTATTAGTCTTAGTCACATTTGGTCAGTATTTCAAATCAAATCCCCTTCCTTTCCTTTAATCATAATTTTTCAAAGAGCTAAACAATAATACAAAAAAATTCAGGCTGAAAATTAAGAGACTGAGAAGTAAGTTCTCATAGGACTCAACAAATCTAGAGCCTGAACCAACAATTCATTGTTACTTAAAAAAAAAAAACTTAACGCAAACTTTGGCCCTATGCTATTGTCTGATTTATTTAATCTTTTATTCCCTTATTAATTTTTTAAAGGCAGAAACTCTACAGTTACACTGGGTTTATATCCAAAAAGACAATAACACCATTTTTGGTTCTAAGATTACAACTTTGACCCCATGTGCATTGCCAAAGAAAAACATTGACTTTGTCTTGACAAAGAGATATAGAAAGGAAGAAATTGTAGGACTAAAAAATGTATATAGCTAGTTATAGTGGGCAACAGGTGACAGATTTCTAGGAAAAGTAGGTGGGATGCACTTAGTCTACTCAGTGACCTTACATTAGGGGGGATAGACTCTCCTTCATGATTCACCTTCTCATTTTATTCTTTAAAAATGCAGGGTCTCATTTCTAATGGAGCAGGGTCATGTATAGATGCAATAGAGGAAGAAAAGAAAAACAACAGGGAAAGAGCAAATTTTCCAGGAACTCAAAAATGGAACTCATCATTTCAATGATACCAGCACCAGAGTAAATAGTAGATATAAAGGTCTGATGTAGTGGGGCTATTTTTCTGTTTTATTTAAATAAGTTTCCAGATTCTATTGCCTAGAAATGTTTTCAGAAAACCCTAGCCAGACCAGCTCAATAGTATAGCACTTGCCTTGCATGCAATTGACTTGGGTTCAATCCCTTGCACTATATATGATCCCCTGAGCCTTGCCAGTAGTGATTGCTGAATACAGAACCAGGACTAAGTCCTGAGAAGCACCAGGTATGGCCCAAAAACAAAAACCATAGTAGTCTTGCTATGATCCAAGTAAATAAAGGCTTTTGTTTTTAAGGCTTAATGCTACTGCCAAAAACCATGGAATTAGAAAGACATGAACATATGTGTTACAAGTGTCTTTTTAGTATCAGAAAATGCCAAAACAAACAATAGGGTTCTTGATAGTCATATCTCTTGGGGATCAAAATATTTATTTCAAGCTATCACTGCCTTTTGAAGTCACTAGAAATATTTTTTAATTGTGTAGTTAAAGGACTTACTGTCTCAATCATCATAAAGATATGACTGCCCGTGAACCAGAGATAAAACAGTTAGAATGTCTGGGAATCACAGTATCCAGGTTTGATTCCTGGATCCACATGGTCTCTCATGAATCACTGGGCATGTCTCAGGGTGTTCCACATATTCCAGGTACATCAGGGCCTAAACAGCATCCCATCCTCTGCCCCTTGAACTGAAGAATTGTCCAGCAGGTCTGAAGTTATATGTAAGTCCCCAGAACTCCTGATCACTAGTAGGGAGGACTTCAACCCAAAATGTTAAAACATATAACTACATATGTGCAGGTGTGTGTTACACACACACACACACACACACACACACATATATATATATATTCACACATATTTATGTAATTGACAGACATATATACATACATATGTGGCATGCTTAGAAAGTGATTGTATTTGTACAGCACAGTAGATAAACAGGAGAGAATTTTTTTGGAAAGCTCTACATGTACCTAGTGAAATACTTTTTTTCTTTATGACGAAATTTGAAATATCAAATTTCATGTTTTAAGTGCAGTGGTTTGGTGGGCAGGAAATGCTGGAACATTAGCACAGTGCTTAAGGTGTTTACCTTGCACGTGGCCGACCCAGGTTTGATTGCTCTGTCCCTCTCGGAGAGCCTGGCAAGCTACTGAGAGTATCCCGCCCAGACAGCAGAGCCTGGCAAGCTCTCTGTGGTGTATTCAATATAGCAAAAACAGTAACAACAAGTCTCAATAAAGACATTACTTGTACCCTCTCGAGCAAATTGATGAAAAATGGGAGGACAGTGCTACAGTGCTAGTTTTTTTTGTTTGTTTGTTTGAGGTCATGCCTGATGGTGTTCAGCTCAGGGCTAACCCCTCACTCTGCACTCAGGGATCAGTCTTGGAAGGGCTTAAAAGATAATATAGAATGCTAGGACTCAAATTGAGATTTGCTGCATGCAAGGCAAGCACCCTACTCACTTATTTGCAGCCTGAAAGTGTACTCTTGAAGCTTCCATTATGCAGTTCAGCTAAGCATTACTGAAAGTAAATGGCAACTACAATAAAGACGAAAGTATTTACTCTGTAGTCAGAGCATGCTCCTGGTAACTAACTTTACCTGCTGTGCCCTCCTTGGCTCATGGAACACAGACCCCTATGGTAACTCTGGTTCTGGCACTTGAGACAGTGGAACAGTGACAATGCCCCTCATTAGTGGTCTGAGAGTCCCTGTGAGATGGTAAGTGCTCAGTTTCATAACTTTTGCACCCTATGTTGACTACTGAATATATTATCAGACGTCTGTGATAGACAGTTTCCTATAGACAGTGGATGAAGTTGTTCATGGCTATAGTTGAAAAAAATAAGAGGCAATACACCTCACCAACTTTAATTTCAGGAAAAAACTAATTTTAGAGTAGCTTTATACCAAAGATTATGTGGAATTTATGCTGTAGGTATACACTGGAAAGCTGGGAACATGGATAATCAGTAGAGCACATGCCTTGAGCTAAGGTCCTGGGTTCTATCCCCAGATCATGCTCCTGAACCCACCCAGTACTGCTAAGAATAACCCCAGCAATAGCAACAACTTTCAGTATAAAATTCCAATAATCTGCTGGTTTACATACAGCCCATCTACATTCATTCATTGGCATTATTTATGGTTGCTTAAACACCATCAGGTGTGAGGGTGTGATTCATTCAGAGCACAGAGGCAGGAGTAAACCCTGAGGACTGGTGGCCTGGCCAAGTCGGCTCCCACCCAAAACACAAATTTAATAGGATTCTATGTATAATTATTTGTTAAGGCTGGCTACCCTGTTTAAAGACCTGAAGGCTCCGATCATCCGTTGGGTGGGCTGAGCTCAATGTCTCTATGAATACTTCCTACACCTCACCTTCTCTGTAGCTTTAGAAATTGTTGTTGCTATATTTGACACTGTTGATTACTCGGCCTTCTTGAAATTTTTCTTTGCATTTCTTCAATTTGTGGGGTTTTTGGCTTGATTAACTTTTGTTTGGGGGTCACACTGGGCTATGCTCAAGGGCTACTCCTGGCTCTACACTCAAGAATTACTCCTGGAGGTGCTCAGGGATAGTATGGGATGCTGGCAATCGGACCTGGGTCAGCCAAGTGCAAGACACCTGTTGGAATATTGCTCTGTCCCTTCTTCTATGTATCTTTCACGTTTTCTTTTTTAGTTTATGTCCGACCAGTTTTTATCTGGATTCTAAATCTTCCCCCAATACTCCAATTAGAGGCTAGTCAACAGTTTCAGTGAAGTATTGAAGAGTGAAAATTGTCAGGCCACAAGCTCTGTCATGATTATTGGACTCCGTCCTTATGGTGCAAAAACAGACACTGACAACATTCAAACAGCAAAACTTGATTTGCACAAACAGGAAACTATTGGGGCTGAATAGTACAGCAGTTAGTATGCTTTTCTTGCCAGGTTTGATGCCCGGCACCCCATGTGGTTCTTAGCATTCTGCCAGGAATGATCCCTGAGAACAGAGCCAGGAGTAAGCCCTGGGCACTGCTGAGTATAACCCAAAAGCAAAAATGAGAACAAAAAATCAGCAACTATGTAAATTTGGTCCACTGGGAAGAATTTATTAGTACCCCCTAAAGGCAAGTATTATCTAGATACTACCCAGTATCCTTCTCTCAGCTTACCCTCTCTATTTCATTCACTTACATGCTATTCCTGATTTCTCTCTGAGTCTGCATTTTTATATTTGTAAAAGTATAAGTGACTTACTGAATATCCAAAGACTTTTAAGATTCATTAAGCTCAGCTTCCCTTCAAAAGCACCTCCTATCATTTTTTTTCTTTCATGTTATCTATGTCTGCGATGGATCTAGTATTTCTATGATTAACCCAGATCAAAGGGTTTTATTTGTTTGATTGTTTGGGGGACCACACCAGGCCATGTTATTCCTGGCTCTGCAATCAAGGATCACTCCTGGTGTGGTTCAGGTGACCTTTTGGGGTGCCAGGAATCAAACCCGGGTAAACCTTGTACACGGCAAGCACCTTACCTGCTTTACCATCTCTGTCACCCCTTAGAGTTTTCACAGACATTTTGTTTTTCCTGTTTCCAAGTGGTACATATAATACCTGCATCTGGCTTTTTCCAGCCAGATCTCTCCAGTAGAATCAAATTGCCTTTTCTTAGAATATTCTGACTTTTGTCTCTTCCCTATAATCTTTCAAATCCCTCCTAATGCCTTTGTATTTATTAAACCAGGTCATTTAACCCAACATCAAAGACTTTCTGTGAGTCAGTCCAATGTGGGTAATCCAGCTCTTTAATTCTGTGCACTATTGGTAACAGTTGTAGGGAACTTTGTGAACTTTCTTATCTATTTAATTTTACCATGGTTCAGGTAGCGGCTGTGATCACCTAATTTCTCAAATGGTATCTTGCTCACATAGATATCTTACCCATTCCTAACCTTTTATGCCTTTAAACTGGGAAAAAATGTTCATATTCAAAACTATACTCAGATTTTCCTTCTCTCATAGCTGTTACAATTACTACCTTCTATCACATTTCATTGCTTCTCTGTCTCCTCTTAAACACTTACGCCTTCCCTGTGTTACTCTCATACCATACACCTGGATATAGATCCTCTGAACCCTCTTCCTTTTCTTTTTTAAAATATTTCTTTTTCATTTTGGACACCATAGTTTGTAAACTGATATTAGTAGAATGTTATGCACAAACTAATCCAGTACCACATCTCCACCCAAGTGTCTGTTTTGCTCCTTTTGTGTCCCAGTGTCCTCCATCCACACTTCCTACCCCCTGGTAAACTTCTTACCAAAAGACTGGAGGCATCTTCAGTGATTTGAACCCATTTATCAAGCAACCTGAAACAAATGTAAACAAATGAGTCTATATCAAACTAGAAGTGCCAGCAACACAAAGGAAATAATGACCAGGAAAAAAAGAGCCACAGAATATATCAGAACATATGCCTATCCTCCATCAAATAAAAGGCTGATATCCTCTTTTGCAAACCACAACACCCAATAAGAGAGACAGAACAAAAGGGAATGCCCTGTCACAGAGGCAGGATGGGATGGGGGGAATGGGGGGTGGGAGGGATACTGGGATCCGTGGTGGTGGGAAACGGGCACTGGTGGAGGGATGGGTATTTGATCATTGTATAATTGAAACACAAGCACAAAAATTTGTAAGTCTACAACTGTACCTCATGATATCTCACTAATAAAAATGAAAATTAAATTAAATTAAATTAAATTTTATATACTGGAAATGAAAACAAAAAGGGCTGATATCCAAGATACCCAAATGCACTAGTCACGGTCCTTTCAGTATTCATCGATTTGCTCGAGCGGGTCCAGTAATGTCTCCATCATGAGACTTGTTGTTATTGTGTTTGGCATATTAAATACGGGTAGCTTGCCAGGCTTTGCTGTGCTGGCGAGATACTCTCAGTACCTTGCCGGGCTCTTGGAGAGAGGCGGGGAATGAACTCGGGTTGGCCATGTTGGCTGCTTGCAAGGCAAACGCCTACCAGCTGTGCTATCGCTCCAATCCAATGCACTAGTAGAACCTAAAGAAAAAAAAAGTTAATGGGGTGAAGAAATAAACAGATAAACAGAACCCTGCTCAAAGAAGACATCGAGTTAGCCAAAAGATTTGTGAAAAAAGATGCTCTGTAATATAAAGTAACATAATAGGAAACTAACACCTAAGGGAAGTTAAAATAAGGGTCAGGAGGATGCCCCAGGGCTTGATAGCTGATCTCATGCACTAGGGGAAAAGGTGGCTGGGATGGAGAGAGGAGCACTAAATAAATGATGATTGGAAGGATCGCTCAGGACAAACACGTTGAAAGTAGACTATGGACCAAACATGATGGCTATTTATTACCTATATTGCAAACCATAACAGGACAGAGAGAGTAAGAGAGATTCTGCCTGCCACAGAGGCAGGAGGTAAGAAGGGGTGGAGATGGGTGCGAGGGATACTGGGAACATTGCGGGGTGGGGAATGGGCACTGGTGGAGGAGTGGGTACTTGAACATTGTTTGGCTGAAACACAATCATAAAAGTCTATAAGTCTGTAAATGTATGTCACGATGATTCATTAAAGTAAAAAAATTTAAAAAAAAAACAGAAAATAAACAAAGAAAGATGCTCTGTATTATTTATCATGCACTGTAGCACTGTCCTCCTGTTGTTCATCGATTTGCTCGAGTGGGCACCAGTAACGTCTTTATTGTGAGTCTTGTTATTACTGTTTTTGGCATATCAAATACGCCACGGGCAGCTTACCAGGCTAGAGAATGTAAATCAAAACAGCAATGAGATATCACACACCAATGGGACTGGTACTCATCACAAAGAACAAAAGCAACTAGTGTTGGTGTGGATGTGGAGAAAAGGGGATCCTCCACTCACTGATGCTGGAATGTTGTCTGGCCCAGACTTCTTGGAAAACAATACAAACACTTCTCAAAAAAACCTAGGAATTAAGCTTCCATATGACGCAGCAATTCCACTTCTGGGCCCTATTCCACTTCTGTGTATCCCAAGGCCCAAGCATTCAATTTAGGAAAGATATCTTAGTTTTCCTCAAACTTTTCAATTACAAACATCCCAATGATCCTTATTTTAATTTTTCCATAAATACTTGATAAATGAGTAATATGGAAGATTAGTATTTTGTACACCAATATAAACCTTATGTGTGTGTGAGAGCTGTATATGTGTATTAGAGAGGTCAATCTTAATTTCGATTCATCATTTGCTTGGCAATTTTCAATTGGAGATTGGGAGAACTGGAAGAAGTGTGCAAGAATAAACATTACTTTAAATCCTAATAAATAACCTAAAATTGGGCTGGAGTGATAGCACAGCAGTAAGGGCATTTGCCTTGCAAGTGGCCAACATGGATAACCCAAGTTCAATTCCTCTGCCCCTCAAGGAGAGCTCAGCAAGCTACCAGGAGTATCTTGCCTGCACGGCAAAGCCTGGCAAGCTACCCATGATGTATTCGATATGCCAAACACAGTAAAAATTGTCACAATAGACATATTACTGGGCCCACTCGAGCAAATCAATGAACAACAGGGGAAAAGTGACAGTGATAGTGAACCTAAAATTATTATCATTTAAAAAAATGTGACCAACTTAGAGCAATAGTACAACAGTTAGGGCACTTGCTCTGTGCATAGCCAGTTATGCCCCCCAAAGAGCCAAGTAAAAAATAAATACATAAATAAATGAAACAAAGAAAAAGCAAGCTTCTGGTTCCTAGAATTGCAATTGGTTTTTGTTTTTGTTTGAGGCGGGAGGGAGGGGGATAGTCTGTACTTAGTGTTTGCTCTTTGTTTAGTCTCAAGATTAATCCTTTTAAGATTATCAGAAAGGACAAAATTAAACCTGTTTTATTTTTTTAATATTTTCCCTGTTAAGAGATTTACATGTTTTGTTTCCTGAAATCCCTTCAACAGTTCTTAGAGGTAGACAATCTTCCTCCCTTACACGTAAGAAAACAGACTTGGTAAGGTTTAATTGGCTATAAAGAGTCAGAATTCAACTAGATGTGTCTAATTTCAGAAGCTCTCTTATATCTACTAAGAAATAATGTCTCTCATCTTAAAGATAATTAAGAACCTGAAATTAAAGACTCAAGATTACTAGTAATGTGCAGGATTATTACTTATATACTAAGAAACTTAGACTAACTGGACTCTTAACTGGACTCTTTACAATAGCCAGAATCTGGAAAAAATCTGAGTGCCCGAGAACAGATGACTGGTTAAAGAAACTTTGGTACATCTACACAATGGAGTACTATGTAGCTGTTAGAAAAGATGAAGTCATGAAATTTACATACAAGTAGTACTACATAGAAAGTATCTTGTTAAGCGAAATGAGTCAGAAAGAGAGGGATAGACATAGAAAGATTGCATTCATCTGGGGAACGTAAAGTAACAAAATAGGAGACTAACACCCAAGAATGGCCAAGATTAGTACCAGGAATTTTGCTCCATGGCTTGGAGGCCAGCCACACATGCTAGGGGAAAAGGGAGCTCAGATAGAGAAAGAAGCACCAAATAAAGGGTGTTGGGAGGATCCTCCCGGGATGGGAGAAGCATGCTGAAAGTAAACTATAGACCAAACATGATTGCCACTCAATGCCTCTTTTGCAAACCACAACACCCAAAAGAAGAGAGAGAACAAAAGGGAATGCCCTGCCACAGAGGCAGGGTAGGATGAGGAGGTATGGGGGATGGGAGGGATACTGGGACCCGTGATGGTGGAAAATGGGCACTGGTGGAGGGATGGGTATTTGATCATTGTATGATTGAAACCCAAGTACAAATATTTGTAAGTCTGCAACTGTACCTCATGGTGTTTCACTAATAACATTTTTTAAAAAAATGGATAGCTGAGAATGGGGTGTGGGACACATAGTTCAAGTGACAGGAGACATACCTGATATGTGGAAAACCCAAGTAAATGCCCCACTCCCCCTACCTCTTGCCAGTTCCCACTCCCCCAAACCTTGCAACTCTGGAGCCCAGGAGAGCTCACTGGGTGTGGAACCCCATCCCTCACCCCAATATGTATAGCTGGGTCAAAGTAACTGTCATGACCAAATTGGGAACTTGTAACCATACCAGTTGTTTTAACAAAAAGGATATAGGATAGATAATTTTGATTAGAAATAAAGTAATAACTGGAAAACCAAAACAGTTAGAAGACAATGTAAAGGTATCAAAGAGGTGGTGACCGAAAGAAGCTGCTTAGGAGGAAGGAAAAAGAAGAGCGATAGAGTGAGGACACTTAAAATAAAGGTCTCGTGGGACACCATCTTGGTCTCTGAAAAGGAGGGCCCTGTGTAGCTAATGTTGGGGAAAAAAATTGCAAATGAATTTAACTACTTCTATAAGAAGAAATTGCTGCTACCAGTGAGAAGAGACATTGATGGAGAAACACTCACAGAGCAGGAATCAGACGAGATGGAGCATTTTATCTCCCCATTGTGCCTCTCTAATACCCCCTGTGGACAGAGCCTATGAAAACAGTTGACAAAACAGAAATACATTCTGCAGAATCTCAATCCCCCAAAGGTAAGATAGAATTTGAGAGTGGGAGGCAGAAGTGTTATTGGAAAGATGAACATGAAAAGAGATCTATTGAAATGCGACACTGTGAGCATGAGAATAAAATCAAATAAGCCAGCATAATCAATATGGGTCAGATCTCTCAACTATTAAAAAATAAAATTTACTGGTGAAGGGATGGGATTTTGATCATTGCATGACTGAAACTCAGACATGAAAGCTCTGTAATAAAAGAAAAGACTAGATTTCCAAAAAAATTAAATTTACTAAAGGCTCACCTTTGACCCCGAGTATAGCAAGGAGAAGGACAGAGAGTGGAAGAAATCAAAGGAGAACGAAAAAGATGAGAATAAAGAAATAGGGGTCAGAGGCCTTGGTTATACTGGGGATATTGGTGAATGGTACAGCTCTATACCCAAAGCACAGACTCAATAATTGAGACATGAGATATAAACTACAACCACCAAACTTTGAAAGGTGCTTTTCAAGGGGACAGGCTGGGAGGGGTGGAGGTGTGAGCATGGGAGCCCTGGTGGGGGATTAGTATTGGATTACAGCATACCTAAGATTCAACTATCAATAGCTTAGCAAATCATAGTTCTTAAATCAATTTTTTTAATTTGCTTTTGCTTTGGGGGTGTGGGGGGTACGGCTGACAGTGATTACTCAGAGCTTACTCCTGGCTCTGCACTCAAGAACTACTCCTGGGAGTGCTCATGGGACCATATGAGATGCCAGATATTGAACTCCTACTGTTCTATCTTCCTAGCACTTAAGTAAAAAAAAAATAATAATTAATAATAAAATAAAATTGTAGGGGCAGGAGCAATAGTAGTACATCAGATAAGACACTTTCCTTGCATGTAGCCAACTGGAGTTCCATTTCCAGCACCTCATGTAGTTCCCTGACCTCTGCTAGTAGTGAGCCCTGAGCACAGATGCAGAAGAAATCCCTGAGCACCACTGTGCATAACGCCCCCCCCTAAAAAAAAAGATAAAATAAAATCATAAATATCTTTAGGCAGATACCTGAAGGAAAATTAAAGAAAATTATGAGAGAAAAAATGTAGGTATATTTTATAATATCAACAATCAAATAAGAGTTCAGGAAAACAACAAAAAATAGCTACCCATGATCCTGAGAATAGAGAAAAAATAGCTATAATTGGTAACGTGCTGTTAATTAAAATCCCAAGGACTCCTAAAATGCTATTACTTCACACTAGAGGTCACCCTGGTAAGAAAATATATTTGTAATATTCTTTATTGTCCCCTGTAGCTGTAACAATATTGGAGAGCTGTTCCTTATTGCAAAGAGATTGGATTTTTTATGAGACTGACATGTTAAACAGCTTTCTTCTAAAGTAAAATACTGCATTAAGCAGATTTCACTTACTTTCCTTTAGTGAGACACAGATATATAGACTGGGAAATCATGGCAATAGTGTTCATTACATGGAAGATTTCTAAAGCATCATCTTTAATCTGAATGAGGTGGATGTTGTTATTAAGAAATAGTACATTCATATAACATAGTTACTCATATCAAGTTGTTTTTTAATTTGGGAAAATTACTCTCTTGTGTCAACAGAAGACAGAAGTAATGAGAAGTATTTTAACAAACTTACTCTGGAGTTTGCATTAAAATCATTTACAATTTGAGAAATTAGTGTATCTATCATTTTATGGCAAATTGTAATGATTTGAGGAAATCTTGAAATAACTTTTATTTTTATTTTTATTTTTAGACCACAACCAGCCATGAACAGCAATCACTCTTAAAAGGCTCAGGGTACCAAATTGGGGTGCTGGGGATCAAACTCAGGTCATCCACGTGCAAGATAAGCACCATATATGCTGTAGTATGTTTCGCTTATTTCCCTTGTAGTATGTATTCCTTATTTTAGGTGGAAGCTTTCGACTTTTCTGTACTTCTTGTGGAAGGGTAATTTTTTCATGTGTTTTTGGCCATTTGTATCTCTTTTTGAGGAGGTTTCTGTTCATTTATTCTTCCCATTTTTTTAATATATTTTATTTTCTTAAAGTAGTTCACAATAGTTCTTTAGAGATAATATTCAAACACCAATCCCACCTCCGAGCACCTTCCCACCACAATAAGAAGGAAGTGTGTAAAGTTTGTTGCATGTCATTCTGGAGCCATTTAAACCCATGTATAAGAAGATACAAGCAAGTATGTTAAAACTAAACAAATGTGTGCTACTTTAGGTAAGTTAGTTAGAGTACAAGAGGTTGTACAGCCTCGAATGTTGCCTTGTGCTCCAGAAAATTCTGAGTCACTCTCTTCCGGGTGCCCTAGGTTAAAGTCTCTGGATCTTGGCCATTGATGAGATTACATAGAGCAGGGGACAGTTTGTGGGTGTGACTGCCAAGCTACTGAAAAACTTGGGATTTGGGGGGGAGGAGGCCCAGTCCCGATCTGAGGGGGCTTGGAGATCTCATTCTTGGGTGACCAAATACCTGGGTTTTTCTGCTGTTTTCCTCCAGGATGAGACTACTCTGAGCATGTGGAGAGTGGCCATGAGCATGGCAGTAGTTTTCTCCCCATTTTTTGATGGGACTGGAGGTATTTTTCTTGTAAAATTTTGCTTGTGTCTAGTATATTCTGGATATTAACCCCTCATGAGATGAGTATTTTGTGAATATTCTTTCCCATTCCGTGGACTCACTCTATATTTTGGTCACTGTTTCTTTTGAAGTGCAGAAGCTTCTTAGTTTACTGCAGTTCCATTTTTCTGTGTTTGTTCCACTTGCTTGGTCAGTGGTGTTTCATCTTCAAATATGCCTTTAGCTTCAATGTCATGGAGGATTTTGCCTACATTGGCATTCATGTACCTTATGGACTCGGATCTGATATTGCGGTAGGGCGTTTGCCTTGCACGCAGCCAACATGGCCGACCCGAGTTCGATTCCTCCGCCCCTCTCGGAGAGCCCGGCAAGCTACCGAGAGTATCTCGCCCGCACGGCAGAGCCTGGCAAGCTCCCCGTGACGTATTTGATATGCCAGACACAGTAACAACAAAGTCTCCAATGGAGACGTTACTGGGCCCGCTCGAGCAAATCGATGAACAACGGGAGGGCCTTTACCTTTACCTTTTTAATTCACTTTGGTCTAACTTTTGTGCCTGGTGTTAGATAGAGGTCAGAGTTCATTTTTTTTGTGGGTAACTGTTCAGTTTTCCCAGCACCACTTGTTGAAGAGGCTTTTTTTTTTAACTTAACATTTCTTGTTCCTTTATCAAAGAAAGGTGATCATATATTTGAGAGTCTGTGATAGAATATTCAACTCTCTTCCATTGGTCTGTGGGTCTGTTTCTAGCGCAATACCATGCTGTTTTAGTTATTACTGCTTTGTAGTACAGTTTGAAGTTGGATAAGGTGATGCCACCCATCTTTTTCCCAAGGATTGTGTTAGCTATCCAGTTTGTTTCATAAGAATTTCAGGAGTGTTGTGTCTATTTTTTGAAGAATGTCATGGGTATCCTGAAAGCTACTGCATTATTAAATCTGTAAAATGCTTTGAGAAGTATTGCCATTTTGATAATGTTAATCCTCCCTATATATGAGCAGGGGTTATGTCTCCTTTTCCTAGTACCCTCTTTTATTTCTTGAAGTAGTGTTTTGTATTTTTCTTTGTATAGGTCCTTCATCTATTTAGTTAAGCTGATTTCGAGGTACTAGATTTTCTGGGGCACTATTGTGAATGAGATTGTTTTTTAAATATCTTTCTTCTGGTTCATTATTTGTATATAGGAAAGCCACGGACTTATGGGTGTTGATTTTGTAGCCTGCCACTTTACTCTACAAACCTATTGTTTTTTGGAGCCTTTTTGTAGTATTTAGGCTTTTCTAAGTATAGTGTCATACCATTTGCAAATAGTCAGAGATTGACCTCTTCCTCTCCTATCTGTATGCCCTGGTGTCTTTTTCTTGCCCAACCGCTATGGCAAGAAGTTCCAGTATTATATTGAATAGGAGTGGCGAGAGTGGGCAACCTAGTCTTGTCCCAAATCTTAGAGAAAAGGCTTTTAACTTCTCCTCATTGAGAATACTACTCGCCATGGGTTTGTGGTAGATGGCTTTGACTATATTGAGGATAGTTTCTTCAAAGAAAACTCTGAAGATCCTTTGAATTTCTGTAATTTCTGTTGTGATGTCCCCATTCTCATTTCTGATTCTCTTTATTATGGTTTTCTCTCTCCCTTTCTTTGAGAGTCCTACTAGAGGTTTTTCGATCTTGTTTATTTTCTCAAAGAATCAGCTCTTGGTTTCATTGATCTTTCAGATCATTTTTTGGGCTTCCAACTCATTTATTTCTGCTGTAAGCTTTATTATTTTCTTCCTCCTGCCTAGATTGGGCTCCTTTCGTTGGTCATTCTCCAAGATCTTAAGCTGGGAGGTTAGATTACTTATGTGGGCTTGCTCTTCCTTCCTGAGGAATGCTTTGAGAGCTATAAACATTCCTCTTACTACAGCTTTTGTCATGTCCCATAAGTTCTGGTAACTCGTGTCTTCATTCTCATTTGTTTCGAGGAATCATTTGATTTTGTCTTTGATTTCCTTTTTAAACCACTCATTGCTCATTAGCGAGCCGTTTAATTTTCAGATGTTTGATTTGATTTTCTGTTTCTGTGTGTGTTTCACTTCTATTTTCAGTACATCATGGTCTGAGAAGATTGTTGATACAATATCTTCTTAATTTTGTGGAGGTATATTTGGTGGCCAATCATGTAGTCTATCTCAGAGAATGTCCCATGAACACTTGAGAAGAATGTGTATTCAGCTTTATGAGAATGAAAGTGTCATGTATATATCTACATATAAGCACCTTTCTTCCATTTCTTCCCTCAGATAAAGTATGTCCTTGCTAAGTTTGAGTTTGGTTTATCTATCAAGAGGTGATAAAGTATATGTATAATTCTTAAAGGAACAAAGTATCTTACAACAATGGTCTAAGGCTATTTATTTTAAAGAATATTTTCCTATTTCAAATCATTAAAGACCAAAATTGTACAAGATAAAAAAAATCACATGCTCAGCTATTGCACAACATCAGATTGTTCTAAAAGTATTTAAGCATTCTCAGTGTGCACGTATGTTGCATACAGTAATAACTGACTATAAAAATTGACACAGAACAATAGGTGCCTGAACCACATTTAGTTCAGTTTATTTTAACATGCTTTGATTTTAATTTTTATTATTGAAAGCTAAAATAACGTTTAGATTTATACTATGTTGTACAAAGTCACCAACCCTCTATCATTGCCAGAGTGTCCAAGGAACCCCACCCTGGTCCTTGTCCCAGGTGTCACTCTTATTCCCCTCTACCTCCCTCCTCTCTACCTCTCTCATGTACCCCTTGGTAACCTCAGCACTTATCCAAAGCTCATATATTTTAAATACAGTGTGCCTTAAAGTTCATTTTATCCAACTCCTTTATAGCAAACGTTCTGAAGATTTTAACACAAAATTTGTTAGATATTCCTACAATAATAATGTTTTATGAAACCTTAAATAAATAACCCAAAGCCTCTATCCCTTTCCTTGTCAACTCCACTAATACCATGCTGATTAGTTTCTGTTTCCACTCCTAGAGGTGTACGCCCACTTATATCATCACTAAGGCTCAATAAAAGTCATTTAATTATCTTGTTCAGTCTGCCTCTTCTTTCAATAAATTACCTTTGCCTTCTGTGAGAGATTCTGATCCTATGTACAGACATCTTGTTTTCGTGTACTTGAAACATATCTTATTATCAATTCTCTTGTGTAATCTTCCCTTCATTTTCTACCTTTGATTTGCCTGAGCTTTTCAAGGTTTGTTTTGTGGGCCAACATGTAGTCTATCTTGGAGAATATCCCATGAACACTTGACAAGAATGTGCATTCAGTTTTCTGAGGATAAAGTGTTCTGTATATATCTTCTAAGCCCTTCTATTCCACTTCTTCCCTCAGATAAAGTATGTCTTTGCTAAACTTGATCTATCAAGAGTATCAAGAGATGGTAAACCGGTGTTGAAATCTTCAGCTAGTATTGTCTTGCTATCGATGTCTATCTTCAAGTCTATGAGTAGTTGTTTTAAATATTTTGCTGGTCCCTCATTAGGTGCACATACATTTAGGAGTATATGTTCTTCCTGATGTACAGATCCTTTGATCAATAAGAAATGCTTCGTGACAGTCTTCAGTACGATGTCAATGTGGTCTGATAACAGAATGGCCACTACAGTTTTTTTGAGAGAGTTCTTTGCCTATAAAATTGTTTTCCATCCTTTGACCTTGAGTCTGTGTTTGCTCTGATGTTGAGATATTTTCTTGCAGGCAGCAGAATGTTGGGTTCAGTTTTCTGATCCATCCTACCACACTGTCTTTTAATTGGTTTGTTTAGCCTATTGACATTGAGGGAGATTATTGTTATGGGGTTTTGTCCCATCTTTCTGCCGAAGTTTGCTGTATTTGAGAGGCCTTGTCTTGTCTTAAATTAGCCCATTTCGTTGTTCTTGTAACCATATTTTTTTTGAGTCTATGAAGTTCCTCAGTTGTTTGTTTGTGAAGCTTATGTGTTGTTCCTTCTGATATGAATGAGAGTCTAGCTGGCTAAAGTATTCTTGGTGAAGCATTTATTTCATTGAGTCTTTTCACTATATCCCACCATTGTCTACAGGCCCTGACGGTTTTGTCAGATAAGTCGGCTATAAATCTTAAGAATGCTCCTTTATAAGCAATTTCTTTCTTCTATTTTGCTGCTTTCAGAATTTTATCTCTGTCTATGGTTTTCTTAATTATGATAAGGAAGTATCTTAGAGTATTTTTATTTGGGTTTCTATTAGCTGATACCCTGCAGGCCTCCTGAGTCTGCATGCATACACTCTTCAGCTCTGGGAATGTGTCAGCAGTGATGCCTTTGACAGTTTCTTCTTCATCAGAGTTTTCTTCCCGTCCCTCTGGGATTCCAGTGATTCTTATATTATTCCTCTTGACTTCATCCAGATTTTCTCTTGACATCTGTTGGTTCATTTTGAGGATCTTCTTCATTTTCCACTGTTGTCTGGAGATTCTCTGCACTTCAACTTGAAACTCACTGATTCTGTTCTCAGCAGCTGTTACTCTGCTACTGAGACCTTTCACCTACCAGGTTTTTCAGATTTATTATTTCTGATTGTAATTTTGTTTGCATTTTCCTCATTTCTGCTCTCAAATCCTCTTTTTTTTTTTTTTTTTTGGTGATGCATTTCATTGTTTCTTTTAGCTCCCTATGCATCCTCAGTAGCTCCCTTTTAAATACCTTGTCGGAGAGATTTTCTAGCTCACTATTACTGGTTGGGTCATCTGGGCCAGTTTCTTCACAATGCATGGTGGGCTTTTGTATTGTTTTACCATTGTGACCTGTGTGGTTTGGACTTTCACGCTCACTATTGTGATTTTGGTGTCATATTAACTAAGATAGGGCTAATGAATTTTTGGCCTAATGTGTTTTTGGTGATCGGACTGCCCTAGTGAAAGTTCCACATAAGAGGATAATTTATAGTTCTTATAGGATATGGTGGAGGAGAATAGTGCAGCCAAGGCTCTGGATGCCACTCCCACCGGGCCTCTGACCTGGACTGAGAGAAATGGTGTCCTGGGGTTTGGGTCCTAGCAGCGGCGACCCAAAATTTTCAATATATGCTATCATTCCCTTCTTACTCATTCAGATGCACTTGATAAATCTGTTGTAAGTTTTAGGGGGTGGGATTCCTTTATATATGTTCTTTGTTTCTCTCTTTTTAGTTATATGTGTTTATGTCTCTGTTCTTTCCACTTTGATTACAGTGCAACTTGGTGTTCTTGTTTTGGTTAATTCTGAATAAGATTCTTGGACTTCCTGGATCAGATTACTTATCACCCTCTTCAGAATGGGGCAGGGGAAGTCTCAAATGCTATTTCCTTTTTTCTATTTCTTCCCCTTTCTCTATTTCCTCTCCTGGAAACACTATGATGTGAATGTTATTTCCTTTTAATTCTGTCCTATAAATTATTTATGTTGTCTTCATCTTTTTTAATTCTTTCTAGTTTTTTCTCTTCTTTTTGGATGATGTTCTCTACAATATCCATGATTTGATTAGAACTGATTTGAATTTTGTTTTTTTTCCCACTCTTCTTTATAGATCTACTGATGTATTTCTAAGATCAGTTTCTGTACTCTTTCATTCATTCATTTCCAGAGAACCTTTTCCAAATTTTCTTTCAATGTCTCCTTCCAATAACTTCATCATTTCATTGGGCATTGATAAGAATGTTTTTCAGCTGTCTTCGTCACACAATGTAGAAAGTGAGGACAACAAATAGGATTGTTGGATTGTTCTGATTTCTTCATCATGCAGTGCAGAAAATTCTGGTATGATTGGGGACATTTTTGTGTTTCTTTCCCCATCCATTGGTGAGCATAAATTTCACTGAAATTATATTTGGTGATATGTTGGGGCACTGTAGCACTGTAGCACTGTCCTCCCATTGTTCATCGGTTTGCTGGAGTGGGCACCAGTAACGTCTCCATTATGAGACTTGTTGTTACCGTTTTGGGCATATCAAATATGCCATAGGGGTATTAGAGCAACAGGTAGAAATCTAAACATGGCTTGTCTGAACAAAGATTAAGGAACCATATTTGCCAAACTGGGTACATGCTTATTGCTTTAAGATTCTGTGGGCCTCAGAACCTGCTGGAATTTTGTACTTGCCCATGACGTATAGCAACCACAGTGTTCCTGGAAATTTGTGGTCACAAGCTGTATCAGTCATATTCCAAATATCAGGCAGCCCGCAATACAACACTTTTAACCCCAACAAGCTTCTGGTATTGATTAGGATATTTGCACTTGCTGGCACTCGTCAGTCCTCATTACTAAGCCCAAACTAGTCTGAGAACTCTCCTGTAGTCTTTCTCCTATTTCACCTGGCATAGGTGCCCACTGAATAGTTATTATAGCAGATAGTGGTAATGTCCTACCAGATTTCCTTCTACCTCCTTTCACCAATAAGTCAGATGTGGTTTGGGTGGAGGAAGATTACTTTTTTCATTTCATTTTAGTTTAGATTTTGGCCTAGTATAACTGATGTTTCTCTGTCCACTGGTGCTATACCCTGATTTTAAAATAGCAGAATTTCATTGTGTAGATGTACCAAAGTTTCTTTAACCAGTCATCTGTTCTAGGGCAGGACAGACGTAGAAGGACTGCACTCATTTGTGGAGTGTAAAACAACATAACATGAGGCTGACTCCTAAGGATAGTAGATACACAGGACAGGAAGATTGCTCCATAGCTGGAATCCTGCCTCATGAGCAAAGGGGAGAAGGCAGTTGGAATAGAGAAGGGGTCACTACAAAAGTGAAAGCTTGAGGAACTGCTCGGGTTGTGAGATGTGTGCTGAAAGTAGATAAAGGACCAAAAATGATAACCTCTCGGTATCTATATTGCAAAACATAATGCCCTAAAGTAGAGAGTATGGGGAATATTGTCTGTCCTAGAGGCAGGGGGAGGGTGGGATAGGGGGTTAGGGGGAGTATAGTAGGGGATTTAAGTGGTGGAGAATGTGCACTGGTGGAGGGACAGGTGTTTGATCATTGTGTGATCGTAACCCAAATATTAAAGCTTGTAACTATCTCATGGTGATCTAATAGAATTTAAAAAAAAAATAGCAGAATTTTCCCTTGTGTTCTTATTGCTCTAAAGAAGTTCAAAACCTGTTTATAGGAGGCACTTCTGAGGACCTTGAATTATCTTAAAAATTACGTCTTTCCTCCAACACACATTTAGTTGCAGTTTAGATTTAAGTTCAAGTGCCAATTATTAACTCATCCATCCTTTCATTCCATTCTTTTTGTCAGTCTTTCTTTCTAGGGGCAGGGGTGTGGGCACACCCAGCAATGCTTAGGGGTTACTCCTGATTCTACACTCAGGAATTACTTCTGTCAGTGCTTGAGGATCCTTATGGGATGTTGTGACTCGAACTCAGGTCAATTTAATATATATAGAATATAGTATATAGTATAGTTACATATATAGTACATATTATATACTAAGCTTAGTTAGTATGGCTATATACTATAGCTCTAACCCTCACCCATCTCTTTCTCATTGCAAAGTTCCAAATTTCAGTACCTGTTTCCTCCTGTCCCAGTGTTCTGCTCCTTAGTACTAAAACTGATCAAGTGCTCTTCAGCAGTAAATCATCTGAAGACAGTGGCTGACTGAGCTCTTCAGTAATTCTTACAGTGGAGCCCACACAAGATTCTGTGTCTAATTCAGGTGTATGTTTCTATTTTTATACTCTGTTCATAATATAAGCATACCTGTATTTTTATCAACTTAACAAGAGAATTTTATATGGTAATTAAATTTGATGAGCAAATAAAAATTCATAGTTTTACTGATTAATTTATAAACCTTTGAAGTAATAAAATAATATGTATTACAATAAATTTAAATTATGCACTTTTGAAATAAATTATCAATTATAGTAATAAAATAATGATAGACAATTTTCTTTAACTTGCAATTTGTTTTTTATTACAGTTCAAGTAACATAGTTAAAGTTGCATTACTGTTTATGGACTAATGCACAGTTACTGAACCCCACTGCCACCAAAATGCCCTAAATTCTCCACCACTGTCTTTATGTCATGTCTAGGGATGTCACATCACTCCTCTTCCCTGGCTCCCCACTATTGCCTGATAATCTGAGTTTTGTAATCCAAGGCCAAGCGTTCGTCATAGTCCAAGAAATTCTATTGTTTTACTTTGTCCCTAAGTATACTTTGTTGACTGACATTGTTTGGTATAGAACTGGGGAGGGTATTATGTTACTTCAGGATGCATACATTTTTTTGTATTGGTGATATGGGAATGCTCTCGGATCTTTCTCTTTTTGTTAATATTGTCAGCCACTCTTGTTTTATTCTTTCTTGCACCATATTTCCAGTTTTTATTATCGCCTACCTGAGGACTCTTGTCTTTTAACTTATTGATTTGCTTCCAAAAGAAGTCTGAGAAAGACATGAAGTGACAACACAGTGGGTGTGATCTTTACCTTGCATATAGTCGACCTGTATTCAATTCCTGGTGCCCTCTATGCCCTCCCCAGGCCCAACAGGAGTGATCCCTGAGTACAAAGACAGGAGTAAGCCCTGAGTACTTCTGGGTGTGGCCTGAAAAACAAATAATAATAATAATTAATAATAATAATAATAAGTCTGAAAAAATATTCTAAATATTCTTAAAGTAGGAATCATATATATAGATATATTTCATTTAAAAATTAAAGCCCTAGCACCAGAGAAATACCACAGCAGGTAGGACTTTTGCCTTGTACACGGCCGACCCAGATTCAATCCCTGGCATCCCATATGGTCCCCCAAGCACTGCCAGGAGTAATTCCTGAGTGCAGAGCAAGGAGTAATCCCTGAGCATCGCTGGGTGTGACCCAAAAAAGAAATAATATTAATAATAATAATAAAGCCCAATTTTTATTTCTCTTTGAGCTTACAATAAAATCTAAAGTCCTTACTACCACCTACATGAACCAATGTAACATAACAGTTTCACCTTTCTGTAATCTCAGGACCTACTGCTTCCTCCATGCATATTATACTCAAGTCCACTAGCTTCATTTTGATTTCTCATATCCACAAATTGTCTCTGTCTAAAAGCCTCCACACTTGCTGCTGCTCCTAAAGGCAAGAATCTCCTTCCAGATTTCTCTGTAGTTGAGTCCTTGTCATATTTCCAAATCCATCTTGACAGTGATGCCTCAGTCTGCAGTACATCAAAAGAAGGGAACCCCAGGAACAATCCAGAAGATTGGTGAGAGCCTGAGTTGCAATTAAAATTGCTTTCTTTGAGTTTACTCAAAGTAGATTTCAGGGACAGGGGGTACTGAGTTGCTGATCTGTTTTCTTTTGTCTTGTTTTGTTTTGTTCTTTGAAAGGGGGTCATTCTATCAAAGAAGGTTGAAAACCTCTTAAGATCTTATTAGATATTAAATAACAACATGCAAAAGATAGGAAGATGTAAACAAAAAAATAAAGGAAGCAGAGGAAGAACGAAAGACAGTGGGAAAATGTAGGACTTAATGATTTTCTGATAACTAATAATAATTCGATTTCTTATATAATTTCTGTAACATCTATATTTCCATCTTGATGAATTAAATTTAAGCTCTAAAAGTTTATCAATAGCAAAATGCAAAGCCTGATTTAGCTCAGATGCAAATCTCTCTTAAATAAAATTAATCTGACAGGATCAGACCACTGGGGTTTGGTCATTCACATTCTGGATGACTGGAAATGAGGATGTGCCAAACCTTCTTGGGTACTCAGTGAACCACATTCTCCATCATCTCCCTACATGCTCCAGGCAACTACCCATCTGGTTTTTCTGGCTCACCAGGTTGTGTTTGAATAAGGTTTTCAGCTGAAAGTGAATGGTTTGCGTCAGACCTGAAAGGCAGCGTCCAGCAGTTGGTATGTCCAGAGTCTACTTCCATCTGCAGACTCTCTAGACAGGAGTCACAATCCTCCCGCAAAGCGGTAGGACAGTTGGAGACAAAGGCAAAAAAGAAACAAGCAGAAATAAGGAATCTTGAGGACTGGAGATATCACATAGATGATAGGGCACTTGCTCTGCATGAGGCTGACTTGAATTTGAACCCCTATACTCCATATGGCACCTCAGTTCCACCATGACTGATTCCTGAGCACAGAGCTAGAAGCTAGCATTCCAGGTGTGTCCCCCGCCCCCCAAAATAGATAAATAAATAAGGAATTTTGAGTTCTCAACCCTGTTTGTAATTCACATATGTCTTGATAAAATGTCTACACCACTCTAGGACATTCTTGTGCAATGTGAGTTTATAATTGATAGCATCTGGAAATAGTTTTCTACTCTAAAATTGCAGAATTATTGGGCAGAGAGGAACAAGGGGTCAGGCACTTGCCTTGCAGGCTGCCAACCCCAGTATAATCTCCAACACCAAGATGGTCACCCAAGCACCACCAGAAATGATCTCTGACACAGTCAGAGATAAGTCCTTAGCACAGCCAGGTAATGCCCAAAGGAAAACCAACCACGCCAACTTAAATTCCAGTACTATAAGCCACCAAATGGTAAAAAAATCATCGCAAATCTTCCATCCAAACAAGCCAATATCAAGACTGAGGTGATGCTGATATTCCTGTCGTGAAGATTTTTTAATATTTGTCCAGAATCTTATAATTAAGATTACTCGCACCACATCCTTTTGACATAGAATGATCACAAACACAAATTACCCTGCTTTGGTAGAGGAGAAAAGAAAGCACAGAGTGATTAAGTGACTCATCTCCTATTTACCAAGGGCAGTGGCCAGGCAGAGACTAGAAACTCTAGAGCTTGCGAGTTGTAAAACTACGCTCAAGATAAGACACCTAACATCTCCATTAGGACATTATTTTGTTAGGCTTTCTTTCTGAAATATGTGGAAAATACTCATTAATGCCTTCTGCTTCTGAATCATTCACTGTTGTTAGTGCTAATGCAATTGGGATACAAGAGAGAAGACACTGTTTACTTCAACAAAGAACCCAAGAAAATTCTCTATTGGCTGGCTGTGAGGTAGATGTGGAGAAGATAGATTTTAAAGAACACTCATCTTTGCTTTCTAAGCAAACATATTTTTTGTCGGTATTGAAAAAAGAGAAGGGAAGGACAAAAGTATATAAAACTCAGTTACATTCAGAAATCTAATACTTAATTCCCTGAATATTGGTTTACTCATAGAAAAATGTCACTAGTAAAATATACCCACAATAATCTGGGTATATTTTTTTGTGAGGATAATATATGATGAGAAAAGACAACCAGTGCCATTGAAGTTCCTCAATTAATTTGTGCTTTTGCCTCATTCTCCCTCTTCCTATTTAAGGACAGCAAACTATGGATACTTACCTACACACTGAATCATCTATACCTAGAGTGCCTGTCACTCACCATCAGTACCTCATCAGTCCCACAGACTACCAGAAAATATGAAAAGTTACCAATGAACCTAAGGGATCCTCTCAGATATCCAGTTCCAGACTCACTACTGAATGTGATATCTCAAGAAATTAATGACTGACCATATGTCTCCCCCAGAACAATGCAGCTAACCCAATTGTCCCAAGGAATATTCTGAGAAGAAGGATTTCCAATTAATAATCAAGGATCTGGTAAGGCCTATCAACTCTGGACATAGATATAGGTTAAGTTCTATAATTTTTTGTGAGCATCTTTAAGGTTCTACTCAAAAGTTTCCTTCTCCTTTGAAAAGCCACTTCAACCTCCTAAAATACTAACTACTGCTATACCACCACACAAGCATGTTGGAGCCAGAGAACTGAATAAAGAAATAACAAGGTAAGAAAGAGAAACCATTCTTCAATAAAACCAATTCTTATCTCAACATTTCTTTATTTCTTTCTTTTCACAGATTTTTTCTATCTCTCTTTCTTTCTTTCTCTTTTTTTTCTTGCACCATACCCAGAAGTGCTCAGCGGTTACTTCTATCTCTGATCAGGGATCAGTCCCAGACGGGTTAAAGACCCATAATGTGTTCCAGGGAGCAAATCCAAGTCAGTCTTACTTTGTTTTGCTTGTTTGTCTGTTTGTTTGGTTTGTGGCTTTTGGGGTTAAACTGGAGATCCTCAGGAGTTACTCCTGACTCTGCACTCAGAAATTACTCCTGTCAGTGCTTGAAATGGGGGGTGGGGGGGCACAATATGAGATGCCAAGGATTAAATCCGTGTTGATCTCGTGCAAAGGCAAATGCTCTACCCGCTGTACTATCGATCCAGGACCCCAGGTCAATCTTGTACAAACAAGTGCTCTATCCACTGTACTATCACTCCAGCTCCCACCAAAACCATAAAGAAAAATTTTAATAGTGGTATTTTATTTATCATGCTGATTGAGATGAGACAATTGATGAAATGTACTAAAAATAACTAGGAGTCAAACTCAGGTTTTGCACTTACAAGGCAAGCACCTTACCCACTTTACTTTCATTCTAGCCCTTATCTCAATTCTTCTTACCTTTCATATATTTAGAGACTCACACCGTCCAGCATCAGGCTTCTGTTTTTTATTATAAATAAGGGAAATAACACAAAATAATAAATAAGAAATCCGCCTACAATGAGTTGTGTCCTTCTGGTTGTGTCTAGCCCTGGAGTCTGAATGTGGAAAGAGGTTTACATGTCTGTACTTACTAAAGACTATGTTAAATGCAAAGAAGAAACTCAGTTTCCTCAACTTTGTATAATAAATAGGATAGATGTGGTTGGAATGATAGCACAGCAGGTAGGGCATTTGCCTTACACGCAGCCGGCCAAGGTTTGATTCCCAACATCCCATATGGTCCCTTGAGCATCACCAGGAGTAATTTCTGAGTACAAAGCCAGGAGTAACTCCTGATAATCACCAGGTGTGACCCAAACAGCAAAAATAAATATGATAGATATTAATAAATTACTTTTATTTAATCTCCAAGATACTTGCTACCACTAACATCCTAAAAATTCTGCAATGGGATGGATAGAAGCTGGTGCACAAAATCTGTTCATGCATGCTTTGTATTCACAACATTGGAGTCCATGGATCTAAAAAAATATTATTTTATCATCATAACTTCTAAAATCATGAAAATTGTAACTTTCTTTAAAAATAGGAATAAATTTTAAATCCCTTAAAAAATAAACATACATAGGCGCTAGGTGTTTCAACAAATATGTTTTTTATGAGTCTCACAATTATTATATTTATTTAATTTGCGGATTTGGGGGGATGCATCCAGCAGTGCCCAGGGCATTCTCCTGGCTCTGTGCTCAGGAATCACTCCAGGCAGTGTGTGTGGGACCATATGCAGTCCTGGAGATTGAACTGAGTTTATCACATGCAAAGCCAGTGTCATAACCCCTATGCTATCACTACAGCCCAAACAAGTATTTCATATTGAAACAAGATTCAAGAATTTGCTTTTTTTAATTGCATTTTGATCACTTGATTACTTGACATCCCATTACTCATTGATTTGTTTGAGCGGGCCCCAGTAATGTCTCCATTCATCCCTGCCGCATGCCAGTGTAGCCCAGTGGCGTCTGCTCATTCTAGGAACACAAAGAGCCTCAAACCAATTGTTCAGGGTCTTGAAGAAGAAGTCTGACCATCCCGTAGGTGGGAGGTCATGCGATCTTTTGAGGTCCCATGGAATCCAGTCAGTAATGGCTCTACTCCAGCAGTAGTCTCCAAATCGCATTACATATCCAGATCATCTGATTTTCGATGCCTTGGCAAATGAGACAGCATCCCTGATTCTTGACCATCAATGAAGGTTGGAACTCTGGATTCTTTTTCTCATTTGAGTGAAGCATGATACTCCAAGCATAGCTCTTTCAATTCCTCTTTGGGAGACCGGGATAGTGTTTTCAACTTGCTATATGTTTTGTAGATACAACACTGTCACAGCACATGCACCACCAGTGCCAATATCTCTCCACCAAAACCAACTTGTCCCCTTACACTTTTTCACCCCATTGATAACTTCACTTCCATTATCTGACTCTAAGGGTGTCCTCGTTTTCCTTGTTTTGTTCCTTTATATACCACATGAGTGAGATCACCTTTCTATTTCTGATTTATTTTGCTTATTAAGATCTCCTCTGGTTCTGTTCATTTTATCACAAAAGTCAAGATTTCCACATTTTCTTATAGTCAAAAAGTATTCTATTGTGTGTATATATATGTGTGCATATACATAATGGGTATATATAGATATATATAATAGAATACACGTGCAATATAAAACATCACATATATATGTGTACATATATAACACTATATATATACATATATATGTAGCACTGTAACACTGTCATCCTGTTCATTAATTTGCTTGAGAAGGCACCAGTAACGTCTCCATTGTGAGACTTCTTGTTACTGTTTTTGGCATATCAAATATGCCACAGGGAGCTTGCCAGGCTCTGCCGTGTGGGCGGGATACTCTTGATAGCTTGCTGGGCTCTCCAAGAGGGATGGAGGAATGGACCCCAGGTCAGCTGCGTGCAAGGCAAACACCTTACCCGTTGTGCTACTGCCCCAGCCTATATATCACTTGATCACTTGACATCCCATTACTCATCAATTTGCTCTAGCGGGAGCCAGTAATGTGTTCACTTGTCCCTGTCGTGTACTAATGTAGACCAATGGTGTCTACTCATTCTAGAAACATGAAGAGCCTCAAACCAATCATTTAGGGTCTTGACGAAGAAGTCTGACCATCTCATAGGTGGGCAGCCAGGCAATCTTTTGACTTCCTGTGGAATCCAGTCAGTTATGGCTCTAGTCCAGTGGTCGTCTCCAAATCTCATTATGTGTCCAGCCCATCTGATTTTTGACGCCTTGTCAAATGAGACAGCATCCCTGACTCTTGATCTTCAACAGAGGTTGGAACTCTAGATTCTTTCTCTCATTTGAGTGAAGCATGATACTCCAAGCATAGCTCTTTAAATTCCCCTTTTGGACACCTGAATAGTGTTCTCATCCTGTTTTCATAGGGCCCAGGTCTCTAAGGCATATGTTAATGCAGGAAGAACAGTGGAATCAAAGAAATATGCCCAGAGCCGGAGGTTCTACATTCTCTTAGCTGTTTCTTCAATGCTCTTGAAGGCGTCCCAAGCTGCTCTCTTCCAACTCAGGTGCCAGGTCATTCGTCATGTTGACTTCTTGACCTAGGTACACATAACTGTTGCATTCGGAGATGTTTGTCCCATTGAGAGTGAATGGAACGTCAGGAATGAGACCATTTCTCCTCAACATAGTTTGTGAGATTCAGCTGTAGTCCGACATTTCCACACTCATGGTCGAGGTCAGCCAGCATTTGTGCCACTTGGCTAATGTTTGGTGTTATTAAAACAATGTCATCAGCAAAGCGGAGATGGTGTAGTTGCCGACCGTCTATCTTCACTCCCATTCCTTCCCATTCCAGTTGTCACATGATGTTCTCGAATGTGGCACTGAAGAGTTTTGGTGAAATGGTATCACCCTGCCGAACCCCTCTCATGACGTCAATGATCATCTCCCTGTAGAATGGTGAGATCCTGGTAGCAAATCTTCAATACAGCTCATGGAGGATCCTTATGTATTGAGTTTGAACGCCCTGTTTGGCTAGTTGCCAATGTCATGGATGTCTTTCTTCTTGTACAGTAGTACAGTCATACTAGTTTTCCATTGGGATGGAACCTTGCATTCAGAAAGATAGCGTGTGAAAAGCCGAGCCAGTGTATTGATGAGTACTGAAGGCAGGTTCTTCAGGTGTTTGGGTCTGACCTTGTCATGCTATATATATCATCACCTGTAGGAAAACATTGCTTTGTCCTTTCTCCCTTATCACAGGAACTTACGTTTATCAGGTCACACCCATCAAAGTGCTCTCACTCCCATTCTTTTGTTTATCTGTAACCACTTCTCCACGCTCTCTTCCCCAAGCAGTTAATCAGCTTCCCCTAATCAGTTTCTGTTCAGTTGTAAGGTCAGATCTTTCTAGGACACTGAACTTATAAGGTAAGGTAAGGTAAAGGCCCTCCCGTTGATCGTCGATTTGCTCGAGCGGGCCCAGTAACGTCTCCACTGGAGACTTTGTTGTTACTGTGTCTGGCATATCGAATACTCTCGGTAGCTTGCCGGGCTCTCCGAGAGGGGTGGAGGAATCGAACTCGGGTCGGCCATGTTGGCCACTTGTAAGGCGAACGCCCTACCTGCTGTGCTATCGCTCCAGCCCTGCTATCTGAACTTATATTGTAAGTTAATTTTGCCTTTCTCCTCTCCTTATATATTTTGAATAGTTTACTTTAGAGCAATGTCCTTTTGTATAGACATAGGAATATAATTAATATTATGCTTTTTTAACTTGGTATTTATTGGTTTCAAATATTATTCATTCCCGGGCATCTGCTTTCTCAACTTAAGCCTCAGTTGCCCTCACTTCCTAGGGCCCCCAAAAGCAGGGTCCCAATGAGGGACTGGATGAAACCAGGGTAAGTGGTAAGCTATGTGCTACCCTGGCATCGATATGGGGCTGGGCCAACGTACCACAATTCTTAAGTATAAGTTAAGAGTTTGATCATGGACAAATGCTTTCATGGTCCAAAAGTAATGACGAGACTAGAACCCTGCTAGGGATAGGAAAAACTAATCTGGCCTGAGCACTGTAGTCTGAGATCGGAATTACCCCAGGAGAGCAATTCTATAGCTTAATGCATCTCTTACTGTGTCCATACAAAATGGTTAATAGTATGAATGTTTATATGTCTGTGGGACAAGGAGAGGAGAAACAAATCCATGGGATTCCATTGTTGGTTGAGTCATTCTGCTGAAAGAGAATCTGTACTAGAAGAAGCATCCCCTGAGGGAAAGAACTTTACCTCTATTGATTGTGACCACACCTATGTGTAAGCCCCAACCCCTAGATTTTGCGGATTTAACTAAACTGTAAGAGTGGGATAGGGGGTCGAGATAAGATCCAGTTTCAGAGTCAGATTTAGAAAGGGGCTCCAGATCGGGGGCTGGGAGATAAGGAGAGAGATTGGAGTGAACAGGGGTGAGAATGGAATAAATCGCATCTGATCAATCCACCAGCTTGGCCCTAGTCTCCTCCATCATCTGCCCCTTGGCCCAGGCCACCCCAGCTGGGGGCAGGGGCGGCCCAGGCCCCCCAGAACCTGGGCAGCCAGCAGAAGAGCCTTTGGGGCCACCCCCTGGCCACCCTCAAAGTTTTTTCACACTTTACCACTTGGACATTTGGGTTATTTCTAGGTCTTAGCCATTATCAATAATGATTTACTTAACATTGGTGTGTATATATCCACGAAAGGAAATTTCAATATTTCTCCAATTATGTGTGCCTCTTGGGCTGGAGCGATAGCACAGCGGTAGGGCATTTGACTTGCACACAGTCAAGGTGGCCGACCCAAGTTCGATTCCTCCACCCCTCTTGGAGAGCCCGGCAAGCTACCGAGAGTATCTCGCCCGCATGGCAGAGCCTGGCAAGCTACCCATGACGTATCAATATGACAAAAACGTTACTGGGCCTGCTCGAGCAAATCGATTAACAACGGAGGACCGTGATATATAGTGATAAATTAAAGATAAGTACATTGGAGGCACACATCATGGTCATGGTCCTCCCAATGTTCATCGATTTGCTCAAGCAGGCCCAACAACGTCTCCATCATGAGATTTGTTGTTACTGTGTTTGGCATATTGAGTATGTCACGGGTAGCTTGCCAGGCTCTACCGTGTGGGCGAGATACTCTCGGTAGCTTGCCGGGCTCTCAGAGAGGGGCGGAGGAATTGAACTCAAATCGGCCATGTTGGCTGCCTGCAAGGCAACCGCCCTACCACTGAACTATCGCTCAAGCCCATCACTATATAAAAATCAACAATAAATATGTCATTTTAAAATGATTGCATTTGCCGCCATGCTCACTGCTGCTGTCCACAAGCTCAGGTCAAGCCTCACCCATGAGTGAAACCCCAGAAAACCCAGGCATGCGGGACTTTGTGATGGAGAACTCTGGATTCAATTTTCATCATTTTCATTTCATCATCCTGTTATTCGTCGATTGCCTCGAGCAGGCCCCAGTAACGTCTCTTTCATCCTAGCCCTGAGATTATATTCAAGGCTATTTAGGAGAATGAGACCCTTCATTGTTACTGGTATCTGGCATATTTGGTACGCCACGGGGAGTTTGCCAGACTCTGCCCTGTGGGCAGGCTACATTCGATAGCCTGCAAGTTTTTCCAAAGTAGTAATGAGACAATAAGATGTCATAAAAAAAGTTCTGATAAGATGTCGCGCGGCCGCAAATGCGGCCGCGCGGTTCCGGAATCTGGATTTTATAGTCTCTGAGTCTTGGCCGCTGATGGGATTACACGGCGCCAGGGGGCCAGGTGGTGGGTGTGACCCCCGCCTATTGGAATTTGGAGGATCTGGGTGGAAGATGCTCGACTCCAATTCGAGTAGGCTTGGAGGTCTCGGCCCCGGAACCCGCGTGGCTTTGTCCCTCTGCCAGTACCTTCATGTGTGCGGAGAGTGGTCTCAGCATGGTGGTGGCTGGTCCTGGAGGTCTTCGGCTGCCGGAGCCCTGGTCGGGGCGGGGAGGAAAGCTCAACCCGCTCCCCTCCAAGGCTCCGGGGAGGAACACCCAACGCAGGGGCAGAAGACTGCACTATTCTCGTCCGGAATCTGGATTTTATAGTCTCTGAGTCTTGGCCGCTGATGGGATTACACGGCGCCAGGGGGCCAGGTGGTGGGTGTGACCCCCGCCTACTGGAATTTGGAGGATCTGGGTGGAAGATGCTCGACTCCAATTCGAGTAGGCTTGGAGGTCTCGGCCCCGGAACCCGCGTGGCTTTGTCCCTCTGCCAGTACCTTCATGTGTGCGGAGAGTGGTCTCAGCATGGTGGTGGCTGGTCCTGGAGGTCTTCGGCTGCCGGAGCCCTGGTCGGGGCGGGGAGGAAAGCTCAACCCGCTCCCCTCCAAGGCTCCGGGGAGGAACACCCAACGCAGGGGCAGAAGACTGCACTATTCTCGTCCGGAATCTGGATTTTATAGTCTCTGAGTCTTGGCCGCTGATGGGATTACACGGCGCCAGGGGGCCAGGTGGTGGGTGTGACCCCCGCCTATTGGAATTTGGAGGATCTGGGTGGAAGATGCTCGACTCCAATTCGAGTAGGCTTGGAGGTCTCGGCCCCGGAACCCGCGTGGCTTTGTCCCTCTGCCAGTACCTTCATGTGTGCGGAGAGTGGTCTCAGCATGGTGGTGGCTGGTCCTGGAGGTCTTCGGCTGCCGGAGCCCTGGTCGGGGCGGGGAGGAAAGCTCAACCCGCTCCCCTCCAAGGCTCCGGGGAGGAACACCCAACGCAGGGGCAGAAGACTGCACTATTCTCGTCCGGAATCTGGATTTTATAGTCTCTGAGTCTTGGCCGCTGATGGGATTACACGGCGCCAGGGGGCCAGGTGGTGGGTGTGACCCCCGCCTACTGGAATTTGGAGGATCTGGGTGGAAGATGCTCGACTCCAATTCGAGTAGGCTTGGAGGTCTCGGCCCCGGAACCCGCGTGGCTTTGTCCCTCTGCCAGTACCTTCATGTGTGCGGAGAGTGGTCTCAGCATGGTGGTGGCTGGTCCTGGAGGTCTTCGGCTGCCGGAGCCCTGGTCGGGGCGGGGAGGAAAGCTCAACCCTGGATTCAATGGGACCGGGAATAGTTCATCATCAGCCACCATCTAGACGCATGTCCTTCTCTCCTGGAAGGGAACATAACATGATGCTCGCCATAACTATGCCGCCAGACCCCGTGCCAGGATGTTTCACTCAGGTGCCCCAGAGGGAATGGATGAGACCCCTCCCCATCCCAGGGAACCCAGCCCCAGCAGCCAAAAACTTCCAGAATTCAACCGCCACTACACTTACAGCCGCTATCCACACACCTGGCCAAGCCTCACTCACGAGTGAACCTTTTCCCTGGACTGTGCGTTCTCAGCCTTGGGATACTTCATAGGACACACCCTACTCATACTCCAAGAGTACCACACCACATTTGATGGTGTTCAAATTAGGAGGTAACCAACTGTAGAGGGAAATATTATATTATTTCAGTTCTGCTTTGGGGTGGGATTGGTGTTTGAGATAGAAAGACCCAAAAATGGTCGTGGGAAAGTGTAATAGTGGTGGAATTGGTGTTTGAATATTAAATGTAATAAAATATTTTCAACTTTTCTATAAAATCATTTGATCACTTGGCATTCCATTACTCATCGATTTGCTCGAGCAGGCACCATTAACGTCTCCATTTGTCCCTGTCACGTGCTAGTGTAGCCCAATGGCGTCTGCTCATTCTAGGAACACGAAGAGCCTCAAACCGATCTTTCAGGGTCTTGATGAAGAAGTCTGACCATTTTGTAGGTGGGCGGCCACGCGATCTTTTAAAGTCTCGTGGAATCCAGTCAGTAATGGCTCTAGTCCAGTGGTTGTCTTCAAATCTCATTACGTGTCCAGCCCATCTGATTTTCAACACCTTGACAAACAAGACAGCATGCCCGATTCTAACCTTTGATGGAGGTCGGAACTCCGGATTCTTTCTCTCATTTGAGTGAAGCTCTATAAAATAATTTTTAATTTAATTTATTTTTATTTATTTATTTTTTATTAGTGAAACACCATGAGGTACAGTTGTAGACTTACAAACTTTCGTGCTTGGGTTTCAGTTATATAACGATTGACTACCCATTCCCTCCACCAGTGCCCATTCTTCACCACCAATGATCCTAGTAGCCTTCCCACCCCCAGACCCCATATCTGCCTGCACTGCCTCTGTGTGAGGAGTGATTACTTCTGCTGGGCACTGAGGAGAGAGACTGAGATACTTGCCAGACTTGATTGCAGAGGCATTGCTTTCTAACAGTGGTGTCCAAACCTGGACAACAACCAGCACTACCTTAGGTAGTCTTTGCAAATATAAATCCATACCTGGCCTTTTCTATGCCATCCTTTCACTATAGCTCACCCTGCTCAGATTCTCAATACCACGTGGTCACCTGAGCATTGACAGGAGCAGTCCCGGAGGCCGGCTAGCTCCACGGGGATTCCCCCAAGCAAAAGAATGTGAAATAGAAGTGTTCCTTTTTTATAATTTAATCATTTAGGGAACTTTTTAAAAAATATAGATTCCTGTGCCCAACCCATGATCTTGCCCAACCCGTGATGCCTACTTTGGGAAGGCATTTAAAAGGTCAGATAAGGGTATATTTGCAAAGACTACCCAAGGCAGTGCTGGTTGTCGCCCAGGTTTGGAGACCACTGTTAGAAAGCAATACCTCTGCAATCAAGTCTGGCAAGTATCTCAGTCTCTCTCCTCAGTGCCCAGCAGAAGTAATCACTCCTCTCACTTGTGAACATCTGTGATAATCATCATGGAGTTGGCTTATTTGTTAATGGTGAGAAGGTGGGGTGGGGTGGGGGTTGTAGAGAAGCTATTTACCTAGTTTGCAAGCCAAGGGAGAGCTTAATTAATGTCAGCGCAGATAAGATTTCCTCCTCTATCCCTGCCCTAGGAGCTCACAGGGATGACAAGAGGATTTTTAATTAATGTTTGAAAAGCATTCTGAGATTCTTGGATGAGAGGCACTGGAGAAGGGCATATGATTATTGCTGTTATTAATAGTTGTTATATTAATGGGAATAATACTGTTCTATAGACATTTTTAGAAAACCTAATGACATCAATCACTAGTGTGTTTCTGTGATAATCAATTTTCAAAGGTAATTAGGAGGGAAAAACTTCTAGGGAAATTTAAATTTGTTTCTGGTATTACTTTATCCAAGAGAACTGAACAGAATTCTGAAATTCTTGCAAGACATTTTTTTACACTTTTCCAAAGTAAATTAAAATATAAAGATTGATTTCCATGTTATCAGTAAAAAATTCTAGAAGAATATGAGGTCTGAAGAAAAATTAGGATACAGATAGGATATAGAAATGTCTAAATTTGAGGCTAAGCATTAGCTACTATTGACTTACCATTTACTATTTGCTACTATGGACTTACCATTTACTATTTAATATTAGACAACTCAAAGTTTCTATGTCTTTATTGGTACAAGTGGGAAGGATTTTAAAAAATAGTCTACTATATTTAGAGATTGGTACAAATGATGCAAGTTAATGGAGATAATGAATGTGGAAATTTTTACATGTCTGTAATTTGTTATTATAGTGCCTCTCTATAATTTGTTATTAAATCCTAACGAATTTACTGATGATGATGATGATGGTGGTGATGGTGGTGGTGGTGGTGGTGGTGGTGATGGTGATGATAAAGATGGCAACAATGATTCTATCAACAACTAAATACCGGTCACGGTCACGGTCCTCCTGTTGTTCATTGATTTGCTCAAGCGGGCCCAGTAACGTCTCCATTGTGACAATTGTTACTGTGTTTGGCATATCATATACATGACAGGTAGCTTGCCAGGCTCTTCCGTGTGGGCGAGATACTCTCTGCAGGTTGCCAGGCTCTATTGTCCTCCCTTTGTTCATTGATTTGCTCTAGCGGGCACCAGTAACGTCTCCATTGAGAGACTTCTTGTTACTGTTTTTGGCATATAGAATACACCATGAGGAGCTGCCGAGCAGATGAAATACTCTTGGTGGCCTACTGGGCTCTCCAAGAGGGACAGAGGAATCGAACCCGGCTCATCCACATGCAAAGCAAATGGCCCTACTCACTGTGCTATAACTCCAGCCAGCCCAAAACAAAATAAACCAACGCAATTAGTGATTTCCACCAGGGAAGAAGGACACAATAAATAAACAAAAGAGGGGTTAGGTTATTATGATAAAGGATAGAATTTAACTTTCAGTTGTGAACTCACAGACTATTTTTGAATGAGGTGCATCTGTAATATATACTACAGTGCACTGTTACTTTAACTTTTAAAAGTACTATAGTAAATTACATTACTACAGTATAGTAAACAAAAAAGTAATTTATTCTAAAGCCTTTGAGAATGAAATCATGATATTTCAAGGTTCCTTTTAGATTGAATTTTTAATGAGAACAGAAAAGCAATATTTAAGCACAGCATGTTTTTAAATTTTTTTTATTCTTCAGTGAATATCTACTATTGATTTCTAACTGCCCAGTTTAGTTTTGACATTAAAGATGTAGCATCAAGCAAAAAATTGATCCTTGTCCTCCAGGAGTTCACATGATTGTGAAGATAAATCAACAATAAACATAGAAAAATTAAATAAAATTGAAAAGTACAAAATTGTATGCAGACAACTAAATCAAGATAATAGCAGAGAAAAACTGAGTATACATTTTCATTGGATAGTCAGAGAAACACTATATTAATGGTAGTACTAAATAACATATTTATATGGACAGAAAAAACAAATTTAGCAAAGTTGTAGAGAGAACAGCACGATTTTCTAAAATAGAATGAGTTTGGGTTTGGAGAGATAGTACAGCAGTTAGGACACTCATCTTCCACATGACAGATATAGGTTTGAACCCTGACACCCTGTTATGATCCCCTAAGCCCCATTGTGAGTGATCACTGGATACAGGGCCATGAGCCTCACCAGGTATGCTCCCCCCAAAATAAAATAAAATAATTTTTAAAAATTTACAAAATAAAATGAGCTTATAGAATTTTTTTCGAAATAGTTTCTGTATTTTTTTTGGTTAATTTCCACCACCAACTTTTTATGTGTAAGTTAAGACTTTGCTTAAAGCCATATCTTATTGAATAATTATCATATCCTGTTTTTTTTTCAGTTCAATTAGCCTATAACCTTTCCTAGCATAATTAACATAGTATAATTCGGTTCACCATGCCACCTAAACGATAAACAATTTCTACATACCCACCCATGGGAATATGTATGCTGTTTGTGTTCACATATGCTGCAAGCCAGGAGCCTAGAATACTCAGCATATACAAACAGTATACACTGGGTTGTCAGTATGTGCACACAAACCCTTTGAAGACCACTTGTGCTGTTTCTATGGGTGGGTGACAAGCTACGATCAGCATCTGGTGCCGTCATTGGATCCACTGAGTTACTAAGAGTTGGGACCTTATACACAATAAAACATTTGGCAAAGTCTTCAAAAAGATATTTTTGAATGTTGCAGATGGAGCTGAAGATGGTGCACTGGGGCAGATGACAAAATAAACACATCCTGTATAAGTGGCACTGAGGACTGACAAAATGATAGCAACACAGGATCTTCAGACACAGAGAATAAACCTCGTCTATATTTTACAACACTGTAATATTGTGCAATATTGTGTAATATTTTTATTATGTAAAATAAAAATTGTGTAATATTTTATTATGATGCACAAATGAATAAAATTAATGTGTCAATCTTTTCTAGTCAAACTTAAACAAAATATTATCTAAACTGGAATCAATGATGTGTGTTGATTTGGAATAGTCACAGATACTTCATGTGAATTGCTTTCTTCTTAATTCTATTCCAAAGACACCTTAACAATAAATGATTTTTTAGTAATATGAGAACAATTTGGGGGATGGGGATTTTTAGGCTACACCTGGCTGTACTCAAGACTTTCTCCTAGTGGGACTGGAGTTATAGCACAGAGAGTAGGGTGTTTGCCTTGCACACGGCAACCCAGGTTTGATTCCCAGGATCCCATATGGTCTCCTGAGCACCGCCAGGAGTAATTTCTGAGTGCAAAGCCAGGAGTACCCCTGTGCATAGCCGAGTATGACCCAAAAAGAATAAAAAAGACTTTCTCCTGGTTCTGTGCTCAGGGATAATTCCTGGGAGGGTTCTGGGGACCACATATGCTACTGGGGATTGAACCTGGGTCAGACTCATGCAAAGCAAGTGTCCTACTCCCTGTACCATTATTCCAGTCCCAATAGCAGCATAATTTTTAAAAAGCTTTGCATAATGGCTGCACCTGACATTTTCACAAAAGAAAATGGCATAAAATCTGTTATAAAATACAGTGAAACAGGGTAACAATTGATAAATTCATACAGTTTTGTTTGGGGATAAGTAGTAATGCATATGAGTATTTCAAAATGGGATGAGCTTGACTTGGTGAAAAACAAAAAGCCCTTTGTGACTAAACAGTAGTGCTTATAAGATGATGTTGGAGAAGTAGACAAAAGCTGAATCACATAGATATTTGCAGCCAGAAGAAAGGTTTATTCATACACTTATGGAAAAGAGCTAACAAAAAAGGAGAAATTGATGATTTTTTTTAATATGGTGTTTAGTGATAGCACAGCGGTAGGGCATTTGCCTTGCACGCAGCCAGCCTGGCCGAGCCTGGTTCGATTCCTCCACCCCTCTCGGAGAGCCTGGCAAGCTACCAACAGTATCTTGCCTGCACGGCAAAGCCTGGCAAGCTACCCGTGACGTATTCAATATACCAAACACAGTAACAAGTCTCCAAGTGGAGCTGTTACTGGGCTCGCTAGAGCAAATCGATGAAAATGGGAGGATGGTGAGGGTGAAATCAACAATGTATACTAGCTTTCTATATTCGTCTTCTTTTAGCATGATACTGGAGCGATAGCACAGCTGTAGGGTGTTTGCCTTACAAGCAGCCAACATGACTGACCCGAGTTCGATTCCTCCACCCTTCTCGGAGAGCCCGGCAAGCTAACGAGAATATCTCGCCCGCATGGCAGAGCCTGGCAAGCTACCCGTGATGTATTCGATATGCCAAACATAGTAACAACAAGTCTCAGGATGGAGACGTTACTGGAGCCACTCAAGCAAATCGATGAACAACGGGAGGACTGTGACCGATATTTTAATCATAATTTTAGGACTAAAATTTTTTAAAAGGTTATACTTACGTTAAGTGATTAAGTGATAGTTACGTTATAACCCTGGTAAAGTAAATAAATCTAATAAGGGATAAGAAAAAGAGAAGCAATGAATTTGGATGGTTTTATTCCCCTCTTGTTACCAAAGATCTAGGCATACAAAGTCAAATAATAATGGCATAAGTGTATTTAATTATATAAGGATAATATCAATAAAAATAGCATGCAACAAAAATGTGTAACAAAATATAAGATGGACATAAAAAATTGAAATCATATGATTTATTCATTGTTTATACAAGGGAGTAACTTCAATAACAAAAATAAAAAAGGAGAAATTGGAGTGATGCTACAGGTGTCAAAGCACTCGTGTTGTACACAGATGGTCCCAAATAGATGCCTAGGATTATATATGGTTCCCTGAGTATTGCCAGGAGTGATCCCTGAACACAGAGATGGGAATAATGCTGAGTATGCTGGGTTTGGCCCGCAAGTCTGCCATAATAAAAAAAATACATAAATAATAAAAATAAATAAATAGGGGGCAAAGGAGATAGTTCAAGAGACTAGAGCACACACTATGCAGGAGAGAATCCTGAGTTCAGTTCCCAGCACCACACTGATTCCCTTAGTAACACCAGGAAATGTGATTAGTAACAATGGTTCATGGACACTTAAGACGGAACTAGCCCCTGAGCTTCACTGAGTGTTTCTTCCTCTCCCCCAAATAATTGCATTAATCTGTCTGTCCTCCCGTTGTTCATCGATTTGCTCAAGCGGGCAGAGTAACGTCTCCATTGTGAGACTTCTTGTTACTGTGTTTGGCATATTGAATACTCTCGGTAGCTTGCCAGGTTCTCCAAGAGGGGCGGAGGAATCAAACCCGGCTCGGCCAGACTGACTGTGCGCAAGGCAAACGCCCTACCACTGTGCTATCTCTCCAGCAGCAATTGCATTAATAAGGAATTAAAATAAAATAACAAAATAAAATTAAAATAAAAAAAGCAAAAGTAAAAATAAACAAATTATGTGGTGGTGGAACAAAAATAAAACCCCTGGAAATATATGACCAGGGAAAGCACACCTGGTTGCAGTGTGGCCAGAAATTACCTGCAGCAGTGGGTTTCACAGACAGCAGAGTTGGTGCTCAGGGATGCACCGAGGATCTTGAGTGGTGAACAGAGTAGATGGTAGATTCAGCTTGTGGGCTTATGCTTACAATAATGTGCTCAGTGAGGAGCTATCCTGGGGGCACCACCACATTATTTGTTTATTTTTACTTTTGATTGTCTTGCTACAGCAACTATTCATCTTAGAATTTTTCAGCAAAAAAAAAAAAAGGATGCATATATTTGGGCACATATGTTTGTATATACATACTTACAGGAAAATGCAACCAGAAAATTACCACAATATAATAGCTAAACGATATGCATTCTCCCTGTTGGTATTTAACATTTTTGTAGGAAATCTCAACAAAAGAGAGGTATATGAGCAAATAAAACAAAGGTGAGATTTTTTTGATATTTGAATTCAGTTTTCTCTTAATTATTGTTTGTAACTACTAAAATCAGAGACAAGTAAAGAACTTTTTCATAACAGATGAGTTAACTTCACTAGTTTTATAAAAAAAAATTTAGTTAATGTATAAGAATATATGAAATAAAATTCTGTCAATTCCAAAGAGCTAAAAGTATCTATAAGATTAATTTTACAAGGAGTTTTCATGAGCTATAGAATGAAATATTGAAAAGACACTAAGTGATCTCAAAAATATGTAAAAATATATTTATTTTAAATATGTGTCAATAGAATGTCAGTATTCCCTTTATAAATTTATATTTCATAAAATTCCCCTCTAGCAATGCCAAGCGTTCGTGTTTAAAAAGACAAGTTGATTCTTAACCTATTATGAAAACAGTAGTGTCCAAATAACTCAAGAAATATTACAAAGAAATTTAACCTATATTTAACCTACATTAAACATTATGTAATCATAGAACATAACCTCCACAATTTGCTCATATAATCTGATGGTGATGAATGCAATACTTTACTTCAATCGTCAGAAAAGGGTATGTGATTTGTTTTTGCCATATCTGGATTGCCTACCTCACACTTAAATATGAAATATGAGAGCAGCCAGGAGTAAGTCTCAGTGAAGCACCTGCCTTGCATATGTAAGTTCTAGAGAATTCCAGTTCTAGAGAATCATGGCGGGGAAACACGACTTTAAAATGCTAGGATGAAAATTTCTGCTTTAACTGGAATATTTTTGCTTAACTACTCAATTAGAATATTGTACACCCGATCAGAGTGTTTATTCAGTGCGACGGCCATTGTCATTTATAGTCCAATTTTTTATCTTAATCATAAAATGTTTAGGAATCTATGAAATTTAACTTTAGGAACAAAGCGTTCAGCAGGGTTGATTGATATTATTTTTACATTGTTCTGGCAATCCACAGAAAGAGAAGAGCCTTAATTTTTAAAACCCATTTTAGTCATTTTATGACAATTAAAATTGTTTAATAAACATCTTTTTCAAAGAAAAAAAAAATTCTAAGTTCACTCACCACATCACCCCACATCAAGTCCCTGGCTTTCCTGCTATGATTCCCCAATAGCACAAACAAGTATGTTAGGCAGCACAACCAAATGTGAGACCTCTGTCCTAACAAGCTGGATGTGTAAGAGCACTGCAACAACAATTTAAAAAAAAAAAAAGGAACAAAAGAAAAATTAGTACATTTAAGCAATGTAAAATTTCAAATATCAGTTTTATATAGACATTGACTTAAAATGATGGGAGAAGTATTTTTTTTCTATACAACTGGAAAGAAAAATTTTCTAGCTCAAAGCAACTGGATGCAGAGATAATAAAATTTTGAGAATTCAAGGTTTTGGTTATCTGCTTGCCATAAAAATAGTGAATCACACCCCCAAAACAACTGTAGATTGAAATAGATCATGTTCAACCCATAAAGATAATTTCTAATTTTCTAACAATATTATCATGTCATCTACAAATAATGATAATTTGACTTCTTTTCCAATCTGGATGCCCTGATTATCGCTTACTAACTGCTATGGTGAGCATTTACAATATTAAATTAAATAATGGTTGTGAGAATGGGAAACCTTGTCTTGTGTTTGATCTTAGAGAAAAGGCTCTGGTTTTTGCACTGGTTCATTGGTTGGGTGGGTTTCTATGCAACTCTCCCATCAAATTTTCTGTGCTCCCTTTAAACTGTTAATGTTGTGAAATTTGGAGTAGTTATTGCTCAGTTATTGCTCAGGGGACTCTGTGCCAGCCTTTTTTGCTTGGGGTGACACAGAGGGTAGCAGGTGAGAGCCTTCCCCACCCCAGGGGACCCAGCCCTGGCAACCAACCTCCACTACCCAACTGCCGCCACGCTCTGGGTTGCTTTTCAAATCGCTCGGCCATGAAGCAGCCATGCAACACATCATAAGACACTTCCTACCCATTTTCCATAATTACCACACCATGTTTGATGGGGCTCAGAGAGTATATATATATATATATATATATATATATATATATATACTCTCTGAGGGCAGCTGAATATATATATATATATATATATATATATATATATATATCACTGTATCACTGTCATCCCGTTGTTCCTCAATTTACTCGAGCAGGCGCCAGTAATGTCTCTATTCCTCCCAGTCTGAGATTTTAGCAGCCTCTCCTTACTCATCTTTCCCAACGATTAGAGCTGCTCTCTCTCTCTCTCTATATATATATATATATAAATAAATATATACATATACATATATATATGGACTGGAGCGATAGCACAGCTGTAGGGCGTTCGCCTTACAAGCGGCCAACATGACCGACCCAAGTTCGATTCCTCCGCCCCTCTCGGAGAGCCCGCCAAGCTACTGAGAGTATTCGATATGCCAGACACAGTAACAACAAAGTCTCCAATGGAGATGTTACTGGGCCCGCTCGAGCAAATCGACGATCAACGGGAGGGCCTTTACCTTTACCTTTACATATATATATATATATATATATATATATATATATGCCTCTCGAAGAGTCCAGCAAGCTACCAAGAGTATCCTGCCTGCATGGGCAGAGACTGGCAAGCTCCCGGTGGTGTATTCAATATACCAAAACCAGTAACTATAACAGATGTCATTCCCCTGGCCCTGAAAGAGCCTCCAATCTCTGGGAAAGACAAGTAAGGAGAGGCTGCTAAAATCTCAGGGCTGGAATGAATGGAGACGTTACTGGAGCCCATTTGAGTAAATTGACGAACAACAAGATGACAGTGATACAGTGATATTGCGCAGTGGCTGCACATGGCCTGGGAGCTGTGAAGCTGGGCTAATTACACGCCAGAGGTTTGGTGCCTTCTGGGCCAATCTAGAAGGAAAAGAGGGACATATGCCTCCCCCCATTCCAAGAAAGCTGAAGTTTTCAACCTGAGAGGTCTACTAGAACTAGTAAAAAAGTTTACTGCCATTGAGAAACTGAGTGCTTTGATTATATAAGTGCAGTATTTTTAACTTTTATTTACATGCACATTCCTTATTCAGAAAATACAATTTCATATAGACCATATACAATTTAATATGCACCATATATAATGTACATTCATGCGTTATAAATCTTCATGTAGCGTTTTTGAAATGTATCAAGACACAAAACCTTTTTTTTTTTTTTGCTTTTTGGGTCATACCCGGTGATGCACAGGAGTTACTCTTGGTTCATGCACTCAGGAATTACTCCTGGCAGTGCTCAGGGGACCACTTGGGGTGCTGGGAATCGAACCTAGGTTGGCCGCGTGCAAGGCAAACACCCTACCTGCTGTGCTATTGCTCCAGCCCTGACACAAAACCATTTTTAAGTGAATCTCCTTTACAAAGAGTGGCCCCTTCTCAGTGACATCTTTAATAAATGACCTCTTTTCTTTTTTTTGTAATCCAGTATATATGGTATGTGCTGTGGCAGTTCTTAGAGTGTAAGAGTTGGATTTTACCATCTTTATTCATGTCTGCTTTATTTCCTTTTGAAACAATTGATACGATTCTCTGTCTAACTAGCGTTCACAACAGGGCCAGTATATAGGAATTTGTTAAGGTCACACTTCACTCATCATTCACCCTTACATTTTTCCCTGAAAGGGACACTTCTGGAAAAGGTTTAAGGGTGCCACAGACAGGGACATATGGCACAGCTCTGTCAGGCATGAGTTACCCATTCATCCAGAAGCAATCTGACTGCCCTGTCCCCTTGGTTACCCTGACTGATCACTTGACTATTCAGCTGCCCTTATTATTGTAATCCCTCAGAGGGCCATCTGCTCTGCTCACGTGGGAATGCGGCCCCAGGGAGAAGTACTCAGTTGCCCTGCATCTTCAAATCAGGTCAATTACACCACTGCTCCTTAATTGCTCCTGACGGCTGGGCTATTGTGTATGAATCATCAGTAATTTCCAGTTCATTGTGACTAAAGATTCTAGGTTAATAAAGGTTCCAACCTATCCCCCAGGGCCTCTGGTCCCACTCTAGGAGTACATGTTGCAAAGCGTGCTGGGTTCCGTTTCACACCCTAGTGACCGAACTTCAAGTTAAAGTGGAAGTTAAAATCATAACACAAGAAAAGGTGTTGCTTAAAGGCAGAAATTCCCTTTGCAGAATTGCAGAAAAAACACAGTACCCCTGATCAGTGACTTGAGCAGCAGACTGCAGCTTAGATGGTACTGGTGGCACCACCTGAGAAGTGACTAGTGCCACCAGTGGCTATGGTAAATGACATGTCAAGTTTAGGGACCTTTAGCAAAATTTGTAAAGCGAAATCACCTTTCCAAGATTTCTCCTTTAAGAATCTCTGGAGGTCCAGAGAGATAGTACAGGGGGTAAGGAGTCTTATCCTAATAAAGAACCTGAAAATGGTCCCCCAAGAACTGCTAGGAATAACCCCTGAACTCCACAGTAAGCTCTCTCTCTCTCTCTCACTCTCTCACTCTCTCTCACTTTATATACGTACACACAGATAGATAATATACATATATAGTATACATACATATATATTATTCATAAAAATAAATTCTCAAGGTCAAGGGTATTATTTATGTTTTCCAGAATATTAATAAGCTTGAAAGTTCAAATTAACCTAGCCTTTTCAGTTCAAAAAATAAAAAGTACATGAGTCCAGATTCTGCTTCCAACATAGTAGCATTGTAGCACTGTCCTCCCATTGCTCACGGATTTGCTCGAGCGGGCCTAGTAACATTGTGAGACTTGTTACTGTGTTTGGCATATGAATACATCACGGGTAGCTTGCCAGGCTTTGCGGTGGGCGAAATACTCTCCGTAGCTTGCCAGGCTCTCCAAGAGAGGCGGAGGAATCGAACCTGAGCCAACCAGGTCAGCTGCGTGCAAGGCAAATGCCTTACCCACTGTGCTATCGCTCCAGTATTAAACTGAAACAAAACATGATACCATAGCTATTGCAAATACAACATTATTTCTCGGATTTTAAAAACTTGACATACAGAAACCTCACTTAAAAGAAATCCTAGAAGAAAATCTTCACACATGCTAAGTACATGTAATTCAATTAAAACATGCTTTACAAATTCACTAGGAAGTGATGCTAGTTTGTTGTCTCCATGGAAGAAGAAGGAGGTTCTCCTCACCAAGTTGTAGCTGAGCCAAAAATATAATGCCGTAGTCCGGCAGAGGAAAAGCCTCTGTAATTTCAACTTCTGTTTTTCTCCAATGAATTCTTCATTTACAACAGCTCCTTTAAATACGTATAAGAATATTTCTTTTTGTGTTTCCAAGTGTGCTCAGTTGTTTTATATTGTTGAATAATCCCATTTCAAATATTCTAAATAAACCCATTTTTCCTGGATTTAAAAATAAAATTTATTTTTCAGTATAGGTTTAGAAGTTAATTCCAATGTAATCAGGCAGAAAAAAAGAAATGCAGATTAAAAAAGAAGTAAAACATCACTACTTGAACATTGCATAATTACATACATATAAAATCCAAATGACTCCATCATAATTATTATAAATAATCCAGTAAAATGATAGAATACAAAACATATATAAACCCATTGCGTTTTTAAGAAAATAATTGCATTTACAGTTGCTTCATGAAAGATAAAATATTTGGAGGTAGCCTAACAAAAGGATTGAGCAATAGCACAGCAGTTAGGGAGTTTGCCTTGCATGCGGCCAACTTGGGTTCAATTCCTCCCCCGTCTCAGAGAGCCCGGCAAGCTACCAAGAGTATCCTGCCCACATGGCAGAGCCTGGCAAGCTCCCCGTGGCATATTCAATATGCCAAAAACAGTAACAACAAGTCTCACAATGGAGACTAACACCCAAGAATAGTCAAGATAAGTACCAGGAGTTTCACTCCATGGCTTGGAGGCCAGGCGCACCTGCTGGGGGAAAAGGAAGCTCAGATAGAGAAGGGAGCACCAAGTAAAGGCTGTTGGGAGGATCCTCCCAGGATGGGAGATGCATGCTGAAAGTGGACTATAGACCAAACATGATTGCCACTCAATGCCTCTTTTGCAAACCACAAAACCCCAAAGGAGAGACAGAACAAAAGGGAATGCCCTGCCACAGAGGCAGGATGGAACGGAGGGGATGTGGGTGGGAGGGATACTGGGATCCGTGGTGGTGGAGAATGGGCACTGGTGGAGGGATGGGTACTCAATCACTGTATAACTGAAACCCAAGCACAAAAATTTGCAACCCTACAACTGTAACTCATGGTGTTTCACTAGTAAAAATTAAAAAAATAAAAAATAAACAAAAACAGTAACAAGTGTCTCAATGGAGACGTTACTGGTGCCTGCTCGACCAAATTGTTGAACAACAAGAAGACAATGCTATGGTGATAGGCTAACAAAGAAGGAGAAAGAGATACACATGTAAAATTGTAAGACATTGTTAAAAATAAAGAGAAAACAAAGTCATAAAATAAAGAGATAGCAAAGAGTGTATGTATACTGGGCTGGAGCGATAGCACAGCAGGTAGGGCGTTTGCCTTGCAAGCAGCCAACATGGCCAACCTGAGTTTGATTCCTCCGCCCCTGTTGGAGAGCCTGGTAAGCGACGGAGAGTATCTCGCCCGCATGGCAAAGCCTGACAAGCTACCCGTGATGTATTCGATATGCCAAACACAGTAACAATTGTCACAATGGAGACGTTACTGGGTCCACTCAAGCAAATCGGTGAACAACGGGAGGACAGTGATAGTATGTATCCTATAAAGTGACCATCATACTTAAGAAAATCCACAGAGTCAGAACAATCATTATCAATATAGTTATGTCATATTTTAAGAAAATAGGACAATTCCAAAATTTGCATGGAACCACAAACCACTCTAAATAACCAAGGGAGATCTGAAGGAAAATAAAACAAATAAAAGGTTTATTCTCTCCGACTTCAAACTATGTTACATAACAGTAGTAATTAATGTGGTGTGGTGTGAAACAAAAACAGACACATAGACCTACTGAATAGAACCCAGAAATAATCCCACACATATACCAACATCTAAACTATAATAGCACTGTAGCACTGTAGCACTGCCCCCTCATTGTTCATCTATTTGCTCGAGCGGGCACCACTAACGTCTCCATTGTGAGACTTGTTGTTACTGTTTTTGGCATATCAAATACACCACGGGAAGCTTGCCAGGCTCTGCCCATGCAGGCACGATACTCTTGGTAGCTGCCAGGCTCTCTGAGAGGGACAGAGGAATCGAACCCAGGTCAGCCACGCACAAGGCAAGTTTTGCTATAACTCCAGCAAAACTATCTTAAAGGAACCAAAACCAAAAAATGGTGAAAATAAAGCTCTCTTTAACTGATGGGGCTGTGAAAAGGACTGCCACAAGGAAAGAAAAATAGAAGTGTATCACTTCAATACCATATACAAAAACATAACTCAAAATCAATTAAAGACACATATTACAAACCAGAGAGATACCTTATGAGGTTGAAACATGCTTTGCTTGCAAGAGGTTAGAGTTTGATCCCTGGCACTATGTGGTCTTCTGAGAACTGCCAGGAGTGAACCCACAGAATTGAGCCAGGAATAGGTTCTAAGCAGTTCCAGGTATGGTCCTCCAAAAAGTATATATAAAAGGAGATATATTAGACTCAAAACCACAAAACAAAAGACAATTAAGTGATATACTTCATGATCTCTCATCAAAGACGGTTGTATTTGGACTTCAGAGAGAGGTAAAAACCAAAACCAAAAATAAATAGGGAAGTGGTACACCAAAATTTAAAAAACAGCAAAAGAAACTACCAAGAAACAAACAAAAGAATCAAACTATCAGCTGAGAGAATATATTTACTCATGCTCAGTCTAAAAAGTTTGATGTCCAAAATTATTTAAGGCACACAAGTTTACAACAAATAAACAAGTAGTTCATTTTTTTTAAACAGGCAAAAAAAAAAAAACCAGGAAAACATGTTCCCCAAGAAGGAATAAAGATGTCCTATAGACACATATAAGGAAATTCTCAATATCACTTATTATTAGAGAATTTCTAATAAAACCCACGATTCCATATGACCACAATTCCATATGACTTGGTGAAAATAACCCATAGCTGTCACTGTCCTGTCACTGTCCTCCTGTTGTTCATCGATTTGCTCGAGCGGGCCCAGTAACGTCTCCATTGGGGAAACTTTTGTTGTTACTGTGTTTGGCATATCAGATACGTCACGGGTAGCTTGCCAGGCTCTGCCCTGGGCGAGATACTCTCAGTAGCTTGTCGGGCTCTCTGAGAGGGGAGGAGGAATCGAACTCTGGTCGGCCATGTTGGCTGCGTGCAAGGCAAACGCCCTACCGCTGTGCTATCACTCCAGCCATATAAAAAAAAAAAGACTTAAAAAAACAAGTGTTTTTTAGTTTGTTAAGAACAAGAAACTCAGAATGTTTTTGTTGTGAATCTAAACTGGTGTAGCCTCTATGTAAAGTCTATGTAAAGCAATATGTATTAGTCTTTTAAAAATAAAATTTAAAATTCCATATGCCATTCCTAGTTATTTATCTAAAAGATTAGAAAACAACTTGAAATAATAATTGCACTTCTATGTTCATAACAGAATGTTTTGTCACCATCAAACATGGAATCATCAACCTAAATGCCTTTCAATAAATAACTGCATAGAGAAGCTGAAAAACATATCATGAATTGTTGGAGTACACGGAGCTTAGGTTTATCAGATTGTAACCATCACAGTGCTCCCGAGTCATTTCTATTACTTTGTCTGTAACCATTTCTATGCTCTCTTCCCCAACCAATTTGTAAGGTCTCATCCTTCTTAGACACTGAAGCTGTACTGTAAGTTAATATTGCCTTTCTCCTCTCCTTATGTCTTTGGAGCAGTTTACTTGAATGCAATGTCCTTTTGTATAGATATAGGAAGACAATTAATTAATATGCTCCGTAACTTAGGAATTGATTGGCTTTGAATATTATTCACTCCTGGGCATCTGCCTTCTCAACTTAAGCCTCAGTTGCCCTCACTTCCTAGCACCCCAAGGGCAGGGTCCCGACGTGAGACTGGATAGAACCAGGGCAAGCCGGTAAGTTATGTGCTAACTGGCATCGTGATGGGCCAGGCCAAGGTGCCACGATTCTTAACTATAAGTTAAGAGGTTGGTCATAGGCAAATGATGTCATGATCCAATAGTAACGACGAGACTAGAGCCCTGCTGCTAGGAATAGGAAAGATATCTGGCCTGAGCACTGTAGTCTGAGATCGAGATGGGCCTAGGAGAGCAATTCTATAAGATCAAAGTATTTCTAACTGTGTCCATACAAAATGATTAATATTATGTATGCTTATATGTTGGTTGGACAAGGAGAGGAGAAACATGTCCTAGAAGCAGTTTTCCTGTGTGTCCTGACTAGCTTGGATGAGACTGCTTTCTCCCCTTCAAACTGTCTTCAGTAAATAATTCCAGTATATTGAGACAGTTTCCCCTTTCTCTCAGAACCCTAGCTGGTCTTAGATATGCAGATCTCAGGTGGTAGCAAGGATTGATCTTTGGGATGTAGATTCCCAGCTCTAGCCAGGCTGGTCTTTGGGATGCAAATCAAGCTGCTTGCAGCTTGTGAAAGTGCTTGTGAAAGGTTTCAGCTTGGCTTTGTATCTTCTTTCCAGAGGCCAGTATTACTGGCCTGCGGATGTAAGGAAACAATGTGGATGTAAGGGAACAATGCATGTTTGCCCCCTCAATGTTCTTTCTGTAACTCCTTTTGATGACATCACTGTAATGCGCCCTTTAGAGGTACTATGATCTATATAAGGGAGATTTCAGGGCTCTCTGGGGGGACACGTGCATCAGAGAACCTGGGAAGATGGGGCTGAGGACAGAAGCTGAGAGAACAAAGGTGCACGTGCTTGAGGATTCCTGAGGCCTCCATGACATACATCTCTTCCATGTAATAAACCGCTGCTAAGACCAACCAGCCTGGCCCTCGTTTCCTTCCTTCGCCTGACCATCGCCATCGACCTCCCTGGAGTGGGGAAACTGCCTGACCACCGGCCTTTTATTTTTTGTGTGATTACACAACTGGCGTCCCTGGGCCGGCACCAGCCTCCAACCGGTGCACAACTAAAGGTAAGAAGAGCGTTCGGTACACCCCCACTCTAGAAAAGTTTAGTGGGAGAACTTAGATTTTGTGGTGTGGTGAATTAAACTGCTAGCTGTACTGCTCCACTAAGATGGGACAAAAACAGAGTCGCGTTGATGTAGGCAGGTAGACAGGGAGGGCCCCCTCCCGAGGCAAGGACAAAAGCCAGCCCTGCAGAAAATAGGAAAACAGGAACTAAGGCTTGATAAGACCCTCATCTGGCTCCAGCAACAGACCCAAAGAAGCTCCTCTAGGAACAAAAGGCCAGGAAAGGAATTTCAAAGAAGACCATCACCACACCCATCCTCCCTGGCAACCTCCTTAGCAACGGGACATTTACCTGGGAAGAAGCCCCATGTGGGGGCAGGTTGGAGGAACCCTATAAAGGCCACCTTGAACAAAGGAAGCGTGCGCATTTGCTGCCCGAGCCCATGTGCTGCTTGTGCCCACGTGGCCGAGCACATGTGGTGCCCGAGCACATGTGTCGCCCTCATCTCCCCTCTTGAGATGTGTACTTTCATGCTTTCGTGTCTAACTTTACTCTCTCACTCTCTCTCCCTCCCTCCATATCTAAAAATCCTCCAAATAAAATCTATTTACTTCACTGCTTGTCTACTCCTGAAATTCCTTTCTGCGAGGCGAGACAAGAACCCAGCAACCCTGGGTCCCGAGTGGCAGAGGCGGATGGGGAGAAAGTGACTGTCTTTCTCCTCCCTGTTTCATATAAGTCAGTCACCCGTGGGGCCCACCAACATCAGCGTGAATTCCTCTAAAAATTCTTTACGCCAAACTGATCGTGGCCATTTTTTTATTGAATTGATTAAGCATTTTGCAAAGAGAACTGGACATAGTGTTTCTCGGGACCAACTCCGGTCCTGCCTAAAAACTGTTTATAAATTTCAACCCTGGTTTCCAGATAAGGGTACCTTGGCGCCTGAGGTTTGGGAAAAGGTTAAAGGTAATGTCTTCAAGGAATTTAAGGAAGGGGCTCAAATCCCTAAACAATCTGGGTAACTTGGGAAATTGTCTATTCCGTTCTTAAGGCTTTGGAAGATAGCTCCGAGGAGGAGGATGTTAGATATACTATGGAAGGCTTTCCTTAGGAGCTAAGCAGAGAGGATTTTAAGATTAAGGATGAAATTAAGAAAGTTCCCACTACTGAGAGAGCCTTACCCTCGGCTCCTCCCATACCCAAGCCTAGAAAGAAGCCTGATGCGCAATGTTTGACTGCTCCTGTACCCAAGCCCGGAAAGCAGCTCAAGGCATTTACAGTACAAACACGTTCTCAGAGCAAAAATCTCTCTGCCACTGGTGAATTAACGTTCCCTACTGATATCAAGCCAGAGAGACCCCCACCTCCTCTGTATGACTCCACTTCTAGTGCGTCAGAGGAAAGTGATGCATATGATGAGCCAGCTACCACTTCCTCAGATTCTGAGTCTGAGAGCGGCTTGCTACAGGAAGCTTCTCACAGGAGCCGCCGCTCCTCAGCCAAGAGGCCTCCAGGCCGCTCGGGACATGCTCCCGATAGAAGCTTACAGCTGAAACCTCTCAACCGTAAGTGGTCAATCCCACCCAGACCCCATGAGCTCCGTCTCTTTTTTCCCATCCAGCTGGAGGAGAATCAGTCTCTGTCTTATGAAGGGTTAAGAATGGATGCACTCAGTAATTTCAAAAAGGCCTGTGCCCTGTACAGACCTACATCTCCGTACTGTAAGGAGTATCTTACAGGCTGGAGTAAAAAGGCTCACTGGGTACCTCCAGATTTTCATGTGGTTGCTAAGACGTGCTTAAGCCCTTCTCAGTACATCCAGTGGAGGATGTGGTTCAGTGATGAGGCCAAGGCAAAACTTCAGAGCCTAGGCCATGCTGGACGGAAATTTTCAGGAATTAAATTGACTTATGAGATGTTAATAGGTGCAGGGAAATGGCATGACCCTAAAGAAGCAAGTCACCTTGCCTCGTGCTGTTTTTGCTCATGTCAGTGACCCCGCCCTGTGGGCCTGGGAGAGGATTGATGCAGATGCTGAATTCAAGGGAAGCTATACAAAGATTATTCAGGGTGCTACAGAGCCTTATGCAGACTTCATAGGGAGGTTGATGGAAGCCATAGAAAGGCAGGTTAAGGATAAGGAAACCCAAGAAATTTTGTCCAAACAATTGGCTTTTGAAAATGCGAATGAGGATTGCCAGGCCATTGTGCACCCCATTAAGGAGAAGGAGGACATAATGGGGTACTTGAAGGCATGTCGGAATGTTGGTTCTATCAAACATCAGGCACGTATTAATGCTGTTGAGGACTATGCCATACAGAGGCAAATTCAGGCCAAATGTTTTAATTGTGGGAAGTCAGGCCACCTTCGTAAGGACTGCAGGGCACCTCCCAAACGTGCAACTGTTAGACGACCACCTGGACCTTGTCCACTCTGCCATAATGGAAACCATTGGGCCAGAGATTGCCCCTCCAATCTTGGTGTAATTGGTGACCCCATTTCGGGAAACGTGCAGTGGGGCCAGCCCCAGGCCCCGCAAAATCAGGGGACATTCCCAGCTGCAGCCTTTCTCCCCAGTGTGGAGCTTCAGAGCTCCAGTCAGTAGATTCTCTGCAACCAGCCACAGCAGTGAATGCCGCTTTGGATATTTCTTGCTCTGATACAGTTAGCATTTCTCCCACCCAGAGCCCCTACAGATTAAATTCTGGTGCAACAGGACAAGATTTGAACCCCCAGGTAGAAAAGGAATTTGCTCAAGCAAACATTACAAGCAGCACATCAGGTTTTCACGGTTGTCTTGAAGTGAAGGGAAAGGCATCTCTGATCCCGGACTCTGTTCCTCATGGAGCGCATCTAGAGGCTCACCGACAAGCAGTTGAGTTCAGGGAACAAGCTATCCCGCGTATGGGACATGCGGAGCTGAGTTCTGCACCTAACGTGCATCAGGTTTTGAGCCAAGAAAAAAGTGAGAAACTTTGGAATCAAAGCGTTGTGTCTATTGGTGAATTTGCGCTGGCAAACCGAGCAGAAATTTGTGTAAAAGGATCAACTACCCTGAGAGACCTCAGTCAGGTCAGAGGTGGAGAAAGCCTTCTCTAGTTTCTAGTCTTGATTCCCAAGAACATCTGCCAGGAACTCAGTCTGGACAACCGACTCTCAGGTTTTTTTATCAGAACCAATGGTGAACTTCCAAAGAAGGTTATTCAAAGACTCAGGCTGGTACAGTTTAATTTTTGGAGAAGTGAACTTCTTCTAGTTCATGAGATGCCACCTCTGGGAAAACGGCTTCAGGGCCAGTGGGTACGTGGTTATTCTCCCACTCGGCCATTGTTTATTGACCCAGGAGGCACAGAGATGCCTCATTCCTGGGTGCTCACCCACTCAGCCATTACAGACGCTGAGTCTGGTGAGGGACAGAAGGCATTGTCGCTAGGATGCATGTGTGTGTGTATGGTGATGAAGCAGGTTATTTTTGATATCAGGAAAGAGCTTCCAATGAAGGCTATAACTTGCCACACTGGTTTTTTTCACTCGCCCATGTGCCAGGGCCTACTAATATCATCTCAGATTCAGTTTATGTTGGTCTCTTCCCTGGTATTGTGACTGAGTTTCTAGGTACATCATCAAACGCTATATAGCTCAACAATTGCTTCAGCAGCAACAGGCTCTTATACAAAAGCGCTCTGAACCTGTTTTAATTACTGTTATCAGATCTCATTCTGGTCTTCCTGGACCTATGAATCGGACATAGTTAATAATAAATAAATAAATAAGGAGGAAAGCCCCGTTTGACTCCTTGTCTTTGACATTGTTTTCTTTAAAATTTTGAATTTACCTCAAGGGGAGTCATATACAGCAGCTGAAAAGCATTTTCAGGAAGATGCACAGACTCAGAAAATTATTAACTTTTCTTATTTGATTAAAATTGACGAAGACAAGGTAGCAGGGAGACACCTCATTTGAGGAAAAAGCTATATTTTTCTTTCAACAGATAACTCCACTAAGAAACTTTGGGTCCCATTGCATTTCATCAGGAGCCGAATTCATCTACCTGCATTAATTTCAGATCTTTGCAGTCTTACAACTCTAAATTCCAGCTCCAAGCCATTGCCAAGTTGATTTCACCTGGAATCCACAAGGTAATCAGAGGAGCCAGCATAAGAAGTCCTGCAGCAATGGCCTTTAACATATCATGAGATCAAATTAAAAGCATTCCTTATACCCTTCTCTTATAGGTTGTGGCTTGGACAACGCCTGGTCCCCATATTTTGGATTTTAACAATTCTTTAATTTTATCCCCTCCTTGGAATTCACAGGTGCCTCATCTCCTGAAGGAGGAAGGAATAACTTTTAATAGGAACACCTTTTAATTTCTCTCTAGGATAACTGTTTCTCTCGGAGTTCCCCTGCCTCTTTCTCTACCCCTAGACATGGAGATGAATCAAACCCCAATGCTCAAAGCCTCTGATAACTTTTAAAAAGTGTTTTTTCCAGACATAAGCTAGGTTGCACATCTATGACTGCCAGTGAACCTGAACAGAGAATGGCTGCATTCCCCTGCTGAAGAGCTCCTGACAGAAGTTGTGATGCTCCTGTTCCAGTGCTCCCTGCCTGATCCAGTACTTCCTGAAGTTTGCAGGACTCTTTAACAGTTGTTTCTCTGGGACTCATTGCTGGAACTCATTGTGTGACTACTACTGCTGCTGTTGTAGAAACAACTTTTCAAATTGTGATCTGGACACCTCATTTCTTCAAAAAGCAGCTGAATGACTCTGATCACCCTTGAACAGTGCAGGACTATTGGACACTTTACAACAAGCACTGCTCAGGGTTCAGGGGTGGATTGAAGTTTTAGTACTACTACAAATGAGACTGTTTTGTGATTGGAATTGTTACTCTGTCTATTTCAAAATTTTGTGTTTTTGTAAACAGAAAAGGGTGAGATGTTGGAGTACACGGAGCTTAGGTTTATCAGATTGTACCCATCACAGTGCTCCCGAGTCACTCCCATTACTTTGTCAGTCTGTAACCACTTCTATGCTCTCTTACCCAACCAATTTGTAAGGTCTCATCCTTCTTAGACACTGAAGCTGTACTGTAAGTTAATATTGCCTTTCTCCTCTCCTTATGTCTTTGGAGCAGTTTACTTGAATGCAATGTCCTTTTGTATAGATATAGGAAGACAATTAATTAATATGCTCCGTAACTTAGGAATTGATTGGCTTTGAATATTATTCATTCCTGGGCATCTGCCTTCTCAACTTAAGCCTCAGTTGCCCTCACTTCCTAGCACCCCAAGGGCAGGGTCCCGACGTGGGACCGAATGGAACCAGGGCAAGCCGGTAAGTTATGTGCTACCCTGGCATTGCGATGGGCCATGCCAAGATACCACGGTTCTTAACTATAAGTTAAGAGTTTGATCATAGGCAAATGCTGTCATGATCCAAAAGTAACGATGAGATTAGGACCCTGCCGCTAGGAATAGGAAAGATATCTGGCCTGAACACCGCAGTCTGAGATCGAGATGGCCCTAGGAGAGCAATTCTATAAGCTCAAAGTATTTCTTACTGTGTCCATACAAAATGATTAATATTATGTATGCTTATGTTGGTTGGACAAGGAGAGAAGAAACACGTCCTAGAAGCAGTTTTCCTAACGTGTCCTGGCTAGCTTGGATGAGACTGAACCTTTCCCCCTCCAAAGTGCCTTCAGTAAATGATTTCAGTATATTGAGGCAGTTTCTCTTATCTCACAGGAGCCTAGCTGGTCTTAGGTAAGCAAATCTCAGGTGCTAAGCCAGGCCTGATCTTGGGTATGTAGATACCTGGCTCCAGGCAGGCTGATATTTGAGATGTAGGCTCCAAGCTCTAGCAGACTCCTCTTTGATGTGTTAATCCAAATAGCTTATAAAGGTGAGGCCAAGATTACTGGCCTTGCAGATGTAAAGAAACAATGTGGATGTAAAGAAACAATGTATGTTTGCTGCCTCAATGTTCTTTCTATAACTCTTTTTGATGACATCACTATATTGGCCCTTTAGAGGTACCATGATGTATATAAGGGAGATTTCGGGGGCTCTCTCAGGGTGCATGTGCTTGAGGACTCCTGAAGCCTCCATGACATACATCTCTTCCATGTAATAAACTGCTGCTAAGACCAACCAGCCTGGCCCCCATTTCCTTTCTTCGCCTGACCATCGCCATCGACCTCCGTGGAGTGGGGAAATGGCCTGACCGCCGGCCTTTTTATTTTTGTGTGCTTACACACACTCCCACCCTCATCCCTTCACTGCACTACAAAAAACAAAACAAACAAAAACTTAGACTGGAAATGTGGCTTATTTCAGTAGTAGAATAGAGTACAAAAGACTAATTTTTTTCATTTTTTTATAATTTTATTTATTGAATCACTGTGAAAGCAGTTACAAAGCTATCGGGTAAAAGTCTTGATCATACAATGATGAAACACTCGTCCCTTCACCAGTGCACATTCTCCGCCACCAAAAACCCCAGTATACCCTCACCCCACACCCTCCCCCTACCTGTGGGACAGATGATTTCCACAGTACTCTCTCTCTACTTTGATTACATTCAATATTTTAACACCAGACCCAACATTGTTATTTGGGATTTTATCCCAACACTCAGATCTGCTGAAAAGGCAACAGTAGACAATTTGTTTTCTATTGCTGGTTATGAATAAAATATGTAGCGCGGCTGTAGTAGTGACTGTGCCATTTTGAAATTCTGAAATTTTAACAATTAAATGTGGAGGGATTTCTTGCCAAAACCTGCTGGGTTCCGAGATTTGTTCCTGAGTCTCTGGGATCATGGCCGTTAAGCAGCTTGATCAGGAGCCAGAGAGGCCGTTCGTGGGCGGCGACTCAGGGTCTCGTTGGGACTAGGAGAAACGGGCCGGCTCAACCCCCATCCCCTGAGTCCCCACGTGTCTCATCACTGAGGGACCAAACCTGTCTGTCCAATGGCCTCTGGAGGATGGCAGCCACTGAGCCGCCTAGGGGGAGCAGGCGGAAGGACAGCACCCTTTCCCCTTTGGGGTGGCCCAATGACAGTAACCTACTGAGCAGTCTGGACGCATTTCTGCCATAGCCGCTGGGTTTCAAGGTTTGTTTCTGAGTCTCTGGGATCATGGCCATTAAGCACCTTGATCAGGAGCCAGGGAGGCCATTCGTGGGTGATGACTCGGGGTCTTGTTGGGATGGGGAGGAAAGGGCCGGCTCCACCCACATCCGTGAGGCCCCGCGTGTCTGTCACTGCGGGCCCAAACCTGACTGTCCAGTGGCTTCTGGAGGATGGCGGCCACCAGGCTGCCAGGGCAAACAGGCCAAGGTACGAAACCTATTCCCACCTGGGGTGGCCCAGCGCTGGTAACCTACTGGAGGGAGTGGACGCATTTCTGCCAAAAGCCGCTGGGTTCCGTTATTTGTTTCTGAGTATCTGGGATCATGGCCATTAAACGTCTTGATCAGGAGCCAGAGAGGCCATTCACGGGTGGCAACTCGGGCTCTCTCATTGGGGTGGCGGGGAAAGGGCCAGCTCCACACACATCCCGTGAGGCTCCACGTGTCTCGTCACTGCAGGCGCAAAACTGACTGTCCAGTGGCCCCTGGCAAATGGCAGCCACCAAGCCACCACGGGGAACAGGTGGAAGGACAGCACCTTTTCCCCTCTGGGGTGACCCAACGACAGTAACCTACTGTGCAGTCTAGACGCATTTCTGCCATAAGGTTTCAAGGTTTGTTTCTGAGTCTCTGGGATCATGGCCATTAAGTAGCTTGATCAGGAGCCAGAGAGGACATTCGTGGGTGGCAACTCGGGGTCTCGTTGGGATGGGGAGGAAAGGGCCAGCTCTACCTCCATCCTATTGGCCCCACATGTCTCGTCACTAAGGGCCTAAACCTGACTGTCCAGTGGCCACTGGAGGATGGCAGCCACTGGGCCACCAGGGGGATCAGACCAAGGCACGAAACCTGTTCCCACCTGGGGTGGCCCAGTGCCGGTAACCTACTGCAGAGACTGAACGCATTTCTGCCAAAAGCCATTGGGTTTCGAGATTTGTTTCAGAGTCTCTGGGATCATGGCCATTAAGCAGTTTGATCAGAAACCAGAGAGCCCATGCTTCCAATTATGTAGCTGAGCAGGAGGTGGTTTGTGGGTGTGTCTCCCACATACCTAACTTTTGGCCGTTTACTTTCTTGGTAAACGTTGCCCCAAGTTTTTGGGGTCTGGCCAAAGGCATAGCAGCAATTTTGGGGTATCTGGAAGTCTGAAGGCGCCATCAAGTTGCTGATGCACTCGCCTCACAGGTACAGATTGACCTGCTGACGCACCATACCCCCAAAAAGACTTTTTTTTTTTTTATCAAGACCAAAAAAAAAAAAAGAGGTTGAAATTTTTACTTTATCATTAAACTGGAAGAAGGAAAAACCTTAAAAATCAATAAAAAGTCAGGCTAGGGATGTGACCCAGGGGTAGAGAGCCCAAATGCACAGTAAGCACCTTATCTCCTGTACTCTTTATTTGGCCCCATGATAATTTTAAACTGCCATGGAGTTGGTGAGTGAAGGTTTTTCTATGCAAAATAATTAAGATGAACCTATAATGAAGCTGGAACTCATTAGTCACTTGGGCCTCCACTTTGAATTTTCTTGGTTCATGCCTTGGACATAATGCTTTCACCTTTTGAGGTATTCAGCATCTGTAACACATCAATAGCTTTGGCAGAACATATAAAGTTGTATGCTGTTATGTAAGAGAGACGTGATCAATGATAAAAGGGGGTGACTGATGCTAACATATTAAGGCACAGTGCACAAGCATTGCTAGTTCTTACATAAGCACATAGTTGTCTGCGTAAGAACAGAATGTTGTCGTTGTGAAACTTTGACATTTTTGCACAAGGGAAGTGTTCTGATTTTTTTCCCCATCTAGATCTGTTGTATACCACATTTACACTGGCTACTCTTTTATCTCCATTTGTTTCTTTTTGCTTTTGTTTTTTTCTTTGCAATGGAGTCAAATCCCTGAAGACACCACTGAAGCAAATATTATGGAGTGTTTTGACTATATATTTTTTATCCATTGTTTTGGTCTTTTGAAGTAAAATTGTCTTTTGGGGAAGGGCACTAATTATAACAAGAGAGGCAAGGTGGGGAAGGGCACTAATTATAAGGAGAGAGGCAAGGGAAATGGTTGAAAAGACTGGAGCACATACTTTGCATTCAGGAGGTCTAGACTTGAACCCTTCCACTGCATGGTCCCCAGAGTATCTCTAGGAATGACCCCCAAGCTCCTAACTGGGTGTAAGCCCTCCACACCTCTGGTTAGGATTCAAAAAACAAAGAACCACAACAAAAATGGAGAATATGTGTGTGTGTGTGTGTGTGTGTGTGTGTGTGTGTGTGTGTGTGTGTATGAGAGAGAGATAGACAGACAGACACACAGACAGACAGACAGACACCGGGGGGTGACGAAAGGAAAGGTAAAAGTAATGGGGGAAAAGGGAAAAGTAAAGGAAATTCATGTACTAAAGGATACAGACAATCCCATGTTGGAGAGCTTTTAAGGAAAGGATCAACTACTAACCCAAACTGGGGTGTGGGAAGCTCTGCAGTGGAGTGTGCCATGATCTCTCTTATGAATTTGGGTCTGCCATCAAAATCTGTAATTCATTTTTATTTATGTTTGATTGCTGGTGTAAGATAGTTTTGTTTCATGTAACTGACCACTTAACTCAAATTCATTTACTGAAGAACTTTTCTTTCTCCATTTCTGTATTCTTGACTCCTTTGTTATAAAATTGACTGTCCATGTCGGGGAGCTGCGAGCTCTCAATTCTATTCCATTGATCTTTGTGCTTACCTTTATTTCATTACTGTGCTATGGACCAGAGAACTATTTCAAAGGGTTAAGTACATGCATGTGCAAAGGCCCACATTCAATCTACAGAATCCCACGGTTTCTGCTGGGAGTGACCCTCAAGCAGATCTGGGAGTAGCCTGATCACCAGGTGTACCCATCCCCCTCCCAAAATACCATACCCCAATCCCATACTATTTGGTTACTATAGAGTTAAAGCTTCATTTAAAGTTGGCCCATGTTCAAGTAGGGCATTTGCCTTGCACACGGCTGACCCAGGTTTGATTCCCAGCATCCCATATGGTCCCCCGAGCACCGCCAGGAGTAATTCCTGAGTGCAAAGCCAGGAATAATCCCTGTGCATTGCCCGGTGTCACCCCAAAAGCAATAAAGAAATTAATTAATAAAATTAGCCCATGTCCGATCTAGCCTGCCTGTATTCAATCCTGGGCACAATGCCTTCCATCTTCTTTTCCCTCAAGATTGCTATGACTATTTTTAGCAGATATTGTACCTTCATGTAACTTTAATAGTATTTTTTCTATACTCTTGAAGTATGTCAATAGTATTTTAATAGGCATTACACTAAGTCTCGCATGTCAAAGCCTGGCAAGCTGCCCGTGGTGTGTTCGATATGCCAAAAACAGTAACAAGAAGTCTCACAATGGAGATGTTACTGGTGCCCACTCAAGCAAATTGATGAACAATGGGAGGACAGTGCTATAATGCTACTTACTGGGTATCACGAATATCATTTTACCTCCTTTCAAAGTCGCTTTCTGGTCTAGAGTGACCACTTCCCTCCTTCATTGCCTTAATGAGCCCTTTCCTCACCTATGCCCCCTCTTTAGAATCCCCACTCCCCACTCCCAGTGGTAAGCTTCCTACTAAGGACCATTCTCCTTTTCATTCCTATTTCCTTTAGGCATTAGTTTTCTCTCTACTACATCTCTTTATATCCCTCCTATGAGTGTGATCATTGTGTACCTGTCCCTCCCTGACTCATTTCACTCAGCATGGTACTCTTCAAATCCATCCGTGTGCCAGCAAACTGCATGGCTTCATTTTTTATGCCAATTGGTATCCTTTGTTGATATGTGCATATCCAGATATCTGTTTGAGGGCATTGGAGGTTGTTTCCAGATTTTGGCTATTGTGAATAATGCTGCAATGAACATAGTCATGCAAATATCTTTTCTGCATTGTACGTTTCAGTCCTAGGAGTATATTCCCATGAGTGGAATTTTTGGGTTATATGGAAGCTCAATTCTTAGTTTTTTGAGGAATGTCCATATTGTCTTCCAGAAAGTCTGGACCAGTTGACATTTTCACCAGCAGTAAAGGAGAGCACCTTTTTCTCCTGCATCCATGCCAACACTGGTGGTTGTTGTTCTTTTTTTTTCCCCTGGTTTTTGGGCCACACCTGGCCATGCTCAGAACTTACTTCTGGCTCTGCACTCCAGAATCACTGCTGGCTGGGCTTGGGGGTCGATATGTGGTTCGGGGAATAAAACCTGGGTGCAAGATAAGTGCCTTCCCACTATACTATCACTCTGATTCATGTATCTTTTTGGGGGGAGGGGTCACACCCAACATGACTCAAGATTGGCTCCTGGATTTGCTCATGAATCGCTCCTGTTGGGGCTCAGGGGACCATATGGGATGCCTGAGATGAAATCTGGGTCAGCTGTATGCAGGTCAAGTATCACTCCTGAGTACTATTCCTTCAAAGGGCCCCTATTCTTTTTTGTGTATGCCAGTCCCTCTAGTGTGAAGTTATGTCTCATTGTTGATTTGATTTGCATCTCCCTGATGATTAGTGATATAGAGCATTTTTTCATTTGCCTTTTGGCCATTTGTATTTCTTCTTTGAAGAAGTTTCGGTTTATCTCTTCTTGCCATTTTCTATAGGGTTCAGTGTTATGTTCTTGTAAAGTTCTCTCAGTGCTTTGTACCTTTGATATTAACCCTTTATCTGATAAGTGGTGTTAAATAATTTCTCCTACTCTGTGGCCCGTCTTTGTATTCTTGTCACCATTCCCTTTGAGGTGCAGAAACTTCTTGATGTAGTTCCTTTTGTTTATCTTAGCTTCCACTTGTTTGGTCAATGGCATGACCAAGCAAGTGAGAGCAAAGATAAACAAAAGAAAATCACATTAATTAAACTATCTTTGCATCCCTGAAATAAAGCCCACATAGTCATTTTGTACTTTTTTGGGGGACGGGCTCCCAAGAAGTGCTCAGCAATCTCAGAGATACTCAACCAATCAGGCTGGATTGGTCAGTGCTTAGGCCCAGTGATGCTGGAGACCAGTAAGGCAACCCTAGAGATGTCAGAGGCCACCAGTGTCACACCTATCAGTGCTGTGGGTCTGTAGAGTTATACCCATGATGCTTGAGGAACCACATGGTGTGGGGGTTTGAACTCTGGTTCTTGTGCATGCAAAGCTTATGACCCTGATTGCTGTGCTGTCTCCCAAGTCCCACGGTGTACTTTTTGTTGTTGTTTCTGTTTCACATCACACCAAGCATTATTCAGAGGCTACTTCCAGCTCTGTGCTGAGGTAGTAATCCTGTTGTTGCTCCGGGGACCCTTCTTTGCATTCAAAGACTGCACTCAACTAATTGAGCTATTTCTCCACTCCCCTATGAAGTACTTTCAATATGTTGTTGATTTTAGTTCACAAAGATTTTGCTGAGGACTTTGTCATCAATGTCCATTTGGAATTCAAGTCTGTAATTTTCTCTCGTGTGTGTGTGTGTGTGTGTGTGTGTGTGTGTGTGTGTGTGTGTGTGAAAGAGAGATAGAGAAGAGAGAGAGATGTTGTATCTTTTTGGTATCAGTGTAATGTGGGTCTTATGGGTCCTATTTGGAAGAGTCTCAGTTTTTTCATTTTGGAAGAGATTGAAAAAATAATAAGAGATCTTTAAAAAGTTTTTTAGAACTCACTAATAAACTCATTTGGCTTTTGGTTCAATGAGACTACTGATGACTATATTAATTTCTTTGATTGTAATTCGTATATTCAGGTCTTTTATTTCCTCCTGACTCAACCTTAGAAGGCTGAGATGAGTCTAAAATTTTTTTCTTTTTTTTAGGTTTTGAGAGTTGGTGGCATAAAGTTGTTCAGAGGAGTCTCTTGTATTTTTGTAGTCTCTGTTGTAACTTCTTCCCTTTCATTTCTAATTTGTTTATTAGAACTTACTTTTTTTCATGAATCTAAGGGTTTCTCAATCTTGTTTATTCTTTCAAAGAAACAATTTGGTTCCTTTGATCTTCTGTATTGTCTTCTTAAATGTTTATTTCATTTATTTATCCTCTTTTTAAAAATTATTTCATTCTACTGACTTTGAATTTCATTTTTTCTTTTTCTAATTTCTTGAGATGAGGCTAGGGTGTTTATTTTTTCCTTTCCTTGTCCTCTGATATCAGCCTGTGTTGCTATTATTTCTCTCCTAGTACTATTTTAACTATCCCATCGGTTCTAATAGTTTATTCTTAATTCTCATTCATTTTCAGGAAGTTTTGTAGTATTTGATTATCTACTTGACTAAATGATTGTTCAATAATACATTGTTTAGACATCAAATATTTGACTCTTTCCAGCTTTGAATTTATGGTTAATTTCTACCTTCATAGAACTATGAAATAAAACTATTTCATTTATATTTTCATACTTTATGAACATGTGTTTTGTGAAGCAGAATGTTGTCTAACCTATAAAATGTTCCTTGTATACTGTTAGATGAATGTGTATTTCTTTTGGGGGTGGAGAACCAGGTACATGTATATTCATTCCAACTCTTCCAATTCTTCATTTTAGGCTACTGTTTCCTTATTGATTTTTTTATCTGATTGATCTATCCAGTGGTTAGAGTGGGATCTTAAAATCTACTATTTAAGAAAAAGAGATGATGAAGGTAGAGGAGAAATATATAAATCAGTAATAGAAAGCCCCACATTAGAAAACTAGAGAAAAACCAGAATTAATCCAAAATAAGCCAGAAAAAAAGTTAGAAAGAGTTCAAGCAATTATCAATGAAATTGAAAATAAGGGAAAAAACAACAAGTGAAAGAATAAACTAAAAGTTGATATTTTGAAACTGTTTATAAACTTTAAAAACTCCTAGACAATATCACTAAAAAGAGGGAAAGGAGGAAGAAATAGAATAAGTTACTAATATTAGAAATGAAAGAGGGGAATATCACTAGATATCTTTTTCTCTTGTGTTGCAGTTGTTGTCTTTCTTTTGGCCTGTTAAAACTGTTAATACAAACTGTTAATCATTTTTTCATTCATTCATTCATCATCCTGTTATTCGTCGATTGCCTCGAGCAGGCCCCAGTAACGTCTCTTTCATCCTAGCCCTGAGATTATATTCAAGGCTCTTTAGGAGAATGAGACCCATCATTGTTACTGGTATTTGGCATATTGGGTACGCCCTGGGGAGTTTGCCAGACTCTGCCCTGTGGGCAGGCTACATTCCATAGCCTGCAAGTTATCATAATACCTGTTAATCAAACTGTTGCTTGATGTCACTTTATTTAGTGCAATTATGTGATTGAGTGCTGAATTCTGTTACTAATTTGATGGTTACATACTGTTCATCTCTGTCTCCTATTACCTTTTTTAGATTAAAATGTATTTTGTCTGAAAGGAGTAAGACTGCCCCTCCCTTTTTAAGGCTACCTTTTACCTGTACAGTTGCTTTTCAACCTTATATTTTTATCCTGTGTTTATTATTAAAGTCCTATTGTGTCTCCTGCAAGCAGAAGAAGGTTGAGTTAGTAAACAAAGAGATGGAGGAGGAAAAGGTAAAAGGAAACAGAGGAAAATGAGAGAGAGCAAGAGGAAGAAGAGATGATGAAGGTAGAGGAGAAATATATAAATCAGTAATAGAAAGCCCCACATTAGAAAACTAGAGAAAATCAGAATTAATCCAAAATAAGCCAGAAAAAAAGTTAGAAAGAGCTCAATCAATTATCAATGAAATTGAAAATAAGGGAAAAAACAAGTGAAACAATAAACTAAAAGTTGATATTTTGAAACTGTTTATAAACTTTAAAAACTCCTAGACAATATCACTAAAAAGAGGGAAAGGAGGAAGAAATAGAATAAGTTACTAAAATTAGAAATGAATGAGGGGAATATCACTAGATATCTTTTTCTTTCAGTTGAAATAAACTCCAAGATAACTGGAATTATAAAAAAGCTCCAGTCCTTTGAACACCATTCCAATTTTGGTTATGACTGTTTACAACAGCAAGACAAGTGCATAAAATACAAATTGTTGAGGTTAGTCCATCATCTAAAAATCACCAGGCAAATAAAAGATATGTATCATTACTGGTGATCAAGTACTGGTGAAGGTACTGGCAGAGGGACAAAGTCTCGCGGGTTCCGGGCCGAGATCTCCAAGCCTACTCGGATTTGGGCCGAGCATCCTCCACCCAGATCCTCCAAATTCCAGTAGGCGGGGCTCACACCCACCAACTGGCCCCCTGGCGCCATGTAATCCCATCAACGGCCAAGACTCAGAGACTATAAAACCCAGCTCCCGGAAGAGAACAGTGCAGTCTCCTGACATCTTATTATGACATCTTATTATCTCATTCCTACTTTGGACAAACTGGCAGGTTACTGAAGGTAGCCTGCCCACACGGCAGAGTCTGGCAAACTCCCCGTGGCGTACCCAATATGCCAAATACCAGTAACAATGATGGGTCTCATTCTCCTAAAGAGCCTTGAATATAATCTCAGGGCTAGGATGAAGGAGACGTTACTGGGGCCTGCTCGCGGCAATCGACGATTAACAGGATGATTTGTGATTGTGATTGTGATCATTACTGGTACATAAGAAAAGCTGTGGGTGCTTCTTTACTGTTTTTCTATTCACACACAGACAGTAAGATGTCATAGCACTGACTCTCCTATGATGTCACAAATCTGAGCAAAAAAGATGAAGAAGCAGCAAAATAAAGTGATGATAGTAAAAGTAAAATTCTTCTTTTCGAAAATTCCATTCCACTCTATCCCTTTTCCTTATTGTAATGACTTAGGGGATGACAGGGATAGCACAAATTCTTAGCTAAGTTACTGCACTATTCTTCTGGCCCTTGGAGTGAAATTCTCATAGAACTTAAATGGGGTTTAGGAAAAATGATGACCATTGTAATGCTGAGTATGCAGATCTTAGAAAGACTATTTATGTATACAACAGAACTTAGTAAAGACAAAATCAACATAAAGGGAACTAATCTGGACAAAGAAGGGGCTGTCCCAAAGTAAGTGACATCAACAAGGTAACTTCTTAGTAAGTGAATTTTAGGTGTATTTTATAACATTTGTAACAAATACTTTTAGAAATACTGTTGTACCTTGAGGAATGTCTTAGGTGGGCATGAGAATGCATTCTGGGGGGGAGGGGAATCACACAAGATCTACTCAATTTCTTTAAAAACCACTGAGCTAGAAAAGAAGCATTGAACTTCTATGCTGATTTTACAAAACCTCTATGTAGTACCTTGATTTAGGAGCAAAAGTTAAGACTCTGCTCTTTGGTTTTGGTAAACAACTATATGGTAAACTTAGATGACTTGTCCCCCCTGAACATGACTTGGAAACGCCCTTTTTTAGTTGTTTTTTTTTTTTTAATTTAAAAGAAGGCAGGTTTGACACTCTTCTACAGCTGTCACCAATGCTAATATTTTTGGGGATCTCAAAAAGATTCATATTCTTTACATCTGATACAGCACTGACTGGAGCTCCAGCCTCAGGTTTCTCCAGCTTACTTTCTGCACTAATTAGTGTAACAGTCTCATTCCGTGTTAGTTTCCAAGATCCTCACCATTTCTGCAACTTTACTGTGAATCTTTGAAAATGCAATGGAAATTACGTGGAAAATTAAATCCAGTTCACAAAAATTTTGCAAATCAGGTGTCTAGTGTTTCCAAATACTTGAGTTAAGTCTAGAATGCCAAGTTCACTTTCTGAAGAATCCACGCAGAAGGCAAAATATAATATTGCATAATGTCCACAAATCAGTTTGTGGTCAGATCCTCCAATTAATAATCCTCTTTCTAGGAAATTACAAACATTTTGATCTCTTGGACACGAAGTAGAGAATTGCTAGTGGAGAATTGCTGCCTCCTGTGCTGATCGAAGATGAGAATTTCCTTAACCGAGACTGAACCTGGGTCCACTCAGCCAGGGAGGGGGAGGGGGGAGCTGAGAGGGGCGGGAGGGCGGGGCGGGGGCGGGGAGCAGGCAGCAAGCCCTCTCCAGTGATCCTTCCACACCCACCCGCTCCAGCACGCGACTGCACCCCACAGAACTGGAGTTACTTAACCGAACGGTTGTAACTGAAATTCACGCAGAGCTGAAAGATAAAGTGCGGACTTTCTGTAATCCATTTGGTAAGATACGCTGAAAGAAAAATATTCTTTAGAAAAATACAAAAGAGAATAAGAAAGCATAGTCTTGGTGTGATTAAGTATGATTAAGTCAGTGAAACGTTAAAAAGACAGTGGATGGGCTTCACAAAAATCCAAGAATTCTGAGGCAGGAGCCAAAGTACACAGTGCAGGTAAGGCGCTTACCTTGTGTGAACAGCCTAGTATGGGGCTGACCTGGGTACAATCCCGTCACTCCTTGTGGTATTCCCTGCTGCCTGGGGCAATCCCTGAGCGCAGAGCCAGGAGTAAGTCCTGAGCACTACTGGGTTTGACCCCCAAACCAAAAAATAAATTATTAAATGTAGGGGAAAAATCAAATATAAAAAAATTAATTTCACATAGGCAAGTGCAATCCAAAGTGTAAAGAATAAATGGTGAACTAGAAAATATGTCATTTGACCAATGACTTTGTCAGAAATTTCCTGTACAGCAATATGCAGAGGAGAAATCTGAGAGAGAGCACATAAGAAACCAAACGAAGTTCCTCACATGGAGTGAATCTTATTTTATGAAATGCAAAGTACCTCCCATCAGAAAACATTAAATGCTGCAAATCTGATCCAGTTCATTTGCAAATATATATAGCAAAACCTGGGTGTCAGAGAAATAGTATAGAGATTGTTAAAAATCTTGCCTTGCATGTGACTGACCATTTCAATCTCCAGCACCATTATGGTTCCTGGAGCTCTCGCTAGGAGTGATCCCAAAGAATAGCAAAGCCTTGAGCACCTTGGGTATGGCCAAAGCAAAACAAACAAAAAACTTACGTTAGATGAATCTACTTTGTGTTCAGTAACACAAGGAGAACAATGATGAGAATTTTTCCTAAGACTGTGACTGCCTTGAGTTTTGCAAAACACCAAAACACGTCATCGTTAGCAAATCACTCATAAACCATCAGGAGTACTTAATGAATGTACCAACTATCTTTTTTTGTAGCCCTGAAAATATAATAATGAGTACTAGCGATTAAAAACACATTAGAGTCTTTTTTTTTTCTTCTTGGGTCATACCCGGCAATGCACGGGGGTTACTTCTGGCTTATGCACTAAGGAATTACTCCTGGTGGTGCATGGGGGACCATATTGGATGCTGCGAATCGAATTGGGTCGGCTGCATGCAAGGCAAACGCTCTACCCACTGTGTTAGTGCTCCAGCCCCACATTAGAGCCCCAGAGGGCATAAAGGACATCATAATTCAAAAGATGTGGAACAGGGGAAAAAACAATGCCTCTGATAACCCACCAAGTTGAATTTTTATAGTCTCATCTGAAAAATGTTAAGAGATGAGATGATATATTGAAAAGCAGCTGGTGTGGGGCTGGAGCAATAGCACAGCGGGTAGGGCGTTTGCCTTGCACACGACCAACCGGGTTCGATTCCCAGCATCCCATATGGTCCTCTGAGCACCGCCAGGAGTAATTCCTGAGTGCGGAGCCAGGAGTAACCCCTGTGCATTGCTGGGTGTGACACCAAAAAAAAAGGCAGCTAGGAAAACTATACCTGTCTCAAATATTTGTACAAACTTGCCCACAGATGTAAGGGAAGGGAAGAAAGAGATCATGCCCTGTGAGCAGGCTTATGAAAAGCGCGGCTGATCTTTTCAGCAAATCATTACTGATCCTCAGAAAAATGTGGTGATTGGGTCAAAAACTTGATGAATTTTCCATACACATAGTGGGTGGGTTTGCAGATGAACTTGCCAGTTACCTTTCCAACATATTATAGGCCATAGCCAGAGGACGAAAGCTGCTCGTTCTTTCTAAAGTTTGAAAGGATTTTAAAAGTTCTGAGCAAATTCTTTCTCATACAGGATGAGAATAGCAGATTAGTACAAGAATCTGTGATCCTGAATTTGGGGTATCAGGTCTCAGTTGATGTGACTCAGACTCACTCTTCCTCTAAATATGTGATTGATTAATCAGGACTGGATATGATTAATCCAGAGCTGGGCATCGGGTATTTGATCCTAGTCTTCCAGAATGGCTCTTGATAGGATCCTGACACCTTTTCATCTACTGTTTTTGGTGGTGGTTGTTTGTTTAAATATATGAAGTGGTGCTAATACTACTTGGTGTTGTACCCTTTAAGGAAGTCCTATTTTATGAAGCATAAACTAAATAGTAAAAACTCAACAAGCCTTTTAAACATTTTTCTGAACTCTTTCGGTTGGGTGAGTTTCATAAATACAACAGTTGAACAGAGAGATGAAAGAGTATGCAGTAATTTATCCAATGTGGCCTTGGTACCTGAGGATCTCTTAACCAAGAGCATGTAGTGGTTAAGAATGCAGGTGTGGGGGGAGGGAGTGAAGGAGGAAGGAATGGAGAGAGAGAAAAAGAGTGTGCGAGCACGTGCGCACGCGTGTGTGTGTGTGTGTGTGAGAGAGAGAGAGAGAGAGAGGGAGAGAGAGGGAGAGCGCACTCAATAGTCAGGAGCACATGCTATGTGTGAAGAAGGCCTGGTTTTATTCCCAGCCCTATAAGATCTGCTTAGCCCTACCAGGAGTTAAAGAACCTCTGAGCACAGAGCCAGGCATGTAGCTCCTGGGCATTGCCAAGTGTGGCTCAGGGAAAAAGGAGGAAGCAAGGAAGGGAGGGAGGGAGGGAGGGAGGGAGGGAGGGAGGGAGGGAGGGAGGGAGGACTAAGGATGGTTCAGAGTATCCTAAAGTTGAATTTCATGAAGATTAAACATTCTGAATTTGTTTAAGACCTAGGATGGGTCAGAGGAATAGTACAGTGAGGAGAGAGCACTTGCCTTGCACGTGGCTGAGCTGGGTTCGATCCTCAGAATCCCATATGGCCCCCTGTGCATACTGCCAGGTACAATTCCTGAGTGCATAGCCAGGAGTAATTCCTGAGCATAGTCAGGTGTATGCAATAAATAAATAAATAAATAAATAAAAAGACCTAGAACAAATTGTTTCCCTATGACTTATCACCTGCATCTGAAAAAAATAATCTGCTTTATGGCAGACTGAATGCCTTGCCCCAAAATATCCACATCCTACTTCCCGTATCCTTTCCATTTAAGTAGAAAATATGATTTTAGAAACAGATTAGTAACCTTGAGATGGGGAAGTTTATCCTGAATTGTATGGGCATACCTTTAAGTTGTATGGGCTGAAGCGAGAGCCCAGCAGGTAGGGTGTTTGCCTTGCATGCGGCCAAACCAGGTTTGATTCCTCCGTCTCTCTAGAAGAGCCTGGAATGCTTCGGAGAGTATTCTGCCCGCATGGCAGAGCCTGGCAAGCTCCCCGTGGCATGTTTGATATGCCAAAAACAGTAACAACCAGTCTCAAAATGGAGCCATTACTGGTGCCAGCTTAAGCAAATTGATGAACAACGGGAGAACAGTGCTACAGTGCTACTTGCATTTTTTTTTTCTTTTTGGGTCACAAACAGCAGTGCTCCTGGCTCTGCACTCAGGAAGGCGGTGTTTGGGGGACCATATGGGACGCTGAGAATCGAACCCAGGCCAGCCACGTGCAAGGCAAATGCCCTACCCGCTGTGCTATCACTCCAGCTCCAACTACCTTTAATTACAAATATTCTTCTGAGAAAGACAGAGGAATAGTGTACTACAAAGAGATGAAAAAAGAGATCGGACTAACATGACTCAAAGCCAGTGAAATGGATTATCTCTTAGACTATCCATAGGGAACACAGCCTGACCACATCTTATTTGAGTCCAGTGAAACCGATCTCTGACTTCTGATATCCAAAACTGTACAAGAATGGGTGTTCTGTTTTAACTTTGTGGTGATGTTCTAGGTCACTTATCACTTACTCACTTAACTTCCCATTAGTCATCGATTTGCTCGAGCATCTCTTTATGAGATGTTCTAGGTTACAAATATAAACCATGATTTTTTTTGCTGTGTTTAGCTTAATTTTATTATAATGTTGATGAGGAAAAATGATCTTGGCCAAACATTGACAACTTTGAACCAAACATTACTAAAAAAAAAATGCTGTACTTCACTTCATTTAAAGTTTCAGCTTTCCGGACCCTATGCATGACATTCAATGGGGATTTATTCTGTTTCTTTTTTTTTTTTAATTTTTATTAGTGAAACACCATGAGGTACAGTTGTATATTTACAATTTTTTTGCTTGGGTTTCGATTATACAATGATCAAATACCCATCCCTCCACCAGTGCCCATTTTCCACCACCATAGATAATATCCCCCCCACCCCCATCCCCCCCATCCCACCCTGCCTCTGTGGCAGGGCAATCCCTTGTGTTCTCTCTCTTCTTTTGGGTGTTGTGGTCTACAAAAGAGGCATTGAGTGGCAAACATGTTCAGTCCATAGTCTACTTTCAACATCATCTCCCCTCCTGGGAGGATCCTCCAAACACCCTTTATTTGGTGCTCCCTTCTCTATCTGAGCTGCCTTTTCCCCTAGAATGCCCGACTGGCATCTAAGCTATGGAGTAAGATTTTTAAAATTCGTTCCGGTGGCAAAAGTGCCTCAGCCTCTCACAGAAAGCATTCTAGCTTATTCCTGGGCAAGTTTTGCTGTTACATAGAGAAAAGACTACTTCTTTTCACCTGTTATTTTTTTCTCCTTGTAAAAGAAATTCTTGGTCTTGTAATTGGCGAAGGACAGGTGAGTGTTGCGAATGCTTTTCCTGGCTTTTGCAGCATCAACCAGAACTGCTGCTCATATATATATATATATATATATATATATATATATATATATGTTTTATTAGTGAATCACCATGAGGTACAGTTGTAGACTTACAAATTTTTGTGCTTGGGTTTCAATTATACAATGATCAAATACCAATCCCTCCACCAGTGCCCATTTTCCACCAACACGTGTTCCAGCACCCTCCCACCCCCCGTCCCCATCCCACCCTGCCTCTGTGGCAGGGAATTCCCTTTTGTTCTCTTTCTTCTTTTGGGTGCTGTGGCCTGCAAAAGAGGCATTGAGTGGCAATCATGTTTGGTCTATAGTCTACTTTCAGCATGCTTCTCCCATCCTGGGAGGATCCTCCCAACACCCTTTATTGGTGCTCCCTTCTCTATCTGAGCTGTCTTTTCCCCTAGCATGTGTGGCTGGCCTGCAAGCCATGGAGTAAACCTCCTGGTACTACTCTCCACTATTCTTGGGTATTAGTCTCCTATTTTGTTACTTTCTGTTCATCCAATGCAATAGTTATGTGTACCTAGGTCGAGAAGTCAACCTGACGAATGACCTGTGCTTGGAGCTGGAAGTTCTTCGTCCTCTTAGTTATTTCTTCGACACTCTGGAAGGCATTCCAAGCCGCTCTCTTCTCTCTTTAAGGTCTTCCTTTATTGCTTCTCTGCACTGCTTTGCGAGCTCAGTCACGTTGGTGAATGAGCTTGAGAGTTTTTGAATACAGGCATCTTTTGGTGGCTTTATCTCCCTCCACGTTCCTCGCACACATATTCTTCATCAATGTCATCAACGAGGGCATCGTTCCCATGTTGCTGAAATAGTGCCAAAGAGCTCCCAGTTGGTGGTCATTCTGGGAGTTCTCTTCTTAAACATTGCAGGCCTTTCTCTCTGCTCCGTGAAGTAGAATTTTGCATGAAGGAGAAGGTGGCCTGATCCCATTTGGAATTTACAGTGACATCGGTCAGGCAAAACCGTTGATCGAATATTATGTGGTCAGTTTCATTGTTGAACTGTCCACCGGGTGACTCCCATGTCCAATGTTTAGATTTGGCCTTCTGGAACTTCGAGTTACCGTGGATGATCTTGGTCGACATGATCAACCATATCCACGCAGTAACCTAGCTCGTTGAGGTTTCTCGGGTGTTCAAGATGCTGCACTGTCTAATGTTCATTGATTTAAAGAAGGCCTTTGATTCTGTTGAGACTGAAGCGGTCATTGAAACCTTAGCCAAACAGGGGGTTCTAACTCAATACATTGGGATCCTCCATGAGCTGTATTATGGATTCACTACCAGGATCTCCCCATTCTACAAAGAAGTGATCATCGATGTCAAGAGAGGGGTTCAGCAGGATGACATCATTTCACCGAAACTCTTCAGTGCCACCCTCAAGAATATCATGCAATGATTGGAATGGGAAGGAATGGGAGTGAAGATAAATGGTCGGCAACTACACCACCTCTGCTTTGCAGATGACATCGTTCTAATAAGACCAAACATTAGCCACTGTCACTGTCACTGTCCTCCTGTTGTTTATCGATTTGCTCGAGCAGGCCCAGTAACGTCTTCATTGTGACAATTGTTACTGTGTTTGGCATATTGAATATGCCACGAGTAGCTTTCCAGGCTCTGCCATGCGGGCGAGATACTCTTGGTAGCTTGCCAAGTGGCACAAATGCTGGCTGACGTTGACTGTGAATGTGGAAAGGTTGGACTGCAGCTGAATCTCATGAAGACAATGTTCATGAGAAACGGTCTCCTTCCTGACCTTCCATTCGCTCTCAATGGAATGAACATCTCCAAATGCAGCAGTTATGTGTACCTGGGCTGAGAACTCAACATGACAAACGATCTGGCACCTGAGTTGTGCAGAAGGAAGAGAGCGGCTTGGAATGCCTTCAAGAGCGTCAAAGAAACAGCTAAGAAGACGAAGAACCTCCGGCTCCGGACACATCTCTTCAACTACACCATTCTTCCTGCATTAACATGCCTCAGAGAGCTGGGCCCTAGGAAAACAGGATGAGAACGCTATTCGGGTCTCCCAAAGAAGAACTAAAGAGCTATGCTTAGAGTATCACACTTCACTCAAGTGAGAAAAGGAATATGGAGTTCCATCCTCCATCAAAGATCGAGAATCAGGGATGCTGTCTCATTTGCCAAGGCGTCAAAAATCAGATGGGCTGGACACGGAATGCTATTAGAAGGGGACCGCTGGACTAGAGCCATTACTGACTGGATTCCATGGAACATCAAAAGATTGCATGGCTGCCCACCTATGAGATGGTCAGACTTCTTTGTCAAGACCCTGAACGATCAGTTTGAGGCTCTTCATGTTTCTGGAGAGAGCAGACACCATTGGGCTACACTAGCATGCAACAGGGACAAATGGAGACATTACTGGCACCCACTTGAGCAAATGAATGAGTAACCAGATGTCAAGTGATCAAGTGAAAAGAAACTACTCATTCAACAGGTATGAGCCGGTCGTGATGGGCACCTGAAATCTCATGGGAAGGGGGGCGCTCATGTCTGAGCTTGTAGGAATACAGCTATTTTGTAATGAATTCTTGTGTGATACCAACTTAATTAAAGTACGTTCTTACCCTTCTTTCTAGGAATCTTCACTAGAAATTTCAGAACTCCCAGTTTCCAACATGACTCCTTGTACTTCTCTCTGCCTTTAGTTCAGATTTTTTGTGAATTAATTCCTATAAATATGACTCATTATGTTGTTATAGCTTATTAAAAGTGATAACACAACATGTTTTTGAATACTGAGTCTTTGACACCTTCACATTGTATAAAATTGACCAATCTGTTTTTTAATTAAATGAATTCATTAATTTATTTTTATTTATTGAATCACTGTGGGAAAAGTTACAAAGCTTTCAGGTTTAGATCTCGGTCGTGCAATCATCAAATACATTTTCCTTCACCAGTACCTATTTTTTACCACCAAGAACGGCAATATACCTGCCCTCGCAACCCTTCCAATGCCTGTGAGGCAGATAAATTCTAGTTAACACTCTATCTACTTTGATTAGATTCATTGTTTCGACAAAAGATGCACCATTATTATTTAGAGTTTACACCCCCAAATCAGACCTGCTGAAAAGGCATTGTGAAATAATGTGTTTTCTACAGCTGGTAAGAAGAACCAAAAGATTTTGGATTTCTGATATTTTACTTATTAAGCCTGGAAGTACTTCTGCCGAAAGTCAGATAATTATGAGATTGGTTTCTGTGGCTCTGGAGCCAGGGCCGTGTCGGAGAGCCGCTCATGGGGGGCAAACCTGTGACCTCGGTAGGGTGTGAAGGACAAGCCGGAAAGGTCCCCCTTTCCATGAGGTTTCAGTTGCCCGTCACGACCGGCTCATACCTGGATTTCCAAAAATCTTCAAGGCGGCCGCCATCTTGCTGTCCAGAGGGAAAAAGGCAGAAGAGAGCAACACCCTTTCCCTCCCGGGCAGGCATGGTGGCGTGGATTAACGCAGAGTCCATTCACTTTTCTGCTGCAAGCTGCCGAGCTCTGCATTAAGTCCTTGTGCTTCTGGAGCCATGGCCGTGCTGGAGAGCCGCTCGTGTGGGGCAACTCGTGACTTCAGTAGGGCGTGAAGGACGAGCCTGACCAATTTATTTAAATTTTGGGCCTCCAATTCCAAAGTATACACACATGTACAATGTGTGTGTATGTGTTTAGGAAATACCATATGTGTTTAGGAAATATCATATGTATTTAGGAAATATCTACCTACATGCTGCTATTAGGATTACTGAGCTAATATTGACTAAATATTTGGAGTTTATCAAAGTGTATACCCTAAAAATGTGCCTATTGATAATAATTTGTAAATTCTAAGCATGACACTGATTCTACTGTCTTTGAGATAGAGTGATGAAGTAAAACATTCAAGGAAGAAAAATAATATTTCTATCCAGAAATGATTTTTTTGAGAAGCTGTTGTATGGGCTTATTCCTGGCTCTCTGCTCCACGATCACTCCTGGTAGTGTTCAGGGAACCATATGTAGTGCCCAGGACTGAACCTAGTTTTGCCACATGCAAGGTTAGAGCCATGCCCACTGAATGATCTTTCTGGCACCCAGAAAACTAATTTTAATTAAGTTTTTAAATAAGTTTGGCAAACTCCCCATTGTGTACCCAATATGCCAAATACCAGTAACAATGATGGGTCTCATTCTCCTAAAGAGCCTTGAATATAATCTCAGGGCTAGGATGAAGGAGACGTTACTGGGGCCTGCTCGAGGCAATCGAAGACTAACAGGATGATTTGTGATTTTGTGAAGTTTTTTAATTCTTTACACCAATCCCACCACCAGTGTAACCTTCCCTCCACCATTGTCCCTAGTTTCCCAGATGCCCAAGACGGCCACTGTCCAGGCACATAATTATTTCATCTTGCTTGTTACAACTAAAGGGCTGGCTGATGATGTTACTGAAAAAGACTCCAGGAGAAGAAAATTTGTGAAAATTGTTTAATCTAACCATGAAGTCATTAAGTCTTTGTCTCAGGGTAGACTAAGTTGTTTGTTGCTAGCTGAGCCTGCTATGTTATTCTGTTTGTTGAGCTTAGTTGACTGACATGTTACTTTCTCATGTAATTTGGTGTGTTTCTATGGGCGTGTCAGTATCGTGGAATTTGGAGGTGTCGTTCTCCAGGAGCTCCATGAACTGTGGAACTGGACCAAATCAGTTTACATGGTGGTGACTGTGGGATGAGTTGTGGCTGCTGGGGCTTCTGGAAGTATGGGGAACGTGGGAGGTGGCTGCCTGCCCTTACCCTGAGAAGACTCCTGATTTTCAGCCTGAAAACTGAAGTACCTAGAAGTTTTGACATTTTTGTGTTTCTACAGAAATTAGTTGTCAAACAGTGAAGTTTGGCCATTGGCATGACAGCAGCTATGGGGTGATTAGATGTGGCTGTTGGAGCTTTGGCAGAGTGGGGTCTGGGCCTAGCCACCTCCTAAGACTGCCCAAAAGTTTTCAGCTGGATGACCAATGTACCTGCAAATGTTAGCAGCATAGTTTACATGTCTTCTTAGATTACTTGTGAATCTGGGAAGCTGGGCTGATGAGTTTACATGGCAGCAGCTATGTAATGTGGATGTGTCTCCAGAAAAGTACTTTTCACTTATTCATGTGAGTAATTTAAGTATGTCACCACAATTGAAGTTCCCAAATTCTTATATAATAGTTTGGACTAATCCACTGACTAATTAGAACAGGACTAAGGAACTGGAGCAATAGTGCAATGGGTAGGGTGTTGACCTTGCACGCTGCTGACCGGCGTATGGTCCCTGACATGGCACATGGTCCCCTAATGGCCTCCAGGAGTGAACCTGAGCAAAAAGCCTGGAGTGATCCCTGAGCACTACCAAGAGTGGTCCAAAAGCAAAAATGAAAAGGCAAATAAAAAAGAACAGAAGGAAAGAAGGAAGGAAGGAAGGAAGGAAGGAAGGAAGGAAGGAAGGAAGGAAGAAGGAGGGAGGAAGGAGAAAGAAAGAAAGACAGAAAGAGAGAGAGAGAAAGAAAGAAAGAAAGAAAGAAAGAAAGAAAGAAAGAAAGAAAGAGAAGGAGAGAGAGAAGGAGGGAGAGAAGGAGGGATTAAGTAGAAGAAAGAAAGAAAAGAAAGAAAGAAAGAAAAAGAAAGAAAGAAAGAAAGAAAGAAAGAAAGAAAGAAAGAAAGAAAGAGAAAGAAGATAGAAGGAGAGAGGAAGGAGAAAGAAAGAAAGAGAAAGAGAGAAAGAAAGAAAGAAAGAAAGAAAGAGGAGAAAGGAGGGAGAGAAGGAGGGAGAGGAGGAGGGATTAAGGAGAAGAAAGAAAGAAAGAGGAAGGAAGAAAGGAAGGAAGGAAAGAACAAAAGAAGGAAAGAAAGAGAGAAAGATTTGCATCTCCCTGATGATTAGCAATGTTCAACATTTGTTTTGCGTACCCTTTTGCCATATCATATACAATGATTGAGTACCCATCCCTCTATCAGTGCCCAGAGGAATCACACGAAGACAAGTTGTGATGCAATAAGCAAAGAATCTTTATTGACTAGCTCGGCTAGCCTGAGCTAGGGCCCTCGTCTGGCTCACCCACACAGTGGCAGCCTTCTGGAAATGAGCGACCCCAAGTCTCAAAAGTGAGTGACTTTGATAGCATATCATAATATAACAAACTTTCTATGGACCACCATTTTGGATGCAGTCTAACAGGCTTTCCACTACTTGTATTTAGCTGATTGGTTATAAGTTGCTGTTACATAAGTGTTGCATTACAGTTACGGAAGGGTTATATAGGGGGCATCCCTACCTGCATCTGATTGGTGAACCTTAGTTGACCTCCCTTGTGACTTGTAAAGTCAAATTGCTCAGAAATCTCTGATTTTGTATTTCTGATAGCACAGCGGTAGGGTGTTTGCCTTACACGCGGCCAACATGGCAGACCCGAGTTCGATTCCTCCGCCCCTCTCGGAGAGCCCGGCAAGCTCCTAAGAGTATCTCGCCCGCATGGCAGAGCCTGCCAAGCTCCCCGTGACGTATTCGATATGCCAAACACAGTAACAACAAAGTCTCCAATGGAGACGTTACTGGGCCCGCTCGAGCAAATCGAAGATCAACGGGAGGGCCTTTACCCTACCTTTACCTAAGTGAAATATTGCTTCTCTCTTTCCCTTATGTCCTCTTGCATAGTTTACTTCAGACCAATGCCCCTTTTTGTATAGACACAGGAAAACAGTTGATGCTATTCTTTTGTAACTTGGGAATAAATTGACTCTGAATCCTATTTACTCCTGAGCATCTGTTTTCTCGACTTGATCCTCAGATGCCTTTCGTTATTAGCAGGTTCCAAAAAAAATCTCTTTGGACAAATAATGAGCAGTTATAAAAAGAATGATTACTCAACTATCAGGATAAGCAATAAAATTAATATGAAGAAATAATAGTTGAATCAAAACCAAACTAAAATATAGGATCGTTTTAAACAGTTGAAGTTAAAGACAGTAGGGGTGATACTGCTTCAAAAATGAAAATACAATCCTCTTCAGACTAAGACTTAGTTAAAACAATCTATTGGTTGAAAATCTTGAGGAAAACTCTGGATAAAACACAGGATACTTTGCTATCGTTGCTTATTATGATGTAAAAATAAGCAGCATAGGGGCTGGAGTGATAGCATAGCAGGGAGGGTATTTGCCTTGCACGCGGTCAACCCTGGTTCAAATCCCAGGATCCCATATGGTCCCCTGAGCACCGCCAGGAGTAATTCCTGAGTGTAGAGCCAGGAGTAACCCCTGAGCATCGCTGGGTGTGACCAAAAAAAGCAAAATAAATAAATAAGTTAATTAAATAAAATAAAAATAAGCCGCATAGACAAAAGCAGACATGTACTGAGGAAGGCTATCAAAGGAATGCACGATGGCTAGGGATGTGACTTCAGTGCTCTATGCCTGACATGCAAGATCCAAGACCTAAATTTAATCCCCAGCACTGAATCACCACACCACGACCACAACTCTAAAGTGCCAAGTACAAGTCCAGTAGGTCCCCAAATATTGCACTCTCTCTGGAGTGGACAGGCACTCACCATAGGCCCCTCCACCCCATGCCAGATCTGACCATGCATTTGAGCCAGATGCTGGGTCTGGGCAGACACTTTTTATATCTGTCTCAAGGTATGTGCTTTCCAGACTCTGCTCCAAGGCTAGAGCTTTGATGTAGGTATTGTATTACTGGCACTGCATGTATTTCCGGGAAAAGTCTGTATGAAACTTTGCATTTGAAGGAAAACATCTTGAGATTGCCCAAAACAAAAACCGAAGTAACTACCATTGTGTACTTGTTATCCACTAATTTGATTACCTGCCTCTTTCTTCTGCTCTCTTAGTCTGCTTCACATGCAGGTTGTTTTCCAAGTAATCCAAGAAGAACTTAGGTTGGACTCCAGCTACATACCAATGGCCAATTGGACAAGGGAAAGAAAAAATGAAAACTATGGAAGCACCCACATGTGGAGGAAAAACCCTGACGTTAGATGTCAAGTTGATCAAATAAGAAATAACAGTCAATGTTCCTTGTTTTATGTGTTGAACACCAGAGGCTACACATGCTTAATTAATTGGATCATCATGAATGTGATCATAATGCGTTGCACGTGGAAAGCCAGGTTTTAGCCCCTGACATCACATGGTCCACAGAGCAACCCCAGGTGTTCCACCCCCACTCCAGACGCTGGGTTTGGAGGGGCCTTGAGTACCTTGAATGTGGTCTAGAAAGAAAACAAGGAGGGAAGGAGGCAGGGAGGGAGAGAGGAGGATGGAAGAGGAGAGAGGGAAGAGGAGAAAGGGAAAGGAGGGAAGGAGTGAAGAGAGGGGAAGAGAGAAAAGTGGGAAGGAAGGTGGAGGGGGGGGTAAAGAGAAGAAAAGGGAAGGGAGAGGAAAGGGGAGGAGATGGGCACAAGGGGAGGGAAAGGGAGGAGAAGGAAAGGAATAGAGGAAAGGTGGAAATAGAAAGGTTTCCTCCTGGCTGTACATAGGGATCATGCTTGACAGGCTCCGAAAAACATAAGTGGTGCCAAGGATCAATCCTGGTCAGCCAATCTGAAAGGCAAGTACCCTACCTGTTGTACTATCTCTCTGGCACAATTGTGGCAACATAACTTTTAAGCATAGTTAAATTTTGAAAACTTACAGAGAAGATATAAAAATGTTCTTGTTACTCCAGATGTAAAACCCAGTGTCAAATCCATTTTCTCTGAATGAAGCAAGAAAGTGACAATGCGGACGTATGAATAAGTTAAAAGCCACAAGAACCAGGGATATGGCTCAGTGGTATATCACATGCTTCATATTTGTGACATCCTGGGTTTGATTCCTGGTACCACAACACAAGAGCATGCATAAAAACCCAAAACAACATTAAAAATGTTTTTCAAAACTTGATTTCCTGTGCATATCAGGGGCCAAACTAGTTTCAAGTGAGGTTAGAGTGGTAGGAGAGACGAGAGAAACATAGAGGGGAGAGTCACCCAAACTCTTCCTCCTTATCATCTTCCTCCTCAGCTGACAAACTCCTTAGATCCTCTACAGGAATCAGGAGTCAGCCATGCAGTCAGAATGCATGATTACTTTCATGGCCTAAGCACTGGAACAACAATTTTGCAGTTTACTTTGGTCCAACATATTACCATGTGAATGTCAGTATCTCCAAGACAGCTAAGTTGACGAGTAAAGACACATGAGCAGAGAGAGGTTAATAAGAATGAGTTTTTATTCAAGTGCATCTAAGACATAAATGCACAGAAATCAATTAGGGACAAAAATTGAGAAAATGGGTAGGGAAGAATAAAAGCCAAGCAATATAAGTAGTAGAAGTTGTCATCCTGCCAATTTAATTCTGCGCCCACTGCAGTCTGAGCCCGTCAAATTAGAGACATCAGTCAATGAAAATACATCACTCTGGTGAATCTATAAGTCAGTTTACTGATACTTAAAGTCCAGTGCTCCATGACATCCAATGCACTCACTTGTTGGCGAGAATGTCGAACTCTTGAGGTCTTGAGATGTTGGGAATGACCTTCAAAAATACCACCCATGGTCTGAGAGGAGCCCACTGCAGAGCTTGAGCCCGTCAAATTGCAGACATCAGTCCATGAAAATACATCACTCTGGTGAATCTACAAGTCAGGGTACTGATATTTGAAGTCCAGTGCTGCTAGACATACAATGCACTCACTTGCTGGTTAGAATGTTGGACTCTTGAGGTCTTAAGATGTTGGGAATGACCTTCTTCAAAAATACAACCCATGGTCTGAGAGGAGCCCACTGCAGAGCTTGAGCCCGTCAAATTGCAGACATCAGTCAATGAAAATACATCACTCTGGTGAATCTACAAGTCAGGGTACTGATACTTGAAGTCCAGTGCGTCATGACATCCAATGCACTCACTTGCTGGCTAAAATGTTGGAATGTTGTGGTCCTCAAATGTTGGGAACGGAGCCAGGCTCTGTAGCACTGTCCACATCTGTTTGTGTCCATCGTTGATCAGGGGATAGGCAACTCAAATGTCAAAAACATTACAAAACTATTTGCAAGATTGAAGATCCCAGAATGCCCAGTTTCATTGGTGCCACTGACGACCACCAGGATCAAGAAAACCACCTAACCACCTACACTTGTAAGAGTCACCACAACAAATAAGAAACGTGTCCTTGACTGCATCAGAGAACCTGGGGCTCACCTAACCATGGAATATCCATTGTATGTCCCACTGTCAGCTCTGTCTAATTTTCATACTTGTCTGCCCCCCTCTGCATGGTTAGCTGAGTCCCAAGTTCTCTGATCCAGTCAATGGCACGTTTCTCATTTGTTGCAGTGAGTCTTACAAACGTAGATGGTTAGGTGGTTTTCTTGATCCTGGTGGTCCTCAGTGGCACCAGTGAAACTGGGCATTCCTGGATCTTCAATCTTTCAAATAGTTTGGACTGCTTTTGACTTTTGAGTTGCCTATCCCATAATCAAAGATGAACACAAACAGATATGTTGAAAGATGGTTCTTAAAGTAGTGCTTGTCATTCATCTTCGTCTAATCACTTCCCTTTTGCCTGTTGGTTCCTGGGACCTTTGATTGATCACACAATTTTAGGTCGTGCACAGCAGCTGGAAAATGTGAGGCAATGGGACAGAGGATGGGAAAAGGGTGACATGTGGGAACAGTGGGACAGGAAGAATAGGGTTCCACGGTACAGGGGACAGATGGAAAGGTAAAGGCAGTTGGGGGAAGAAGGGAGACAGGGGAAACATGGTGGAAAGTGTGCACAGAACAGACAAGTGATGTTCTAACTGGTGCTGTTCCAAATGAAGGTGTTTCTTGAAGTTCTTCCATTGTCAGAAGGACTTCTGTTTCTTTAAACAGCATCTGTTAAACTAAAGGATAGACTGGCTCCCTGACCAGTAAGAGTTGCCTTGTTCTTTCTTTACCGTAGTGAACTGTGTGACCATGGATGAGTATGGTCTGAAGAGGGTAGGTTGTTCCTGATGTTTCTACCACTCATTGGGATTGAGGGCTCTATGAATACAGATGTTTTCTTACTAGCAGCAGCAGACGATGCACTTCGGTCTCCAGTGCTAGGTATTCTCTGGGTCTTCCCCCGAATTAGTGATGACAGTACTCTGCATAGATGATCTTGGACTGATGCAAGTTTTGTACACTCTGTTGGAGCTGAATTTCGGTTGCTATCAAAAAGCTGCTGTGTGTCTACTAACGCTCATCCCAGATGAGTACCGGACAGTTTGATGGGACTGATTGGGAATTGTAGTTTGTATGTACACTGATGCTTCCGGCAGATAGTTCAAAATACCGGCGAAGACCATGGATAAGTTTTACTCAGAACGGGTTGCATCAGATGGTAATTCTGCATGTTGTTTCTGGGCTACACTTCTTGCTTGGCAAAGAGGCATGTGGCTTCTAAACTCTCCACCCAGGTGAATACAGGACATTTCCAGGGGACTGAGTGGGAATTGTTGGATCTATGTCCATCGCCATATCAGACAGAGAGGTTGAGCTCCGGTCCCCGCATGTGCTGAAGGCACTCAGGGCTAGCTTCTTCCGACCGGCCCTGAAAGATGGGATGGCCCTTTTGTGCCGCAGTCTCTTGGAACACTCACTGTGGTTGGCTGCCTGGAACTTTTTGTTGAGTACACAGGGGAGTTTGGGAGGAGCGGGAAACTCACCGCGGCCCCACTGCCGGGGCAGTTGGGGAGGAGGCAGCTGTGGTGCCTCTGGCATAGGGTGTTTCCTTTTGCAGGCCCTCTTGCCTTCACATTGCGGAGCAGCACTCCCCGGTGCAGGCTCTGGAGGCTTCTTCTCGGCCACGTTGGTTATTGTTGGTGGACCGGGAGGGCTGCGCCGGGCGTCTGCAGGCTGCTCTCCTGCTGCTGACATCCGTGGCAGTGAGCAGCAGGGCACGGACCCCACCGACGTGCAGGCCGGAGGCTCTCCAGGAGGCTGGACATGTGCACCCCGGGGCGGGGCAGAGGGCTCGGGAGATGCGGCCGAGGCTGGCTCTGCTTCTGCTGGCAAGGCCTGGAGGTGGAGAGGCCGGGGGCGGGAGCACGTGGGGCCGGTGCCACTGGACTGCAGGCCGCTGGTCCAAAGGGCCTTGGCGCTGCGGGTGCCCTCGTCGTCCTCCTGTCGCGTCTCTGCACCCACATCCCCGTGTCCTGCCCTTTTGGGGGGGTGGTCTTGGATGATCTCAGCTTTTGCCCATGGTGCGGGTTTTATCGGTTCCTTGATCTGAACAGATGGGACGCTCAGGGTGTCGAAGTTGCGCCCCGCAGCCGCGATCTTGACATTGCTCTGGTTCCCGCATGTCGCTGACCTGAAGGCACTCAGGGCTAGCTTCTTCCGACCGGCCCTGAAATATGGGATGGCCCTTTTGTGCCGCAGCCTCTTGGAACGCTCACTGTGGTTGGCTGCCTGGAACTTTTTGTTGAGTACACAGGGGAGTTTGGGAGGAGGGGGAAACTCACCGCGGCCCCACTGCCGGGGCAGTTGGGGAGGAGGCAGCTGTGGTGCCTCTGGCATAGGGTGTTTCCTTTTGCAGGCCCTCTTGCCTTCACATTGCGGAGCAGCACTCCCTGGTGCAGGCTCTGGAGGCTTCTTCTCGGCCACATTGGTTCTTGTTGGTGGACCGGCAGGGCTGCGCCGGGCGTCTGCAGGCTGCTCTCCTGCTGCTGACGTCCCTGGCTGTGAGTAGCGGGGCACGGACCCCACCGACGCGCAGGCCGGAGGCTCTCCAGGAGGCTGGACATGTGCACCCCGGGGCGGGGCAGAGGGCTCGGGAGATGCAGCCGAGGCTGGCTCTGCTTCTGCTGGTAAGGCCTGGAGGTGGAGAGGCTGGGGGCGGGAGCACGTGGGGCCGGTGCCACTGGACTGCAGGCCGCTGGTCCAAAGGGCCTTGGCGCTGCGGGTGCCCTCGTCGTCGTCCTGGCGCGTCTCTGCACCCTCTTCCCGGTTTCCTGCCCTCTTGGGGGGGTGGTCTTGGATCGTCTCTGCTTTGGCAGATTGTGGGAGTTTTGTCGGTTTCATGATCTGAACGGATGGGACGCACAGGATGTCGAAGTTGGGCCCCGCAGCCGCGATCTTGACATTGCTCCCATACCCGCATGTCGCTGGCCTGAAGGCACTGAGGACCATCTTCTTCCGAATGGCCCCGTATGATGAGAGAATCCCCACCCGGGAGTTGGTGGTCTGCGGCAGGGGACAGGGCCTCCTGGGCGTGATGGTGAAGGATGCGGGCGGGGGCCTCCGCGGCTGGTGCGGTTGGTCGGCAGGTGCAGGAGCCCCGGGGTGGCCCCGGCCAGGGCGAGCAGCGGGGTTTCTGGAGACAGGAATTGGCCCCGGACGACCCACTGGGGGACGTCGGCGATGGCTCAGCAGGAGCCGAAGTCGACTCAGAACGTTGCCCATGTTTCCAGGCCACGGTCCCAGAAAGTGCAGAGGACCGTGCTGGAATCTGGGCTGAAACCAGGCTTCTGACTCCTGGCCTCTGCGCCGTCAGGATATACTGGGAGGTGATTGTGACGTTGCCTGGCCCACGTCACAGCGGAAACAATGTAGCAGTTTTTCCACCACCCACACACGGCTCAGGGACCACGTGCAAGGGCAGAGCGCTGAGGCCCCATTGCCCAGCCCCTTCAGGGCTCTCCTGAGCCTGGGACTTGTGCTGTGGAGGGTGGGTTGGCACCTGATCGAATCCGTGAGGGCTCTGCTGGGGACTGCGCGGGGCACACGTTGCTGAGAGTGTGGTTTCAGCGCCCGGAGTCTGTGCATGCAAGGCCCTGGGCGCCTGGTGCTGCCCCCTCCCTCGGTCCGGAGAGGAGACCCCAGATCCTGTCCTCCCTCAGTTTCTCTGCCTGGCTTGGAGTCACATGGACATTCTCCCAGGCTCACTCAGGCCTCTGAGTTTCCAATTTCCAAGGATGGATGAGTTTCCCAGACCTAACCTCTCACTCCATCTCCACTTCATTCTACACATTGTTGCTTTTTTTTTCGGGGGGGGGGGGGGCAGGTGAGTAACTTTTTTTAGAGCATTTCAAAGCCATTCATGATTGAATATCAGTCGGACAGTATTCCAACACTGATCCCTCGACCAGTGTACATTTCCCAACACCAATATCCCCAGGTTCTCTCCCATCACCCCACCCCTGAACCCCCGTCCCTTGCCTGCCTCTTTGGCAGGCGCTTTTACAGATTTTAAATCAACTGAAAACATGTAATTACATCTTCAGCTGTGCCCCTAGGTCAACCCAGGTGGTCGTTGGTCTACCCAGGATATGAACTTAGTCCGAGTTATCTGACTGGTCAGGGCTGTGGGGTGGCTATCACAAGCACATCCTATGTGTCTATTTAGTTACTGTAGTGGAACAAGACTGGAGAGAGAGTACATGGGTACAGCACTTGCCATGTGTGAGGACAGTGCAGGTTTAGCCCCTGCCATCCCTACAGTCCACTGAGTCCAGCCAGGAGTGATCCCTGAGCACAGAGCCAGGAGTAGCCCTGAGTACAGAGGCATCTGGCCCCAAATCAACCAAACAAATTTCTCCCACTGGAGATTGTCATTATGATCACAAAGCAGCTTGGGGCAATCTTCACAGGACCTTATTGGCAACTAAATCTGTCTCTAGATACTCTTCTGCAGCTTGTTTCTCTGGCTTATTTCACTGGGATCTTTCATCTGGCTGCTGCTGAGTATTATGGCATATGGCAAGCAGAAGTTACGGACCCAAAAATCATACTGAGCAGTAAAAATACGTTCAGTGAATGGAGACAAAATCCAGCAGGTAAGGGCATTTGCAATTATGGGAAATCCGGGTTCAATAGCTCTGTTCACCAGATGTGAGCCAAAAACAGGAAAAAAAACTTTTTAGTTGACAATCTATGTAATGTTGGATATTGGTCATATATGAAACGAACTTGTGACCTTTGTTCATGAGATTTCTTGAAAAGAGCATTGGTGAGTAAATGTGGACTTCCACACAAACTTTGAGGCATGGTAAATCATATTAGGTTTTGCTCACATTCAGAATGATTTTGAAATGTAGAGTATAGCATAGGACACAGAAACCTCACCATGATAACAAAATATTTACAACTATAAATTTAAATTACAATTTTTGTTATCATTAGAGATTGTTCAATAAGAACCAATTTCTTAATTTTTTAATTTAATTATAATTTTATTTTATAATTTATAAAATTATAAATATAAATTATAATTTTAATTTAATTAATTTCTTAATTAAACTTGCATGAACACACATGGCATGCTCTCATACTAATTTTGAATGAAGATTTTTTATTGTAAGTTGCGTTTTGCTTTATTTTATTGAGGTATCATGGTTGACATTCATCTTCATGTTATACTTCGGTGGACTCTGATTGCACTCCACCATCACAAAAGTACCAGAGACCCTCTACCACTGTCCTGATGTTATTATTATGAGCAAGGTTTATCACAGGAATTCTGCAAAGTGTTGAACACAAGAGTGTTGCATATGCTAAACTGCCATGAAAACAATCAATTATGCTGCTTTTAAAATCTTTGAGAGGGATGAGGGGGATGAGGGGTGGGAGGGATACGGGGATCCATGGTGGTGGGAAATGGGCACTGGTGGAGGGATGGGTATTTGATCACTGTATAATTGAAACACAAGCACAAAAATTTGTAAGTCTACAACTGTACCTCATAGTATCTCACTAATAAAAAAATAGTTATGTAATGATAACATTGTTCCCCTTAACTTAAAATCATGTGCACTTTTTTGAGATGATGTTACCTAATGAAAAAGAGAAAAAATTAGAACGTCTTTATAATGATGTCAACTATTATAATATCCACATGCAGAAAAGTGTACCTGAGATAGAAAAACTAGAGTAACCGTAACAATGAAAAATTATACAGTACTAAAGAATGCAAAGTGTTTGTTTTATTATTCTATGAAACTTGTAAAATACCATGATGTGCAGAAAATTAATAAGTTTATTGCTACAATTAAAAAAATCTTTTTTCCTGAGATTGGGAAAAACTATGTATGATGAGTGTCGAGGATTTGGTATGGTAAAAGAGAATTGAAAAAATGGTATCCCAGAAAAATCCATCACCTGATTTTTCCTGTCAAACGGTTTGCTTGGGCAGGCAGGCAGGAGTTAGAGAGGGAGAATCCAGATTTTCTTCACTAAAACAAAAAACAAAAGAACAGCAAAATTTTAGTAATAACAGATATCATGGCATTGGCCAATGTGGGGGTACGAACCCACGACCCTGAGATTAAGAGTCTCATGCTCTACCGACTGAGCTACTGACATCTTATCATCTCATACCTACTTTGGACAAACTGGCAGGCTACCGAATGTAACCTGCCCACACGGCAGAGTCTGGCAAACTCCCCGTGGTATACCCAATATGCCAAGTACCAGTAACAATGATGGGTCTCATTCTCCTAACCCTGAAAGAGCCTTGAATATGGCACTTTAAAAAAAAAAATCTCAGGACTAGGACGAAGGAGACGTTACTGGAGCCTGCTCGAGGCAATCGACAAACAACAGGATGGTCGTGATCATGATGCTGTTGCCAGGTAAGATTCATTTTTAAACACCAATCTCCAGACATATCAAATGTATGTGACAGCATGACTTAGAATTTGTAGTAATGACAGTATACTAGCTGACAAAATTTAGTTCACTCATTCCTCATTTTCTTGTATACAGTAATTCATTGTAATTCATGGATAATAAGGATGCAGATAGAGTGATCTGTGGGATTCATTTAATAATAGACTTGTCACTGTGTTTTCACTGGCTGTTCTGCCTCATAACCTTTACTATAGGATTTAGGAGCGATATTTTCTTGAGAGGGAATAATACATGTCACATGGAGTTGATGATAATTAAATGTTAATGAACATAAAATGCTTTGTAAGGTTTATGTCTAAAAATATCATTTCATTTATTACAAATGACTTTACCTGATGGATGTTTATGACTTTATGTGAGAAAATGACTTCTGGTTTACTATTTTGACATTTTAAAATATTTTATTCTAAAAATCTCATTGGAAATGGTATTGTTGATTGTGGATGAAATCATGGGTGTTCTTGACTCCTTCACCCATGCATGGTTCAATATTTGCAGCAACTAATTTTTCATATACCCTTTCTTCAAAATGATTGCACAATGCTCTATACCAAGGATTGAAAAATATTTTACAAATTTTCAATTATTGTCTATGTATAATTTCTGTAGCTTCATCCCCTCCTCCTCCTCCACCTTCTCCCACCTTCTCCTCCAAAAACCTTTCATAATTTGAAACTGTTATTAGTACATAGTTCAAAGACATACAAGCTAACACTCTTATTGGGTCTGTGGGTCCTTAATTTGCCACTTGGTGCTCAAGATCATCATTGAGTAGATGCCACATTTTTTAGTAGGTTACTTTTTTAAAATTCTTTTCTAATAGCTGAGTAGTGTCTCTCTACCTATCTTTCTATCTATTACAATTACCTTTTATTTATTTTTTAATTATTGAGCCACATATCCTGTAGTGCTGACGACGTACTTCTGGCTCTGTGCTCAGATCGCTCCTGGTGATGGTCCGGAAACCATATGGGGTGCTGAGGATCAACCCTGGGTCAGTCACATGCAAGGCAATTACCATGCCCATTGCATTGTCACTCTTGCCCAATATAATTCAGTTTATTTATTGACTCATCTTTAGGCAGGAGTTCCTACCAGATCTTGGCTAATGTTGATAAACCATGAGGAACATAGGTGTGCATTATCTCCTGTCAGATTAACGTTTTTGTGTTCTAGGCATAGAGAAATGGAAACTCAGGGTCATAAGGAAGCCTTATTCCTCAACTTGTCGTTTGTTTCTTTTAAGAAAGCATAATGCACAACAAGGTTTTTCAGGCATACAATGTTCCAACATCAATCCTACCACTAGTATCCTCCTCTGCCCACCAGTGGTCCCACATTCCCTCTCACCAGCCCCAGCATGCCCCCTTGGCACTCACATCATAAATTTATTTCATACTACCTGCTCCATCAAAACTCAAAGAAATGGCAAATAGAATTATCAGAAAATAAATCAGTAAGAGTCCATTTGTGATGATTGCTGATTTTTTTGGATTGCTGATTTTAACCAATACAAATAGAACATTCATCATGGAAAATGTACAAATCCCTTAGCAAGCAAAAATAACCTTTCTTAATCTAGTGGCAGGCAACCATATGCATCATTCGTGAGTGTCATACTCAATGCCACAAGTTTATCCTGTCCTTGAGAGAAGCTCTTTTAGCACTTCTTGCAAAACTTGTTTCAAGGCTATGAATTCCCTAAGTTGTTGCCTGTCTATGAAGCTCAGTATCATTCTTTTAAATCTGGATGTTAATCTAGCTGGATAAGATATGATTGGTGAGGTGTTCGTTTTGTTGAGTTTTTGTACTATATTCCTCCATACTCTATACTATATCCACCTATACTCTGCTGTAAATCTTTTGGGGTGTGTGTGTGTGTGTGTGTGTGTGTGTGAGTGTGTGTGGTTACTTTCCATTTGTGACACTGTAGATTCTCTACCTTTGTATTTGGAGTATAATATGTCTTTGAATTTTCCTAGTAAAGTCCTTTGTTGCTGGGATCCTTGAACCTTAACTCTGAGTAATTGTTATTGATAATTTTGTAACTATTGTTTCTTCATCACCTTTGCCTTCCTGTTTTTCAGGAACCCCTATGATTCTCCTATTGTTCCTCTTCAACTCAGTTCTCCGGTATGCTATTTATTTCTCTTCAGGCTATTGTCCATTTTCTGTTGTTTCCTAGACTTTCCTCATCTTGGAGTTATTGTGGGTGGTGACTCAAGGTCTCGTTGGGGTGGGGGGAGGAAGCGCCAGCTCAACCCCTATCCTGTGAGACCCTGCGTGTCCTGTCACTGGGGCCCAAACCTGACTGTCCATTGGCCTCTCGGGATGGTGGCCACTGAGCCACCAAGGGGGAGCAGGCGGAGGGACAACACCCACCCCCCCACCCCCCGGGTTGTCCAGCGCCAGTAATCCATTGTGGTGACTGGGCACATCTCTGCCCAAAGCTGCTGGGTTCCGAGATTTGTCTCTGAGTCTCTGGGATCCTGGACGTTAAGCAGTTCGAACAGGAACCAGAGAGGACTTGCCTCCAATTATATAGCTGAGCCGGAGGTAGTTTGTGGGTGTGTCTCTCACATACCTAACTTTTGGCCATTTACTTTCTTGGTAAACTTTGTCCCAAGTTTTTGGGGTCTGGCCACAGGTACAGCAGCAATTTGGAGGTATCTGGAAGTCTGAAGGTGACATCAGGCTGCTGATACACTTGCCTCACAGGTACAGATTGACCTGCTATTGGCAACATACCCCCTAATATCATGCAGTTTTAATTATTGTAGTATTGCAGTCAAGACTAAAGTCTAGAAATGCAATGCTTCCCTTCTTTTCTTTTGCTTTCTTATGGATTTTCTGGGAGTTTTATAATTACATTTGAATTTTAGGAGTACTAGTTCTGTTTCTTTAAAATTACCATAGAAATTTTGGTGGGTTTTGCATTACATCTATAAATTGCTTTGGATAAAACGGTCATTTTAATTGTATTATTTCATCAAATCCATGAACAAGGAATGTGATTTTATTTTCTTGTTCCTTCTATGACATAATTCAGAATTGACTAATATTTTTCACTAAATAGATATTTCACATTTTTTGCTAAATTGATTTCTAGGTATTTGGAGTTTCTGACACCAAATAAAAGGCAGGGATTTTTTTCCTCTTCTATATTGTTGTTTATGTATAAGAATGCAACAGATTTCTTTCTTTCTGTATTAATCACCAGTGAAATGACCAATTATGTATGATTTGGTTTCAGGCACATATTGTTTCAACACCAGTTTCTTCACCAGTACCCACTGCCCTCCGCAAATTTTCACTACTTGCCCACTTTGCCTCCTATCCACTCGTCTGTCTATACTGGAGACACTTTTTAAAAAGTATGTGGTTTTGCTGTACCGGCGTGATTGTACAGTGGGTAGGGCATTGCCTTGCATGCAGTTGACCTCGGTATAATTTCAGACCTCCCATGTGGTCCCTCAAACAGCCCTCCCGTTGATCGTCGATTTGCTCGAGCGGGCCCAGTAACGTCTCCATTGGAGACTTTGTTGTTACTGTGTCTGGCATATCGAATACTCTCAGTAGCTTGCCGGGCTCTCCGAGAGGGGCGGAGGAATCGAACTCGGGTCGGCCATGTTGGCCGCTTGTAAGGCGCCAGGAGTAATTTCTAAGTTCAGAACCAGAAGTGGCTTTAGCACTGCCAGGTATGTCTCCCAAACCACCTATGTGTATGTATATGTGCAAGTGTATATGTATATGTATATGTATATGTATATGTAACTGTATATGTGATTACATATATATTGGTCATGTATATAATCATATATATTGGGTTATATATAAAAGTACATATAAGCATATATATTGGGTTATATGAATTATATGTTTTTGTATTGTGGTTTACTGTTCTGTGGCTGATAGAATTTCATACAACACACTTTATCACCTTTGAGCACTACATCCGACTTCAATAATTTGATTTTCCCTTCACAATACTAATTGCCCTCTCCCTGTCGTATCTCCCAGCCTCCTCAAGTGGTATGTTTCCTATTGAATACTAGCTCTCATTTTCTTTGTTTCCTTGGTCTTTAGAAAGTATCACCCTGAGTGAAGTTTTTCAGTGGGAGAAAGAGGTACACAGAAAGATCTCTCAATGTGGAGTCTAAGGAAAACATAACGGGGAAATAATGAATGTCCAAAGACAATGCAACAGTTTTATGTGCATTTATTTTATAACTTGCTACTTTACTTTTTATGTTTTTTTCAAGGATTTTTTTAGTGGAGTCTTTAGCGCTTTCTATGTACAATATTATGTCATTCGTAGAGAGTATTTGTTCAACTTCTTTACTAATTATCATTGCTTTGATTTCTCTTTTTTGCCTCCTTGTGGTAAGGACTTCCCACACTACATTGCATAGTCATGGTAAAAGTGGGCATCTTGTCTTGTGCCTGACTTTAGAGGAAAGACTCAGTTTCCCCCACTGGGGATGATATTGACTATGGATTTGTTGTATATGACCTTTATAGTATTAAGACAAAATTCTATGGTCTCCGTTTTGTTTCAGGTCTTCATCATGAAAGGGAAGAAGAGCTTTGAGGCAGGAGTGCCTCTCAAGCAGTGCTTAGGCCTGAGGTCTTTATCAGTGATGCTTGCCCAGCTGGGCTGGTGTTTCATGCAAGGACACAACAAGGTACTATGACTTGGAGCTGTGGTGCTGGGAATTACCTGAATCATTCCAGTGGTACAGTGGCAGGGAGAGGGGAACAGGGAGAAATGTGTTTCTAGGCCCCATCTAGTGGTGCTTGGGGTCTCCCCAGGGCTCCACCTGGCAACACCTGGGGCCAAGACTTGAAATGGAATAAGTCTCCTAAGGCATGAGATTTACTCCATTAACCCCTTATTATCTTTATGTCCCCAAGAATACATTTTAAGTGTTTCTGGGAGAACTCAGTGGTAGATCACTATCAGAAGGCTACAAATTTGAACCTGGGAATTATCTCACAGGTCGAGTGTGATCAGCTGTCATTTGGGCTGGAATCCCTGGCTCCACAATAAAGTGTGTGCAGTCTGCAGTGTACCACAATCCTCTGATATTGCACTGTCCTCCCGTTGTTCATCGATTTGCTTGAGCAGGCCCAGTAACATCTCCATTGTGAGACTTCTTGTTATTGTGTTTGGCACATTGAATACTCTCAGTAGCTTGCCAGGCTCTCCGAGAGAGGCGGAGGAATCGAACCTGGCTCAGCCAGGCTGGCTGTGCACAAGGCAAACGCCCTAACACTGTGCTATCACTCCACAAAATAAAATTAATTGTACTATTAAATTATAAACATCTAATACTTAGAGTTCCCTGGTAGTCTGCCTCAATATATAGGCAGATTATTTATTATATTTTGAGAAGTTTTAGTGAAAGAGTAGTGGACACACAACATGAAATATTTTGTAGCCCATTCTGTAGAGTTCCTTTAAGTCAGTAAAAATACCAGTGCAAATATATTAAAAATATATTGAAACAAAGACACCTGTATTACTTTAATATTTTACAAGAGCTATCTTGTGGTTAAGATAGAAAGTAACAAAATCTTCTTCATAATAAGTCTAATTTGCTTAAGATGATTTTTTTTTTGCCCTCCCGTTGATCGTCGATTTGCTCGAGCAGGCCCAGTAACGTCTCCATTGGAGACTTTGTTGTTACTGTGTTTGGCATATCCAATACTCTCGGTAGCTTGCCGGGCTCTCCGAGAGGGGAGGAGGAATCGAACTCGTGTTGGCCATGTTGGCCGCTTGTAAGGCGAATGCCCTACCGCTGTGCTATCGCTCCAGCAACAATGCAATTGTGATATCAGCGTTTCAGCTTCTACTCAAAAACCTGTAACTTATTACCATGACCCAGTAAAAACGCATTCAGTTTTGACCAGTCATAGTGTGAGAAAACAGTATTGCCATCACCCATCCTGTTTGGAACTGAAGCCACAAATACCTTTAGTTGCTAGTCCTGCTCATTTACAAGGAACTATCTTCGGGTGCCAATGTTTTTTCTCTATCTGGTCTGTATCTCAGTTTTCAGAATTTGCCAGAAATATTATTTTAATGCACAGAGTTCCAGGTTCTTATTTTTTTGTTTGTTTGTTTTGGGGTCACACTTAATAGTAGTCAGGATTTATCTCACCCCTGCACTCAGGGATCACTCCTGGTGTTGCTGAGGAGGATCACTATGGGGTGCCTTGATTCATACTTCAGTTGTGAGCAAGGCAAATGACCTACCAACTGTATTATCTCTCGAACCCCACCTTGGATAATTTTCAGCAGCAGGATAACTTCTAAGAAAACTTAAATTCTCAATACTTACGGAGAAGTTACATAGTTTTTCTTCCTGTAATTCTAATAGAAGAATCTCGATGCCAAATCCATTCTCTTCCGATGATACTGTGATACTGAAATGTGAGAGAATGACTGGCTTCTGACTATGTTTCAATAAAAGTCAAAAGAACCAGGACTGTGAATCAGTAGTTTGCCACATAATTCATGTGTGTGACATTCTGGGTTTGATTTCTAGCACCGCAATACATACATAAAACCCCCAAAAATATAGAAGTGTGTTTAAAAGGGGCCAAACTATCTTTGGGTGAGTTAAGAGAGGTAGGAGAGAAGAGGGAAGCATAGAGAGAGGAGTCACCGTCACCCCAACACTCCCTCCTTAGGATTTTCTCCTCAGTGCACACATTCCTTAGATCCTCTACAGGACTCAGGAGTCAGCCATGCAGGCTAACTGCATGATTACTTTCAAGCCCAGGCACTGGAACACAAGAAATTTTGCAGTTTGCTTTGGTCCGTTTGAATGTTAGATTCTACACCACAAATAAGTTGAAGAGTAGAGACGTAGGAACAGAGGCAGACTAATAAGAATGAAGTTTTATACAAATATATTTGATACATTAATGCATAGGAATACATAAATTAGGAACAAAACTTGGAGAATGGGTAGGTTGAACAACAGCCAATACAATCAGAAGTAGTTGGCATACAGCCAATTCCAAGTTCTGAGATCCATGTAAGAGGTAGGGTCAGTCAATTCAGTGATATTACAGTTAATGAGCATGCATCTCCACACTGAATCTTTTTAAGCTCTTTTGTACAGATGATTTGGACTTAGGTGCTTCTTAGAGTCCATTGCACCACATGTGTACAATAGCACATAGGAAAAGGGCATGTCGTTTCACATAAAAGATTGAGTTTTGCACTGAAAAGAAGTCTGTTCTTGGTTATAATTGGCAGAGGAAGATTTATCCCTCATTTGCTGAGATTGCTGCTCAAAGATATTTGCCGACACCTATGAAGTACTTCACAGGTAATAAAGATGGCATGAAGGCAAGGCAGGACTTTCCTTTTCCAAGGATGAGCATAGTTGATCTGACTCAGGAACTTCTACACACAGGGCTGGTCCCTCCAAATTTGGACGAGGCTCTGAGCATTCTCATCCAGAGTTTTACCTGAAAATTTATGAGCTTTTCACAAATCATTCCATTTACTCTTGGACGCGGAAGGGGAGAGGTGACCAGCAGCTCATTATGAATGGGGGAGATTCTAAGTTTTGTGACAAATGAAAACCTGTGCTGCCTTGTGACTAGAAAATTGGAATACTGAGGTCATCAAAGGATGGATTTGGCCATATCCCCTTACAAAATACCATGAGTATTTTGATAGGTGGGCCCTGAGTATGGAAGTTAGACAGATCTGGCAGTGGGGCATATGATGGATATTGCATGGTTAGGAGAGTCCCAGTTTTTCTAATCCAGTCAAGGACAGGTTCTTAATTGTTGGGTGACTCTTACAGACATAGATAGTTTTTTTTCATCCTGATGGTCCTTAGTGCTGAAAGTCGGGACTGATGAAAGTGGGCACTCTAGGGCCTTCAGTCTTCCAAATGTTATTGAAATGTTTGGGACTTCTTTTTTGTATGTCTTCTGATCAATGTTGGAAACACACTTGTGTCTTCAAAGACTTTTCTTAGATCCTTGTTTGTTGTTTTCCTATCTCTAATTATTTTTCTTTGGCCTGACAGTCCCTGGAACATTTGATGGTGGTGCAGTTTGTTGTTCTAGGGCAACAGGTGGGATAAATGTGACAGGCGGATCAAGTGCCGGGGGGGGGGGGAGGGCGGGGGACAGGTGGGACGGATGAGATGGAAGTGACCGGTGACTCGGGGGGGTAAAGGGAAAGTAAGGAGAAAGGAGGGTAAGGGAAGATTTGGAGAGGGTTGTGGCACAGGAAGGACAGGTGGGATCAATGGGGGGATGGGGGGAGGACGAAGAAACTATAGAGGAGAAAATGGGGGCAGGTAGGGCCCGGGAGGTGGGACTACCACGGGGGACAGGAGGAGCACTGAAGATAGGGAGATTAGGGAAGAGAGTTGCTCTCGAAGGTGGTGTGGTGTCCATAACCCCAGTATCATAGCTGCTGCCCTCTGGAGCAGGGGACACAGATTAGGGAATGAAGCAGATCAGCGAAGAGAAGTTGTCTCCTGTTTCTCTTCATACCATGGTGGAGGAATTAGGCCAGTTTGGACTTAAGTGTGAAGAGAGTTCACTTTTGAGGAAGACCTGGAGGCCTTGGCTGGGGTGAGATTAGTTGGGGGTTGTATGTTTGCAGCCTGTGGCTGCTGCCCTGTGCCTTGGGCTCGGCATAGAGACACAGCAGCCTAGCTGGAGCCTGGGGGAGATCTGAAAATGGAGGCCTTGGAGGAAGTAGTATCCGTTTTAATGTCATGTCTTGCAACTGCAGGAGGATGGCCCCTCCCGCCTGCCTGTGAGGGTCTGTCTGTCCTCCTGGTGAAATCCATCAGAGGGTGGTAGGGCTGGTGCAGGGACATGGGGATGGGAGCGGCTGGAGCCAGGGGCTGAGAAATAGGAGCTGTCGTCATGGGGACTGAATGCAAAGGGCCTCCTCTCTGAGTTGGCGTGTGTCCAGCGGGATTGTTGCTTGCTGGCCTCACCCCACCTGCAGGACCAAGGAACACGTGAGGGACAGTGGATTCTGGGTTCTGATCAGGAATTGGAGCCAGAAAAGGCCGAACAACAGACGGGCTCTGGGGCCCCACAAAAACACTGGAACTTGTGAAGCAAGAAGGGCCAGGCCTCATGGAACTGGGGTTAGCAGGGCTCTCAGTCATGACCATTTTATCCTTAAGTATCTTTTTGGTCAGATCCTCAGTGTGGTTTAATGCCTGGAAGTGTGTGGCGGTTATGCAGGGGAGCTTTGGAGGTGGGGGAAACTCACTGCGATCCCACTGCAGGGGCAGTTGCAGAGGAGACAACTGTGGTGTTCGTGGCAGAGACTGTTTCCTTTTGCAGGGCCGCCTGCTTTTAGTTTGTGATGGAGAAGCGCTTCTCACTGGACCAACTGGAGGACTCTTGTCTGCCACGGTGATGCGCAACAGCGGACAGGGAGAGCTGGTCTGGGGTTCTGCAGGCTCCTCTAGCGCCGTTGACTTCCCTGGCAGCAAAGAGCAGGGCACAGACAACACCGACACACTGGGATGATACCCTCCAGGAGTCTGAACACGTCCGGCCAGGTGTGGGGTGGGCTTGGGAGAAGCGGCGGAGGCTGTCTCTGCTTCTGCCTGCAAGGCCTGGAGGTGGAGAGGCGGGGGGCTGGAGTAACTGGGGCTGGAGTAACTGGGGCGGGCGCCACTGGACTCCAGGGTCAAAAGCGCCTTGCCACTGAGGGTCCTGTTGTCGTCCTCCTGTCCCGTCTTCACACCAACTTTCTGGCGTCCTGCCATCCTGGGGTCTTCTTGGATCTTTGCATTTCCCTTGGGGCAAGGAAGCGGCACGGGTTTCTTTGGCTTCACTAACTGCATGGACGGTACACGCAGGAGATTGAAGTTGCGTCCGGGAGGTGGGATCCTGACAGAGCTTCGGTACCTAAACGTTATGGATTTGCTGGCAGACAAGACCAGCTTCTTCCGAGAGCCCCCAAACGACGGAAGAATCCCAACAGGGGAGTTGGTGGCCTGTGGCAGGGCACAGGGCCTCCTGGGGGTGATGATAAATGTAGCAGGTCGAGATCTCCGAGGTTGAGGCCTGCGGCCAGCTGGTGCCAGAGCCTCAGGGTGCCCCCGGCCAGGGCGAGCAGTGGGGTTTCTCGAGACAGGGCGTGGCAGGGGATGCCCCAGACGACCCAGCGGGGGACGGTGGCCACGGCTCCGCAGGAGGCCAAATCGAGCGAGAAAATTGCCCATCTTCGGAGACTATGTGCTAACAAAAGACAAAGAAGTGAGTTAGAAAAGGAGAAGGCCTGAGTCAAGTTTCTGACTCCTATCCTCCTAGGTAGTCCATAGATACACACCACACGCAGGGGCAATAGATACATACACACGCAGTGTGAGGCATGCCCTGGGACGCATCACACAGAAGAGGATGCAGCAGCTGCTTCTCCACGTGACTCAGGGACCACGTCCAAGGCCAGAGGGCGAGGCCCCACTGCCCAGGCCCTCCTGGACTTTCCAGAGCCTGGAACTTGGGCTGTGGGGGTCGGGTTGGCACCTGATGGGCTCCATGTGGAAACTGCTGGGGACTTACCCAGCTTGTCCGCCAGAGCACTCGAGCGTCGGCCCTGGACAGTGGTTTCAGCGCCTGGGTCTCTGCACCCAAAGCCCTGGGGGCCTGGTCCTGCCCCGCCCTCGGCCCGGAAGTCCCGCCTGCTGAGGGCGGGTGCAGATATCCCACATCCTGTCCTGGGTTTCTCTGCGTGGCTGGGGGTCACGTGTTCCCCTAACTTCCCAGTCACCCAGTTTCTGTCAACTGAGTGGATAAAGTGCTCGGACCTGCCAGCTGCCAGGTTCTCTCCTTTCTACAAATCTGATTTTCAAACAAAACATATGCATTAAATTTTAAGCCCACATCACGGTCATGGAACTGGAACTGGAACGATATGTAACTGTAATAATAGCAGGAAACAGTATTGCCTTCAATTGCCCTGCTTAGAACCGCAGCCCTACACAGTTTCAGTTTCTACTTCTGCTCACTGCACAGAATCGTCTTCAGGTATTGCCACTTTCCAGGTAGCTGGTAGCTCCGTTTTCAAAACTTGTCCCATACTTTTTATTTCTGCTTTCCAGTTTCACAGTTTTATTCACAACTTTTATTAGTAAACCAAATTACTGTACAGTGACCCGGACTAAGTTCCAGTACTTCCTATCGCCAAAATGTTATATATACAGTGTTCCAGGAGTTTACAATTCTTAAAAACATTATTAACAAGGCCGCTAGCATAAAAAGTTTACTACTATGCATTTTTACAACATCAAAAATTTATATTAATCTGAATATTTTGGGGGAGGAGGGAACGGTTTTGAATTAGGAAATCACGTGGAGCAATAAAATGACCCCAACATCCAGTTCTGATTTCAGTTAAAAATTCACACTGAAGATATCACAATCTGCTAGCCTTGAATCCTTTCAAGTTCTGTACAAAGAATGATTCAAGATACTTTTTAATATTCAGAGCTCCAGGCTAGCTCTTTAAACTTGTGTTCTTTCTTGGAGATGTATCTTGTTTGCTTGTCTCGCTGTTTCTTTGCTCACATTTCCTCACTCAAACTCAAGAAGCCCATTTTCTCTCTTGAACACGTATTCCCTTCCTTTCTCTTCTCTCACATCATTCTAAGCAAGTTTCATTCGATAAAAACTACCTTGGTTCACTTAACGTACTCGCACCTTCCATTTTAATCCTGGCTTTCTGCTCAGGGATCACCCCTGGCTTTGCTTTGGAGCCACAGATGATTCCCAAGTCAACTGCATGCAATGCAAGAACCCTGTCCACTGTACTGTTGGCTGTTGGAGTACACGGAGCTTAGGTTTATCTGGTTACACCTATCACAGTGCTCCTGAGTCATTCCCATTACTTTGTCTGTAACTACTTCTATGCTCTCTTGCCCAACCAATTCGTAAGGTCTCATCCTTCTTAGACACTGAAGCTGTACTGTAAGTTAATATTGCCTTTCTCCTCTCCTTATGTCTTTGGAGCAGTTTACTTGAATGCAATATCCTTTTGTATAGATCCAGGAAGACAATTAATTAATATTATGCTTTATAACTTAGGATTTAATTGGCTTTGGATATTATTCACTCCTGGGCATCTGCCTTCTCAACTTAAGCCTCAGTTGCCCTCACTTCCTAGCACCCCAAGGGCAGGGTCCCGACGTGGGACTGGATGGAACCAGGGCAAGCCGGTAAGTTATGTGCTACCCTGGCATCGCGATGGGCCAGGCCAAGATGCCACGGTTCTTAACTATAAGTTAAGAGTTTGATCACAGGCAAATGCTGTCATGATCCAGAAGTAACGACAAGACAAGGACCCTGCTGCTAAGAATAGGAAAGACATCTGGCCTGAGCATGGCAGTCTGAGATTGAGATGGCCCTGGGAGAGCAATTCTATAAGCTCAAGGTATTTCTTACTGTGTCCATACAAAATGATTAATATTACGTATGCTTATGTTGGTTGGACAAAGAGAGGAGAAACACATCCTAGAAGAAGATTTCCTTTGTGTCTGGACTAGCTTGGATGAGACTGAACTTTCTCCCCTTCAAACTGCCTTCAGTATATTGAGGCAGTTTCTCTTATCTCACAGGAACCTAGCTGGCCTTAGGTATGCAGATACTAGGTGCTAAGCCAGGCCTGATCTTTGGGATGTAGATGCCTGGCTCCAGGCTGGCTGATTTTGGAGATGTAGATTCCAAGCTCTAGCAGACTCTTGTTTGATGTGCTAATCCCAGTGCTTGTAGCTTGTAAAAGGTGAGGCCAGGTTTACTGGCCTGCAGATGTAAAGAAACAATGTATGTTTTGCCACCTCAATGTTCTTTCTGTAACTCCTTTTGATGACATCACTATATTGCAAGCTTTAGAAGTACTATGATCTATATAAGGGAGATTTCAGGGCTCTCTGGGGGACACCTGCATCAGAGAACCTGGGAAGATGGGGCTGAGGACAGGAGCTGAGAGAACAAGTGCGCACGTGCTCGAGGATTCCTGAGGCCTCCATGACATACATCTCTTCCATGTAATAAACCGCTGCTAAGACCAACCAGCCTGGCCCCCATTTCCTTCCTTCGCCTGACCATCGCCATCAACCTCCGTGGAGTGGGGAAACGGCCTGAACGCCGGCCTTTTTATTTTTTGTGTGTTTACACAATGAATTATAATAATTTTTTTAAAGGTACCGGTGGAATCCAGAGTGAGAGTTCATTCAAAGCAAAACACTTGCCTTGCATTCAGCCAACCCAGGTTTATTCTCCAGCATCTCATATTGCCCATCAGGAGTGATCTCTGAGTGCAGAATTAGGAATGAGCCCTGAGCTCTGCCAGGTGTATGGCCTCAAACACACACACACACACACACACACACACACACACACACACACATACACATACACCACACATACACAAAAGTCAGTGATAAAGGGATGTACACTCTGGTGGTGAAATAGTGCTTTGTACACCAGAACCAGAAATGCTATTAAAATAGAAATGGCATTAAAACCGTGTTACTAAACTATTAGAACTTAAGGACATTGGTAGAGGATCTTAAATACTTTGGTAGTGATAAGATGCAAATATACGTAAAAAAAACATAAGAATATTGCAATAATTTTACTTGAGTTATATTAAAAATGTATTAAAAATACACTGTAGAATTTTTCAAGTGTTCCCTTTTTCTAAATAAAAGGATCACGGTGGGAAAAGTTTAAGAAACCCTTGTGTATTTCAAAAGACTGATCTTTGAAAAACTAAACACGGTTTAGTTTCAAAAACTCTAATAGTATTATTACACAAACAAAACTCTTTTTTGCATCAATGTAAGTTCTAATTGTCTCAAATGTCACCTTGCAATGAGAAATATCCACAAAACATAGATTCCCTAGAATAAGGACAGTATAGACAATTCAAGAATCATAATTTTATTAGAACTTAATACATACACAGTTACATGTCATTCATAGTCTTACTGGACAGAAATATCCATCATTTTGTTATTATATGGCACTGGTTTTCTCTTAAGTCATCCCTACCTTCTTAATGCACAGAGTTGCAAACTTTCCAGGTTTTCCCATTAAACCTGAGAAATAGTTACTAGCTGTGCTTGTCTTTCTCTATCTCTGTCCAGTTCCACTTCAGCTAGCACTGGGTCCGAATCTAACCAACCTTGGAGGTTTTGCTCTACAAATTGTGTGAAGAAAGTTAATGTAGCTATCATTCACTCTTGCCTGTAAACAAGGAATGATGAATGACTTTATGCTAAATGTATTAACTACAGTCCAAAAGGGTTACTCCTTAATATGAAAGAGAAAGAAAGAAAATTTAGACTCACCTATTCATCCATTCACCCCCTACATTCTGGGAAGAAAGACACTGTTTTCTCTTCTTTGCTTACTTTTCAGCAATGTAACAAACAAGTTCCTCAGTGTCAACCCACTTACATGAAGAGTTTATTTAACACACCTATTCATTCATTTACTCTACATTTAGTGAGAAGCTATTAAGTGGCAAAGATCTATGCTAGAAGCTTGAGATGCAAAATGAATAAAACATAGTGCTGATATTTTGACTTTTATAATAGAAAAAGGGAAATAAACTTTTTGTAGGTAAAGGAGGTCCACACCTGGCTATGCTCAGGATATACTCCTGGCTTTACACTCAGGGATCATGCCTGCTGGGCTCAGGAGGACCATACGGGGTACCAGGGATTAAACCTGGGTCAGCCATGTGCAAGGCAAGCAAACTAGCTGCTGTAATATAGCTCTGGCCTCAGGAAAATAAACTATTTTTAAATAGTTTAAGTAAAGTTTTATTAATGTCATAGTGAGCAAAATAGGAAGAGTATAATTATAGGCTATTGTCACTAAGAACTTGCTCTAAGTTACCATGATAAAATACTTCATGGGTACTAAAATCAATCTATCCTTCTAATGTACCTGTGAGAGAGAACTTAAACTAATTTGACCATGTGCTGAAAAATTGTAAAACAATATTTCCCCCCTTTTTATGACAGAAACTAAGACCTTGCAAAATATTTCCAAAATATTTTTTCTGGAATTAAGATTATCATCTAATTAAAATAGTTTATCGGTACTTACTCATCCACGTCTATTTAGACATATTTTCCTTGTTTGTTCCACCTATCAAAAGTTATTTAGGGGCTGGCGCGAGAGCACAGCAGGTAGGGCATTTGCCTTGCACGCAGCCGACCCGGGTTTGATTCCCAGCATCCCATATGGTCCCCTGAGCACCACCAGGAGTAATTCCTGAGTGCAGAGCCAGGAGTTAACCCTGTGCATCGCTGGGTGTGACCTCCCAAAAAATTTATTTAATAGTAGGCACAGTCTCATCCCAACCAGCTCTCTGGCTTTAGATTCTAAAACACCATTACTAAATGTCAAACAAATGGTATTCTCTCTTTTTTTAAGTAATCATAGCAAACTTAGCTTAGCATGATCAATAGATTTTCCAAGGATCTTTGAGAGATGAATGATCAGGAATTATGTGTTACCAATGTACATTTGTATCAAGATTTTTATGTTTTTGCCCATTTACCATTTATTATAAATTTTTAGTAATATTTTATTAGGAAGTCTGTGAAGGAAAAGATCAGTGGAAATATTATCTGAGTCAAGTTTTAAAAGACATTTAAGTATGTGTCTGAGTTTCATGAGAGAAAATGCACTATTTTGGTACAAGACATAAAGTATGAATTTAATTTGCAAAATTAAGAGAAAAGGCTGAGTATATGGTGAGGTGGGGTATTGGAAAATGAAACTGAAAGAACATATAGTGGTCATAAAGGATATGATTGCCACGTCCTTCCCACCCCACCAAGGCCAAGAGTTACCCCCCACGAGTGGCTCTCCAGCACAGTCATGGCCCCGCAGCATGGTAGCTGCCACCTCAGAGCTTATTGGACAGTCAGGTATGAGCCCGCAGTGATGGAGCAACTGCAGCCTCATGGGATGGGGGGCAAAACTGGCATGTCCTTCCTGTCCCACCAAAGCTGAGAGTTGCCCCCCATTAGCGACTCTCTGGCACAGCCATGGCCCCAGAGGCTCACAGACCTAATTCCAAGTTCAGCAGTTTTAGGCAGAAATGTGAATGGACTATGCATTGAACTATGGCGCCGTGCTCCCCTGGGAGGAAAGGAGTGCCCCCCACGAGTGGCTCTCTGGCACGGCCATGGTCCTAGAGGCACACAAACCAATCTCGTAACTATATGACTTTTGGCACAAATCCCTTCAGACTTAATTAGTAGAATATCAGAAGTCCAAAATCATGACATCATATGGTCTGCATAACCACCAATAGAAAACAAATTATTTCACAATGCCTTTTCAGCAGGTCTGATTGATGGGGGAAAATTCCAAATAATGGTGCAATAATGTCGAAATAATGAATGTAATCAAAGTAGAGAGAGAGTTAAGTGGAAGTCGTCTGCCTCAAAGGCATCGAGAGAGGTGGGATAAGGGGTATATTGGGGTTCTTGGTGTTGGAAAATATGCACTGGTGAAGGGATGGGTGTTTGATCATTGTATGACTGAGACTTGGGCTGGAGCGATAGCACAGCGGTAGGCCTTTTGCCTTGCACACAGCCAACATGACCGACCCAAGTTCGATTTCTCTGCCCCTCTCGGAGAGTCCGGCAAGCTACCGAGAGTATCTCACCCGCACGGCAGAGCCTGGCAAGCTACCCGTGATGTATTCGATATGCCAAACACAGTAACAACAAAGTCTCCAATGGAGACGTTACTGGGCCCACTCGAGCAAATCGATGAACAACGGGATGACAGTGACAGTGACAGTGATGACTGAGACTTAAACCTGAAAGCTTTGTAACTTTTCTCATGGTGGTTCAATAATAAATTAATTTTATAAATAAATAAATAAATATAAAAAAGAATTTAGATTTTGCCCTACAAAAAGAAGGATATGATTGCTATTCTAGTCATTCATCTTGTAGAGGGAAATATTTTATTTATTGAAGTAACATTACCTTATAATGTCACTTAGGTTTCAGATACTCACTCAGATAATACTACGTCTGTATACATTAATATATTCATTAGAAAGTTGGTTTCCTCCCCAAGACCAAAAGTCCCAGCTCAGATGGGTTTACTGGTAATTTCTATCAAATTTTCAAAGAATATGTAATAATCCAGCAATATTTCCTCTAGAAATATACCCTGGAGGCCCAAAAACACACTGCAGAAAAGTCATCAGCATTTCTATGTTCATTGTAGCACTATTGACAATAACCAGAATCTGGAAACAATGTGAGTGCCCAAAAACAGATGACTGAATAAAGAAACTATGGTAAATCTACAAAATATAATATTATACAGCCACCAGGAAAAGTGAAATCATGAAATTCACTTATAAATGGTTGAACTTGGAGAGTATCATGCTGAATGAAATGAGTCAGAAGGAGAGGGACAGACATAGAATGATTGCATTCATCTGTGGAACATAATTTGTGGGCAATGACCACTCTGGAAAAGAACGGAGTGTTTAAAGTAGTTAAAGAAATATACATAATATTTCAGTATCTGTATTGCAAACCATAAAGCCCAAATGGAAAGAGAGGAGGGAGAGAGAGAGAATTAAAGAAGTAAAGTGCCTGCCACAGAGACATTGGGGGAGAGGAAAAGTGCTAGCCTTAGTGGGAATAAAACCGGTGTTGTAACATTGTATAACTAAACCCCAATCTTGAACAACCTTGCAGCTGTGTATCACACCATGGTTCAGTTTATTACAGGAGTGGAGGGGGTGGCAATGGCAGACAAGAAAAGGTAAAACTGAAGGAATTCCCTCTAAGATCAGGTGCAAGGCAAGGATGTTCTCTCTCCCACTTTTATTTAACATCCTATTAGAATTCCTGGCTACAGCAATCAGGCAAGAAAAACAAATCGAAGGAGTCAAAACTGGAAAAGAAAAAGTCAAATTCTCTCTTTGCAGATGATATGGTATTTACATAGAAGACACAAAAAAAATCACACAAAAAAATTCTAGAAACAATAAACCAACAAGCAAAGTGGCAGGTTACAAAATCAATACAGAAAAATCAGTTGCATTCTTATATACAAACAATAAATCAGAGGAGAAAAAGATCAAAGAATCTATACCATTCAAAACAGTGCACAAGAACACCTAAAATCAACTTCACAAAAAAAGGTGGGAGATATATACCATGAAAACTGCAAAACACTTATGAAAGAAATAAGACCTTAGAAAAATTGAAAATCATTCCATGTTCTTGAATTGAAAGAATAAAAAATTGTCAAAATGATCATATTTTTAAAAAAAATTTATTAGTGAAACACCATGAGTTACAGTTGTAGACTTACAAATTTTTTTGCTTGGGTTTCAGTTATACAACAATCGAGTACCCATCCCTCCACCAGTGCCAATTCTCCACCACCACTGATCCCAGTATCCCTCCCACGCTACAAACCCTCCAAACCACCTTCCCTCTGTGGCAGGGTATTCCCTTTTGTTCTCTCTCTCCTTTTGGGTGCTGTAGTTTGCAAAGGAAGCACTGAGTGGCAATCATGTTCAGTCTATAGTCTATTTTCAGCATGCATCTCTCATCCTGGGAGGATCCTCCCAACACCCTTTAATTGGTGCTCCCTTCTCTATCTGAGTTGCCTTTTCCCCTCGCATGTGTGGTTGACCTCCAAGCCATGGAGTGAATCTCCTGGTACTTATCTCAACTATTCTTGGGTGTTTGTCTCCTATTTTGTTACTTTATATTCCCCAGATGAATGCAATCTTTCTATGTCTGTCCCTTTCTTTCTGACTCATTTAGCTTAGCATGATACTTTCCATGTAGTACCACTTGTATGTAAATTACATCACTTTATTTTTCCTAACAGCTGCAAGGTACTCCATTGTGTAGATGTACCAAAGTTTCTTTAACCAGTCATCTGTTCTCAGGCACTCGGGTTTTTTCCAGATTCTGGCTATTGTAAAGAGTGCTGCAATGAACAAACAAGTGCAGATGTCACTTCGACTATACTTTTTTTGCCTCTCTGGGATATGGGAGCTAAGTTTCTAATTTTTTGAGAATCGTCTATACTGTTTTCCAAAATGGCTGAACCATTCGGCATTCCCAGCAGTAATTAAGAAGGGTCTCTTTCTCGCCACATCCGTGCCAATACCGCTTGCTTTGTTCTTTTGGATGTGAGCCAGTCTCTGTGGTGTGAAATGATAACCCATTGTTGTTTTGATTTGCATCTCCCTGATGATTAATGATGTAGAGCACTGGAGAAAACAATCCTGAAATTAATATGGAACAATAAGCACCCACGAATAGCTAAAGCAATTCTTGGGAAAAAGAAAATGAGAGGAATCAACCTCCCTAACTTCGAACTCTACTACAACGCAGTAATAACTAAAACAGCATGGTACCAATGGAACAGGGTTGAATATACTGATATCTCCCCCAAACATATGATAATCTAATCTTAGATAAGGGAGCAAGAAATGTGAAGTGGAACAAGGAAAGCCTCGTTAACAAATTGTGCTGACAAAACTGGACGGCTACATGCAAAAAATGGGCTCAGATCTCTGCTTTACACCATGTACAAAAGTAAGATCAAAACAGATTAAAGACCTCAACATCAGACCGGAATCCATAAGGTAAACTGAAGACAAAGTTGGAAAACCCTCCATGACATTGAAGCTAATGGTATCTTCAAAGATGTCACACCACTGGCCAAGCAAGTGAAAACAGAGATAGACAAATGGGACTATCTTAAACTAAGAAGCTTCTGCACCTCAAAAGAAACAGTAACCAAAATACAGACAATCTACAGAATGGGAAATTCACCCAATACCCATCCGACAAGGGATTGATATCAAGGATATACAAAGTACTGGTTGAACTCCACAAGAAGAAAACATCCAACCCCATCAAAAAATGGGGCGACGAAATGAACAGAAACTTTCTCAAAGAAGAAATCCGAATGACTAAAAGGCACATGACAAAATGATCATCTTAACTAAACTACTATATAGATTCAATGCAATTCTTATCCAAATTCAGAGGACATTCTCAAGGACTTAGAATAATCTATAATAAAGTTTGCTTAAAATCAGAAAAGACCCCAAATAGCTAAAAGCATACTGAAAAATAAGAAACTTGTAGTATTTCACTACCTACCTTGAAATTATACTACAAAGCCATAGTGATCAAAACAGCATTATATCGGCATGAGAACACAATCTCTGATCAATGGGTCAGAATAGAATACCCATTAACAAACCCTCACATATAGGTAATATTTGACAAAAGTACTGAGAACATGAAATGGAGTAAAGACAGTCCCTTCAACAAATGGGGCTGGAAAATTGGAAACCATGTGCAAAGAATGAAAACTGAATCCATATTTAACACCGCACTCAAAAATCAATTCAAGGTACACCAAAGACATTGAGATCAGACTAGAATGTTCAAAATACATTGAGGAAAATATAGGCAGAACCATCCAAGATCTGAACCCTAAGGTATCTTCAATTATACAATGCCATTGTAAAAGGTGACAGAATCAAAAATAAACAAATGGGATTATATAAAAGTAAAGAGTTTTTGCATTGCCAAAGAAACATGGGCTAAAACTAAAAGAGAGTCAACTGAATGGGAAAAAAATATTTGTGGGGAATACATCAGAAAAAAATGTTTTTTGTCTAGAATATATAAAATACGAAGATCAGTAACCAAAAAATTCCATAAACTCCATAAAATAGGGAAAGTAAATGAACAGGGACTTCTCTAAGGAATACCTATAGATGGCCAACAGGTACACTAAAAAATACTCACTATAACTTATTATTGGGGAAATCCAAATTAAGACAACAATTAAATACCATTTCATACTAGGGAGAAAGAACATATCAAAAATAATGGAAACACTCTGTGCTAGTAGGAATATGGTGAAAAGGAATTCTCATCCACTGCAGTTGGGAATGTAGTCTGATCAGGTTTAACCCCTATGGAAAACAGTATAAGGGTTGTCAATGAACTTGAGATTGAACTATTCTACAATACAGCAATTCCACTTTGGGATATCTACCGCCAGGACAGAAAGACATTCATTCAAAATGACACATATACACCACTATTCATTGCATCACTTAGTACAATAGCTAAGATTTGGAATCAACCTAGATGTCCAACAACAGATCAGTGGATCACAAAGATGTGAAATATATATACATATATAACATATAGATACATATATAATACCTATATACATATATGTATTATACATTATATATGTATACACATATAATGAAGTACTATGCAGCTATAAGTAATGATGAAATCATGCAATTGCCTACTATATGGTTAGAACTGGAAGATATAATGTTAAATAAAGTAAGCCAGAAAAATTACAGACACAGGATGGTATCACTTATATGTAGTATTTAGAGTAACTGGATGAGGAAATGCAATGGTTTTGAAAAAGGATGCCTAAACCACCCTTGACCCAGAGTTTAGGTCAAGTAGAGAAATAAAGTGAAAGGGAAGAAGATAAGAGATAGATGAAAAGCATGATGGTCAGGAGTAAAGGGGACTCAGATACATTGGTAGTTTTAAATAATTATAGAACTAAATATCCAAACCACAGAGTCGGATACACTGAACTCATGACACATAAATTTTATAATCAGATTTAAAAGATGCCTGTGAAGATGGCAGGCTAAAGTGGTAGGTAGGAGACAGAATTTGGGAACACAGATGGAGAGAAGTTGACACTAGTAGTGAGATTGGTGATGGAACATAGTATGTCAAAAACCTAACTATGAATAACTTTGTGATTCATGGTGCTTTCATAAAATAAAATCTTGGAAAGGAAAAATTAAAATAACAATAAGATCATTTCACATCTGTGACACTGATATCTATCAAAATGGCTAGGAAAATTAATACAGGTGAATGCAGTGAAAAATATGTGAGAATGCTATCTGCTTAAGCCTCTATAGAAAGCCACGTGATCACTTGACATTCCGTTACTCATCAGTTTGCTTGAGTGGGTGCCAGTAACTTCTCCATTCATCCCTGCTGCATGTTAGTGTAGCCCACTGGCATCTGCTCGCTCCAGGAACACAAAGAGCCTCAAACCGTATTTTCAAGGTCTTGACGAAAAAGTCTGATCATCTCATAGATGGGCGGTCATGCAATCTTTTGATATCTTGTGGAATTCAGTCGGTAACAATTCTAGTCCAGCAGTCATCTCCCAATCTCATTACTGATTTTCGACAAATGAGACAGAGTCCCTGATTCTTCATCATTGACGGAGGTCGGAAATCTGGATTCTTTCTCTCACTGGAGTGAAGCATGATACCCCAATAATAGCTCTTTCAAATCCTCTTTGAGTTACCCAAATAGTTTTTTTGTCCTGTTTTCATAGGGCCCAGGTCTCTGAGGCATATGTTAATGCAGGAAGAACAGTGGAATCAAAGAGATGTGCCCGGAGCCAGAAGTTCTTCGTCCTCTTAACTATTTCTTCAACAAAAGCCATACAGAGATTTTTCAAAGAAAATAAGAATAGAGGGGACAGAGAGAAATTACAGTGGTTAGGGCACCTGCTTGCACACTGCAAACCTGGATTCAATCCCCAACATCCCATATGATCAGTCAAGCACCCCAGGAGTAATTCTTGAGTGCAAATTCAGGAGTAACCCCTGAGTATGGCAGGATATGACCCCAAAAACAAACAAAAAAGAAATAAAATTTTTTGTGCAGAAGTGATAGTACAGTAGATAAGGTGCTTGCCTTGCATGCAGCTAACTCAGGTTAGATCCCCAGCACCCAATATTCCCCACCAAAGCCTTTCCAAGAGTGTCCCATGAGTGTACAAACAGAAGTAAGCCCGGAGCACAGCCAGATGGTGTCCAAAAACTAACTAACTAACTAAATAAATAAATAAATAATTAACAGAACTCCCACATGCCTTAGAAATTTCACTTCTTGACCTCTACCAAAACATAAGAGCATCAATGCAAAAATATATGTGCACACCTTTGTTTATTGTAGTATTTAGTACAAGACTGTAGGTATCAAAACAATACATATATGAAACAACAGATGGATGGACAAACTGCTGTGCTTCCTCACACCACAGAGACTGGCACACATCCAAAAGAACAAAGGCAACTGGTGTTGGCGCGGATGTGGTGAGAAAGGGACTCTCCTTCACTGCTGGTGGGAATGCCGACTGGTCCAGCCCTTTTGGAAAACAGTAAGGACAATTCTCAAAATATTAGAAATTGAGCTCTCATTTGATCCAGCAGCACCACTCCTGGCAAAATATCCTGGAGAGGCAAAAATGTATAGCCGAAATGATGTCTGCACTTCTATGTTCATTGCAACACTGTTTACAATAGCTAGAATCTGGAAAAAACCTGAGTGCCCAAGAATAGATGACTGGTTAAAGAAACTTTGGTACATCTCTACAACGAACTACTATGCAGCTGTTAGAAAAGATGAAGTCATGAAATTTACATACAATGGTACTACATGGAAAGTATCATGCTAAGCGAAATGAGCCAGAAAGAGAGGGATAGACATAGAAAGATTGCATTCATCTGGGAAATATAAAGTAACAAAATAGGATACTAACATCCAAGAATAGTTGAGATAAGTACCAGGAGGTTCACTCCATGGCTTGAAAGCCAGCCGCACATGCTAGTGGAAAGGGCAGCTCAGACAGAGAAGGGAACACCAAGTAAAGGGTGTTGGGAGGATCCTCCCAGGATGGGAGATGCGTGCTGAAAGTAGACTATAGACTGAACATGATTGCCACTTAATGTCTCTTTTTCAAACCTCAGCAACCAAAAGGAGAGAGAGAACAAAAGGGAATGCCCTGACACAGAGGCGAGATGGGATGGAGGGATGGAAGGATGGGTGGGTTATTGGGATCATTGAGGGTGGAGAATGGCACTGGTAGAGGAATGGATGTGTACTCGATCATTGTATAACTGAAACCCAAGCAGCAAAACTTGTAAAATCAATAACTGTACCTCATGGTGTTTCACTAATAATATTTAAAAAAAACTGCTGTGCTATATTCACATCATGGATACTATGCAGCTGTAACAAAAAAAAATCATGCAATTTGCTTCAACACTTGTAGAACTAGAGAGTATCATGTAAAGTAAGTCAGAGAGAGAACAAATGCTAGATGACCTCACTTAACTGGTACTATATACCATAAGAAACAAAAAAAGGGGAATAGGTAGTATTGAATAATAATGAACACTTGCCCTTGAATGATAAGACTTACTAACAATGGAAGATGTGGAGGAATATCACACTTGAGATGACAAGAACATTGGTGTAGTATGATGTATAAAATTATAATTTTACCTCCACTACCTTCACTTCCCAGCCACCGCCACACTCCAGGACACTTTCCGGACACTCAGGCCAAGATTCACGCATGAGTGAAGCCCCACAGAGCCAGGGAAGTGGAATTCTGTGACCTTGGACTCCGGGCTCGGTGGACCCAGGAGCAGAGATCCTCTGCCTGCTCCCAGCAGCCCTCTATTGCCTCCACTACCTCCACTGCCCAGCCGCCGCCACTCTCCAGGGTGCTCTCCAGGCACTCGGGCCAAGACTCATGCACAAGTGAAGGCCCACGGAACCAGGGAAGCAGAATTCTGTGGCCTTGGACTCCAGGCTCAACAAACCCGGTGGCAGAGCCCCTCTACCTGCTCCCAGCAGCCCAACAGACCTTCATTACCTCCACTACCTTCACTGCCCAGCTGCTGCCATGCTCCAGGATGCTTTTCAGACACATCATAAAACACTTGATACAAGATTACTGCACCATATTTGATGAGATTCAAATATGGTTTGAACCATGGGAACAATGGCAGGGGCAATTAGAGGCCTTCCTAAAATCCTCTGTCTGTTGTCTGTCATCTACAAAGTGTTCACTCAAGTCATCCTGAATAGGATTGACAGAACACTAGATGAAGGATAACCATGGGAGCAAGCCTGGTTCTGAAAAGGATTCAGCACAATCGAACATATCCACACAATAACCAAGCTCATTGAGGTTTCTCAGGAGTTCGAGATGCCACTCTGACTAATGTTCATTGATTTAAAGAAGGCCTTTGATACTGTTGAGACTGAAGTGGTCATCGAAGCCCTAGCCAAATAGTGTGTTCATCAGTATCCTCTGTGAGCTGTATTGCAGATTCACTACCAGGATCTCACCATTCTACAGGGAGGTGATCATTGACGTCAAGAGAGGTATTTGGCAGGGTGATACCATTTCACCAAAACTCTTCAGTGTTACCTTTGAAAACGTCATATGATGGCTGGAATGGGAAGGAATGGGAGTGAAGATAGATGGTCGGCAACTACACCACCTTCGTTTTGCTGATGACATCATTCTAATAACACCAAACATCAGCCAAGCAGCACAAATGCTGGCTGAATTCGACCAGGAGTGTGGAAAGGTCGGACTACAGCTGAATCTCATGAAGACAATGTTTATGAGAAACGCTCTCTTTCCTGATGTTCCATTCACTCTCAATGGGATGAACATCTCCGAATGCAATAGTTATGTGTTACCTAGGTCGAGAAGTCAACATGACAAATAACCTGGTACCTGAGTTGCGCAGGAGGAAGAGAGCAGCTTGAAATGCCTTCAAGGCAGTCGAAGAAATAGCTAAGAGGATGAAGAATCTCCGACTCTGGGCACATCTCTTTGATTCCACTGTTCTTCCTGCATTAACATACACATCATAGACCTGTGCCCTACGAAAAGAAGATGAGAACGCTATTCAGGTCTCCCAAAGAGGAATCAAAAGAGCTATGCTTGGAGTATCATGATTCACTCAAGTGAGAGAAATAAGTTGACAATCAAGAGTCAGGGACGCTGTCTCATTTGCTAAGACATTGAAAATCAGATGGGCTGGACACGTAATGAGATTTGAAGACGACCGCTGAACTAGAGTCATTACCAATTGGATTCCATGGGATGTCAAAAGATCACATGCCTGCCCACCTATGAGATGGTCAGTCTTCTTTGTCAAGACCCTGAAAAATTGGTTTGAGGCTAGTTGTATTCCTAGAACGAGCAGATGCCATTAGGCTACACTAGCACATGACACGGATGAATGGAGACATTACTGGCGCCCAATCAAGCAGGTTGATTAGTAATGAGATGTCAAGTGATCAAGTGATACATCAATACCATCAGCTTTAACACTATGGTATCACTGTATCACTGATGTGTCCATTCGTCCCAGCCCTGAGATTTTAGCGGCCTCTCCTTATTTGTCCTTCCCAATGGTGCCATATTGGAGGCTCTTTCAGGGTCAGGGAAACTAGACCCGTTATTGTTACTGTTTTTGGCATATAAAATACACCACGGGGAGCTTGTCAGGCTCTGCCATGCAGGCGGGATATTCTCCCTAGCTTGCCGGGCTCTGTAAGAGGGGAAACACTATGGTAATAACTTAAAATATAATTCATCAAAGGAGTAAAAAAGAAAGCTGTGACTCTAGGTTTCTTAGAAATTGTTCTCCCAACAACAACAACAACAAAAAAAAACAAAACAGAAATTGAGAGCATAACAACCACTAACGTCAGTGTTGACGTTCATAAGTTAGGAAAAGAAACAGAGAAGGAACCATTACAAATAAATTAGAAAAGGCAAGAGAAATTTGCATCATAATTGCTGAGCAGGGTACTATCCAGAAGGAAAATACAACACAGTGTTAAATATCAAAAAATGCCTGGAAAAGAACAATATATCGGGAACAGATGGCAAGAGAAGATCGTGATGAAGCCAAGAGGGGTAACATAAGAATTATTGGAGTCCCAGAGGTACAGGAAAAAAACCTTGATGAAGAAGAAACTGTCAAAGACATCATTGCTACAACGTTTCCAGAGCTGAAGAAAACTTGTGACCACATTCAGGAGGCCGGAAGGGTACCAGCTAGAAGAAATCTGAATAAAAATACCCCAAGACACAGTCTGATCAAAATGACCAAAACCTTAGACAGAGACAAAATTCTGAAAGCAGCAAGATCGAAGAAAGAAATCTCTTACAAAGGAGCATCCTTAAAATTTCACAGCTGATTTTTCTGATGAAACCCTCATGGCCCGAAAACAGTGGTGGGACATAGTGAAAAAACTCAATGAAATAAATGCCTCCCCCAAAATACTTTTCCCAGCAAGACTCTCATTCATAATAGAAGGAACAACACACAGTTTCACAGACAAACAACAGCTCAGGAACTTCATAGACTCAAAACCATGGTTACAAGAACAACTAAATGGGCTACTTTAAGGCAAGAAAGGCCCCTCAAATACACCAAATTTTAACAGAACAATGGGACAAAATCCCATAACAATAATCTCTCTCAATGTCAATGGGCTAAACGCACCAATTAAAAGACATAGAGTGGCAGGATGGATTAGAAAATTGAACCCAACATTCTGCTGCCTGCAAGAAACGCATCTCAATAGTCAAAGCAAACACAGACTCAGAGTCAAAGGCTGGAAAACAATCCTACAGGCAAACAGCTCCCATAAAAAAGCTGGGGTAACCATCCTTATATCAGACCACATCGATTTCAGAGTGAGGAAGGTCATAAGAGACAGTGAAGGCCATTTCTTATTGATCAAAGGATCTGTACAACAGGAAGAACTTACAATAATAAATGTATATGCACCTAATGAGAGACCAGCAAAGTACTTAAAACAACTACTCATGGATTTGGAAAAAGACATCAATAGCAACACAATACTAGTGGGAGACTTCAACACTGCTTTGTCACCTCTTGATAGATCAACCAGACTCAAGCTTAGCAAGGACATACTTCATTTGAAGGAAACAATGGAAGAAAGGGACTTAGTAGATATATACAGGACACTTCATCCACAAAAAGCTGAATACACATTCTTCTCAAGCGTACATGGAACATTCTCCAAGATAGACCACATGCTGAGCCACAAAACATGCCTCCATAAAATTAAGAAGGTAGAGATTGTATCAACAATCTTCTCAGACCATAAGGCACTGAAATTAGAAGTAAATCACACACAAAAACAGAAAACTAAATCAAACACCTGGAAATTAAACAGTGCACTATTGAACAACGAGTGGATTAGACAGGAAATCAAAGAGGAAATCAAAAGATTCCTAGAAACGAATGAAAATGAGAACACGAGTTACCAAAACTCATGGGACACAGCAAAGGCTGTGTTAAGAGGAAAGTTTATAGCTCTACAAGCATTCCTCAGGAAGGAGGAGCGAACACACATAAGTAACCTAACCTCACAGCTTAAGAGCTTGGAGAAGGACCAAAAAAGGAGCACAACCCGAACAGGAGAAAGGAAATAATAAAACTCAGAGCAGAGATTAACGAGATGGAAACCCTAAAAACAATTCGAAAGATCAATGAAACCAAGAGCTTGTTCTTTGAGAAAATTAACAAGATCGATAAGCCCCTCACAAAACTCACAAAGAAAGGGAGAGAGAAAAACGTAATAAACCGAATCAGAAATGAAAAGGGGGTCATTACAACAGAAACTACAGAAATTCAGAGGATCCTCAGGGAGTACTTTGAGAAGCTTTATGCCACGGAACATCAAAACCTTGAGGAAATGGATAAATTCCTAGACTCCTACAGACTCCCAAGGCTGAACCAAGAAGACCTGGAATACCTGAACAGACCTATCACCATCAAGGAAATTGAAATGGTAATAAAAAGTCTCCCCAAGCACAAAAGCCCTGGCCCGGATGGATTCACTAGTGAATTCTTCCAAATCTTTAAAGAGGACTTACTCCCAATGCTCTTTAAGCTTTTCCACGAAATTGAAATATCAAAAACACTTCCGAACAGTTTCTACGAAGCAAATATCACACTGATACCAAAAGCAGACAGAGATACCACAAAGAAAGAGAATTACAGACCGATATCCCTGATGAACACAGATGCAAAGATCCTCAACAAACTACTAGCAAATAGAATCCAACTACTCATCAAAAAGATCATACACCATGACCAAGTAGGATTCATCCCAGGGATGCAAGGATGGTTTAACATTCGAAAATTAATCAACATAATCCATCATATCAACAAAAGAAAAGATAAAAAGCATATGATTATATCAATAGATGCAGAGAAAGCATTTGACAAGATCCAGCACCCCTTTATGATGAAAACCCTAGCCAAAATGGGTATAGAGGGGACCTTCCTCAACATAATTAAAGCCATCTACCACAAGCCTACAGCAAGCATCATCCTCAATGGGGAAAAACTGAGAGTCTTCCCTCTAAGATCAGGGACGAGACAAGGATGCCCACTATCTCCACTGCTGTTCAATATAGTACTGGAAGTACTTGCAATAGCGATTAGGCAGGAAAAAGATATTAAGGGCATTCAGGTAGGAAAGGAAGAAATCAAGCTCTCACTATTCGCAGATGATATGATACTCTACTTAGAGAACCCAATAACCTCCACCAAAAAACTCCTAGAAACAATAGACTCGTATAGTAAAGTTGCAGGTTATAAAATCAATACCCAAAAGTTCATGGCTTTCCTATACGCAAACAGTGAGAGAGAAGAAAGCAACATGAAAAAAACAATCCCGTTCACAATTGTGCCCCAGAAAATCAAGTACCTAGGAATCAGCTTAACTAAGGAAGTAAAGGACCTGTACAAAGAAAACTACAAAACGCTACTTCAGGAAATAAAAGAGGGCATTAGGAAATGGAAAGATATCCCCTGCTCATGGGTCGGGAGACTTAACATTGTCAAAATGGCAATACTACCGAAAGCATTGTATAAATTCAATGCAATCCCTATAAGGATACCCACGACATTCTTCAAAGAAATGGAGCAAACACTCCTGAAATTTATATGGAACAATAAGCCCCCACGAATAGCTAAAGCAATTCTTGGGAAAAAGAAAATGGGAGGAATCAACCTCCCGAACTTCAAACTGTACTACAAAGCAGTAATAATTAAAACAGCATGGTACTGGAACAAAGGCAGAACTGCAGACCAATGGAACAGGGTTGAATACACTGACATCTCCCCTCAATCATATGATCATCTAATCTTTGATAAAGGTGCAAGTAATGTGAAGTGGAGTAAGGAAAGCCTCTTTAATAAATTGTGCTGGCATCACTGGACGGCTACATGCAAAAAAATAAGCTCAGAACTCTGCCTAACACCATGTACAAAAGTAAGATCAAAATGGATTAAAGACCTCAACATCAGACCAGAAACCATAAGGTACATTGAAGACAAAGTTGGCAAAACCCTCCATGACATTGAAGCTAATGGTATCTTCAAAGATGCCACGCCACTGTCTGAGCAAGTGAAAACAGAGATAGATAAATGGGACTATCTTAAACTAAGAAGCTTCTGCACCTCCAAAGAAACAGTGACCAAAATACAAAGACAGTCTACAGAATGGGAAAGGATATTCACCGAATACACATCTGACAAGGGGTTGATATCCAGGATATACAAAATACTGGTTAAACTCCACAAGAAGAAAACATCCAACCCCATCCAAAAATGGGGCAATGAAATGAACAGAAACTTTCTCAAAGAAGAAATCCGAATGGCAAAAAAGCACATGAGAAAATGCTCTACATCATTAATCATCAGGGAGATGCAGATCAAAACCACAATGAGATACCATCTCACACCTCAGAGACTGGCCCACATTCAAAAGAACAAAAGCAACCGATGCTGGCGTGGATGTGGCGAGAAAGGGACACTCCTTCACTGTTGGTGGGAATGTCCACTGGTTCAGCCCTTCTGGAAAACAGTATGGACGATTCTCAAAAAATTAGAAATTGAGCTCCCATTTGACCCAGCAATACCACTCCTGGGAATATATCCCAGAGAGGCAAAATGTATAGTTGAAGTGACATCTGCACTTGTTTGTTCATTGCAGCACTCTTTACAATAGCCAGAAACTGGAAGAAACCTGAATGCCCAAGAACAGATGACTGGTTAAAGAAACTTTGGTACATCTACACAATGGAGTACTATGTAGCTGTTAGAAAAGATGAAGTCATGAAATTTACATACAAGTGGTACAACATGGAAAGTATCATGCTAAGTGAAATGAGTCAGAAAGAGAGGGATAGGCATAGAAAGATTGCATTCATCTGGGGGATATAAAGTAACAAAGTATGAGATTAATACCCAAGAATAGCTGAGATCAGCACCAGGAGGATTACTCCATAACTTAGAGGCCAGCCGGGTATCCTAGAGGAAAGGGCAGTTCAGATAGATAAGGGAGCACCAAATAAAGGGTGTTTGGAGGATCCTCCCAGGAGGGGAGATGCATGTCGAAAGTAGACTATGGACTGAACATGTTTGCCACTCAATGCCTCTTTTGCAGACCACAACACCCAAAAGGAGAGAGAGAACAAAAGGGAATGCCCTGCCACAGAGGCAGGGGGAGGATGGGGGGATGGGGGTGGGGGGATATTATCCATGGTGGTGGAAAACGGGCACTGGTGGAGGGATGGGTATCTGATCATTGTATAATCGAAACCCAAGCACAAAAAATTGTAAATCTACAACTGTAAAAAAAAAAAAGAAACAAAAAAAAATTTTTAAAAAAATTTAGTAGCACTCGGATGGGGGAGGTGGGGGGTGGGAGGGATACTGGGATCCGTGGTGGTGAGAAATGGGTACTGGTGGAGGGATGGGTACTTGATCATTGTATAATTGAAACCCAAGCACAAAAATGTGTCAGTCTGCAACTGTACCTCATGATGTCTCACTATAAAAAAAAAATTTTAATAAAAAGAAAAAGAACTATATTGAAACCTCCTTTGAGAAAGATACTATTCACAGAATATCCTAATGATGATTTCTTTGCACCAAACATGAGTTCTCCCACCCACTCCTTTACTTCCAGAAGCCCCTGCAGCCACGCCCACCTCCCCCAGCCACCATCTTGTCAACTCATCAGCTCAGGTCAGATCCTAGAGCCTCAGCGTACACAGCTGTATGACACTCCCAGATTCCATAATTACTGAAATTCCAGTAGGAGTACACACATTAGATGGGAAAGTGATATAGAAGCCAACTAAACTCAACAAGAAAAAACAGTAGCACAGAAAACTTAACTAGCAAAAAAACAACTTAGTCCTCAGACAGAGACTTAATGACCATGGTGAGATGTTTAACAGTTTTCACAAATTTTCTTTTACTGAATTATTTCTGATAATCTTATTAGCCATTTCGTTGTAACAAGGAATATAAAATAAATTATTATGTGACAGCTAAGGATGCAGGCTTAGGGAGTGGTTAGGAAAATGGGCACAATGGTGGACAGAAGATGACTCTGATGGTAGAATTGTTGTTGGAATATTGAAAGCCTGTAGCAACTGTATTATGAACAACTTTGCAAGGCACACTGTTTAAATAAAATATTTTATATTTTAGTATTTTTTCCAAAATTTTATTTTATTAAAGTATCATGAATTACAAAGTTATTCATAGCTGGGTCTTTGACATACACAGTTAAAATATTTTATCTTTAAATAAATTAAGAAGTAAATAAAATGTGAGCTTTCTCACTGATACTTTAGAAAATTGTCTTAAGCTGATACACTAGCACCACCCTGATTTCCTTCCACCCAGAAATCCATTAACTATGCTGTTTTCCAACCCATGAGACAGCTGATCAGCCCATGGACCAACCAAAATTCAAACTATTTACATGAAGTTTTATTGGAACACAAACATTTTCATATTTTATATATCACCTATGAGCATTTGCAACAGAAACCACATGATACTGAACTAAATTATTTTCTATCTGGCCCTTAACAGGAAAAGTTTTGAGACCCATTGTGATCTAACCTTTCCTTCCCCACTCATACCTTTTGATTCCCTCCTTTTTATCTTAGATATTCTCACTTTATGGAATGCTCTTCAAATTCTACTTATTCTGTTGCTTTACTTACTTTGATTTTTATCTCTGATGACCCTCTCCCTAAGACATCTGCTGTTTTTGAATTCCCATAATTCCTAGTGTCTGGTACAAGTTTAGGATCAATAAGTAATTGTTGAAGAATGATGCTGCCTTCAGGGTACAGTTCATTCTTTTTTTTTTCAGTTATGAATACTGCTCCAGAACTCCTCCATTGAGGGGCTGCATACATCAGTTTTATACTTCTGAAAGTATTTAATATATTACCTTGAATACATTAGAATGTTATGCGTGTCTACTAATAAAGGAATCAGAGGAAAGAAGATAAATAAAGCACAAATTGATCAGTTTGTAGAAAGACGTTTTTAAGGGTTCCCAAAATTCTGAATTTTGGATACTTGTTCAAAATAAATATATTCTGAAATGTTTAGAAAGCTCTCACATGATTATCTTTTATATTGATTTCTTCAACAGATACATTGCTTATCTTATTTTGCTCCCTGGGATTTGAGATGACTGAGCAGTAATAGTATGATCAAGCAATGAGAATTAGTATTTGGCAACTTGAGACTCACAAGTGAGCTGAAGAGACCAGGGGGAATATGAAATATACTATAATCTCATAGGTCGCGAATATCAAAACAAAACTATTTGTGCCTGGGTTGAGGAAAGTTTAAAACTAAAATAAGGACTTGTTTTAATATCACTTATATTATTTATCATCCCATTGCTCATCGATTTGCTGGGGTGGGCGCCAGTAATGTCTCCATTTGTCCCTGCCTCATGCTAGCATAGCCCAATGGCGTCTGCTCGCTCCAGGAACACGAAGAGCCTCAAACCATTTGTTCAGGGTCTTGACGAAGAAGCCTGACCATCTTCTAAGTGGGTCGCCAGACGTTCTATTGACATCCCGTCGAATCCAGTCAGTAACAGCTCTAGTCCAGTGGTCATCTATGCATCCCATTATGTGTCCAGGCCCATCTGATTTTAGACACCTTGGCAAACAAGACAGCGTCAATTGTCGGAACACCAGATTCCTTCTCTCACTGGGGTGAAACGTGATATTCCAAGCACAGCTCTTTCAATTCCTCTTTGGAAGACACAAATAGCATTCAAATCCTGTTTTCATAGGGCCCAGGTCTCTGAGGCATATGTTAATGCAGGAAGAACGGTGAAGTCAAAAAGATGTGCCCGGAGCCAGAAGTTTTACAGAAGATATTTTCTTTTTCACCATATTTAAATATAATGGCAATCAGTGGCAATAAATATATCAACACTGTTGTGAGACCATCACCAACATTTATCTCTAGAAGTTTATAACATTTCCCCAACCTAAAAAAATTAACATTTAATTTGCACAAATTTGGAATCTGGGTTTTCTCAAGTAATATCTTGGGATAGCCTGCATCCTCACTATTCATTATTATCTCAAGTCACCAGCTAACTCCAAGTATAACTCAAAATTTGCGGGGGGTAAAAAGGCAACTGATTGTTTAGAAATGATCAAAGAAAAATTTGAAAATTGATAAAACATAATTATACAGTGTACTAGGACTCTAATTACAAAGTAACCCTGATTTCCTGATGAATATGATTAGAGTTGGGGTTTCATTTTTTAGAAATTGAACAGAATTACAAAGAAATGTGTTTTATACAAGCATCTTTCCCTTTTTCACTTAAAAAAATGTGCTCCCAAATCATTTATGTTACCGAGCTCAACACAGTTCCTCTTAATAGTCACTTCCATGCATTAAAATCATAATCCTGAGAGAGGATTCTGTATTGTCCACCCAGCATTTCCAGAAACACAATCTTCTCAGCTAATATGGCATTCACCAAGGGTGTCCCACAAGGGGCCACTCTCTACTTTGTAATGTATAACTGCTGGAGTGTCTGTGTGGTGAAGAATGATTTACAACTCAAGGTGTCTCATCCCCAAGGACCTCTTGCTTCTCTCTAGCCTTCAAAGCATCAAATTTCATAACTCAGGATCACCTGCTTAGGTAAACAAACCTGACCTGCCCATGAAACACAAGGTTCTGCTTCTAGAAAACCTAAAACTTGCTTAGAGTTTGGGTAGATCTTTCCAGAGGTAGTGCTGAGCCCCAGCCAGCCTTCTTGACTGACAAGAGTTTTAAATCTTGTTCTTGTCTACCTTGGTAATTCCAGAAGTGAACCTAGACTATTGTCTTCAATCCAAAAGGGTACCTTAAATAGCCAGATTCTGGAAGGAACTCTTGTAGGAAAAGTTGTATGGTTTTCAAGTTAGCAATTTGTGGGAAGTGCCTGGGCAATGTGCACAGAACAAAGGAAGAAGAGGATTTTCTATGATGCCCCAATTCCAATTAAAGCCCAGTTCACCATCAAATTGGAGTCTGGTGCCTTAGCTGTTTACCCAAATCTTAGCAGATGGAGGAGGCCGAGTGAAGAAAATGTCTCAGGGAACTCTGTTGGGAACTCTCAGAGGAAGGAATATTGAGCAGATTCCAGTCTGGGTTCTAACCCATCTTCAAGAAAAACATCTTTTGTATCTATGAACATATGAACATTTTAGATGACTGAACAGACTTCATTTAAACACTTCAGGGAGTTGGTCATCTCTAGTGTTAAGATCCAGAGGATTTCAAAATGGGAGAGAAGAAACCAATCTTTTATAGAACAAAAAATAAGGAATAAAATTGAAATGGAAATGGAAAATAAATAAGAAATGAGAAAGTACAGAGCCCAAGTTGGCTTATAATATAAAAGGCCCTCCCGTTGATCGTTGATTTGCTCAAGTGGGACCAGTAACGTCTCCATTGGAGACTTTGTTGTTACTGTGTCTGGCATATCGAATACTCTCGGTAGCTTGCCGGGCTCTCTGAGAGGGGCGGAAGAATCGAACTCGGGTCGGCCATGTTGGCCGCTTGTAAGGCAAACACCCTACCTGCTGTGCTATCGCTCCAAGTTGGCTTAATTTGAGGATAAACCCTGAATAACCAATAGGCTTGAGAACTAGCAACAGCATATACTTTGTTTCCAATCAGGTGGAGCTTTTCAGGGGACATAAAAGTTATCCAGGTTTATTTTATTCAAGTGTCACCCAGAACAGGAACTATTCCATCTCAGTTCTAGGAAGTTCTCTCAAAATGTTTACAATCATAGGTATTTGATTTATATTTTAGACATTGCATATCACATGTTTTATATATAATATATAGACTTCGACATTTATATTTTATGCACATATACTCTGTTTATTTAAGGAAATCTACACAAGATCTATCTATATGAGATTTTCTCTTTTTAAAGGATTCTGTTGTTTTAAAAAAAAATAATAAAAGCTCAGATAAGCAAAGACCAGGCCAACTCATACTACCAAAATGAGGGCCAGTTGGTAGAAATATGTGCCTTCCTAAACTTTCAACTCAGTGCTTTCTTGCCACCACACCGTCAGCTTTCAGAGTGTGCCCTTTAACTTCAAATGCAGGTTGGTCAAACCATTTACAATGTTCTAATCTCAATTCTCATTCAGCATTAACAGCAGGAGAAAATGAAACCTTTGATAGAAGTGAAAAGGATCTGCCTGTGGACATCCTGAAAATCAATGGTGGACCCAGACACCCGCAAACAAGCCTGTCTAGGATCTGTGCTCGGCACTGCACTCATTTTCACCTGCCCATGAGTCAGCCCTTTGCTGCCTCTCGTATTTGTAGTTCTCGCTTAGTCGTGCTGAGCAAGCTGACTAGAGAAATTTTGATGCCAGAATTTCCTCCCGCAATTACCCCTGCAACTAGCGTCTCAGTCAGCTTTGGGATTCAGTACTGTCTTCATTGGCATATTAGAAAATTCAGATTCCCCCCACCTCCATATTACTAGGAGGTGAGGGAACTCTTATGCTCTTGGGTGCTCCTGAATATCCCATGGATGCTCCCTGAAAAATCAGTATTTATTTAATAGTATTATTTAAATCCAAAGAGAAACTTCCCCTGTCATGAGAGTTATGTCTTTCAGAAAAGAACTTTAATGATGCTATTTCCCAGCAGTTTTGTATTAAATTTTATTCACAATTCCATATAGTTTTTTCCTATCCTTTGAATAATTCTTAGTGTACTGTGCCCAAAATATTTTTCTATTCATAAACAGTAGGATTTAAAAGCCTAACAATGATAACATCTAAGTCTGATTCCTTGATTATTTTTACAGCTATCTAAGATGAGGATTATTCAGAGATGATAATCAGTTCATTACAAAATCCACTTCACAGTACTTGAATCTTGCCACCAAATTTCAGGAAAAAGAGCTGGGTCACACTCACTATATCTTCGTTTGCCTGGAACCATTTTGGTGATGGATATCATCTTAATAATAGTGTCGGTCATTTTCAAAAGTCTCCCAATTAAGATAATAAATGACATGATCAGAGGTTCTAAGGATATGTGTTGGTTGCATTTATGGTGAGGGTAGATAAAGCCAATGGGAGGAAATCAAAAGTAGACAGAGCAATGGCCTATAGCTTGAACAGTAAGAAAAAACAGACTGACCCCCAAAACTTGTACTCATGCAAATGATCCTCAGATCATCAGAGACAGTCATCTATGATCTAAATGAGGTTAGCAATCACAGATCCACCTTATGATTTCACGTTCTGGGCAATCATCCTATGAGATAATCAGCTGGCCAACTCCTTTCTTCTCTCCCTCTTGCCATACCAACCTGTTCCCATGAAACCCACATCTTTTCACATGAGTTTGTCTCTTGTTTTAGCTTTTGAGAAAGTGCTCTAGGAAAGAGTCAGTTATATGTTTGTCATGTTTCACAAGTATTGTGATTAAGAAACATGGAGAGGGAAAGGGTTCAGGAGACCAGAGAAAGCAGAGGAGAAAGGAAAGGCAGGTAGCGTGGGAATTGGGATGGAGTAGGAAGGATTGTTCACAAGACCACTGGGACAATGAGCTATGGGAATGATTTCAGCTTAAGCAACAAAGATTGTTTTGTTCCCAAGCTCTCAAGTGAGCAGCATTTGGCTCCAACAGAAGAAAGTGGTCTCTGGGGAAAGATAAGGGCTGGATATTTAACTGTCTCCCTCAGAGCTATAGGGTGTCATCTTGTTAGAAGCTCATAAACCAGGTAAAGCTGGATTCAGACCACCTCAGGGGAGCCAGCTGAGGAAGATCTGAGATGCTGCAGGTGTTGTGGATGAGACTAAAGGGAGTCTCACTCCTCTGTTTTTGTTTTGGAACTATACCCAGGGGCTCAAGCACATTGATGAACAATGGGAAGGACAGTGACAGTGACAGTGGCCCAGTGGGACACAGGGTTTACTTCTGGCTCAGAGCTCAGGGATCACTCCTAGCAGTGCTAAAGAAATAATATATGGTGCCAGGGATCATGCAAGACAAACACGTTATCCATTGTACTATTACTTCAGCTCCAAGGGTCTTGTTCCTCCAAGCCTCTCCTTACGGAATTCACTCTCCTAGAGAGTCCACTTTCTCTAGCAGAGACATGAAATACAGTGCAAAATGCCTTGGATCTTAAAAATCCCAAGACAGCTCGCAGGTGGTGAGAAAAGTAGTAAGTTGAATAAACCACAGGATTCAGTAGCTCTTGTCCTTTTCTGGGGTAAAGTGTTCCCATGATCCTCCCTCTAAACTGCAAAAGTAGTGCTCACTTCAAAAATGGGGATGCTATGAGTTGCTCCCTACGAGCGCTCTCTGGCACGGCCTTAGCCCCAGAGGCACACGGACCCAATTTGGAACCCAGCAGTTTCTGGCAGAAATGTGACTGGACTATACATTAAGCCACGTCACCATGACCCCCCCCCCCAAGAGGGAAAGGGTGTCTGTTTCTTCCACCATTCCCCCACCCCATTCCCCGGCAGCATGGTGGCTGCTGCCTCGGAGCTTATTGGACAGCCAGGCATGAGCCGGCGGTGACGAGGCAACTGTGGCCTCATGGGATGGGGGGTGGGTGGAACAGGCATGTCCTTCATTCCCTACCAAGGCCACAAGTTTCCCCCCCGCCCCCGAGTAGCTCTCCGGCACGACCATGGACCCAGAGGCACACAAACCAATCTTGGAACTATTCAGCTTTTGGCAGAAGTCCCTCCAGATTTAAATAGTAAAATATCAGAAATACAAAATCATGCGGCCGCTACTGTGGCCGCACAGCATCATACGGTCTTTATAACCAGCAATAGAGAACAAATTATCTCATGATGCCTTTTCAGCAGGTTTGATTGTTTGGGGAAAATTCCAAATAATAGTGGTGCATCTTTTGTCAAGATAATGAATGTAATCAAAGTAGAGAGAGAATTAAGTTGAAATCATCTGCCTCACAGGCATGGGGAGGGGTGAAAAGGGGGGTATATTGGGGTTCTTGGTGGTGGAAAATATGCACTGGTGAAGGGATAGGTGTTTGATCATTGTATGACCGAGACTTAAACCTGAAAGCTTTATAACTGTTCTCTCGGTAATTTAATAAATATTTTTTTTAAAAAAAAAAAGAAAGAAAAATAGGGATACTGATTTCTCATGGGAAGGTTTGCTGTGGAGATCAGAAACATTAGAAACAGAACATCCTTTTCCCAAATGGCAGTTCTTGAGGGTGTTATTAAAGGGACTCTGCATTGGATTCGCAAAGAGACATCCTCTTTTTTTTTTTTTTCAGAAAATGGTAAATGACTTCTTAGAAAGAAGCATTTCCTCTTAGTGATGAGAAGACTGTTTTTAAAATGGTGTGTGTTCAGTCAGATGGTTGAAGGAACAGTACACGCCTGCCTCCCAGAGAAAGCTTTCTAGCACATCCTACCTTGAAAATTAGCCTATCCAAACCTGCAAAATGACCACTCTAATTGAAGGAGGAAAATGGTCATGAGATGCTGACCTTTCATCCACAAACTGGTGGAAGGGCAAGGGAAGAAAGACACATGATAAATAACCCATCAAGAGGATGGGACATGTGAATTCTGCTGCAGGCATGAAAATAGTGGGGAAAGCTTGAGATATATATATAACTGTCTCACCTTCTCATATTTATTTTATAGAGGAGATAGTGAAGGCTCAAAGAGGCAGTAAGAGGCCCTGTCAGTCAAATCCACTTAACGAAACACCATGTATTTTTCTGCCTGGCCTTTTATTTTTTCTTTTTAATTGAATCACCATGAGATATAATTACAAAGCTTTCATGATCGTGATTGGGCTTCAGTCATATAGTGTTCCAGCACCCATCAGTGTACATTTCCCACCATCAATATCCCCTATATCCCTCCTCGAGCCTCCTCTCTATGGCAGGTACTTCTCTCTCTCTATCTATCTCTCTCTCTTTCTCTCTCTCTCTCTGTCCCCATCTTTGGGCATTCTGGTTTGCATTACATATACTTAGAGGCCATCATGTTTAATCCTTTACCCATTTTCAGGACACATCTCCCAACTAGAGCGATCTCAGGCTCATTAGCAAGAGCTGAAGTGGAATGAAAGTTCATGACATCCAAGTAGCCAATATTCAGCTGTCAAAAGAATGTGTAGCGGGACTAGTATGTTGAAATTTTGTACCCCATCTCTAAATTGTGGGAATAAATTAAACATTTCTTTGAGGCCAAAGTAAATGTTTTCTATTTTGGAGTTTTGTGTGTCCATGGGTATATCTTTAATGAAATTTATAATTAAGCTATAAAGCAAACAAACAGTAGAGAGAAACAGCCCAGGGATATATCCCATGGAGGGAAAATGAATGTACAGGCAATGTGAATGAGAGGTTGTCCCTAAAGAAACTGCTCTCAGGGGCATGGGTCTGTCTGCTTGAAAAATTCAGGGCAGATGAGAAATCCAGGGCAGATGAGGTGAGCCGCGGCTGTCAGGAGTCAGAGGAAGCATGGAGCATGTTCTCTCAGTTCCTTCCCACCTGCCCTCTCACTCACTTTCAAAACCAACTGCATTCACACCCCAAAACTGAGAACTGACACTGCACACCACGTCTCTGAAACCCACTTTGCTTTTGGCTGGCAGCACAGATTCTCAGTCACCTTCTCTGGAGTGCCATCAGTTACTGCTCTGAACAGGCTGGGAATTGCTTTCAAAAGGCAGCTGGGCCTGGGGACCATGTTTCACTTCTTGACACCATTAATTGGGGTATGAGTCAGAGCCATAATGAAGACAAGTTTTGGTGTCTTCTGTGACTATCCTGGAAAGGACACACACAGAGACCCCAGAGCCACAGAGGGAGGGAATTCTGGACAGATTTTTGCTTTGTTTATTGGGCCCACATGGTTGCCAAATAAATGGTCAGTACCATGGGACTCCTCTATGGACAGACCTATATTTTTTTCTGCTTCTCCCAGTGGCTCTTAGATGTCATATACTCTCACTCTGTGGAGCTCAATAGTAACAGGAAGGAGTAGAATTGGATTCAAAACAAGCTATAAAAGGAGGCTTAAATAAAAAGGGCCTTTTCTCAAGAGCTCACAGTGATCAAAGTGAGGCAAGAAGTGATCTAGCATTGCAAACCAGGTTATTTCCCATCCAGCATAAAGCCATTTACCCACCTCCCTACAAGAATGTACCAACAAGAGCTACATTCTCAGCTGTCAACATCATGTAAAACTCAGAAGATCCAACTGAAAGCCTAGACTTAGCATTATCAAAGAGGATCATCATGCATGCACTCATGAGTCTGGCTTGGTAGCTGCATAAAGCATGCAGGAATTATGAGTCTATCTCCACAACTAATTGGAAAGTCCAAATACACTTACAGGCTACTCTCTAACACCTCTATGGAACTCTACCAGATTTCATCTCCCTGCCTTATGCGTCATGTCAGCAGTCCCAGAGGCAAACTTATTTGGATTTTTAAATGCAATAGTTTAAAACCCCTCTGCTGTATTATATATCTAGCAGTAGGCTCATGCTCATTTTTCTGAAGAGTGTGCATTATGACATTAAGAAATAATTAAGAAAGATACCAACTATAGGCAGTTCCTTAAGGCCTCTGCTTCAGATCAATTTTATAGATCACAGCATTTTGTGAACCAAGCTAGAGAAAGAAAGGTACATATTAGATTAAAGCTAGCTTTCTGGAGCAAGTGCTAAGGAACCTCTTCTAACTGGCAATGGATGGAAATCTAACATAAATACGTATAGCTGAAAGCCTATTATTCATAGAATTTGATGTTTTCTGTGGTTTCGGGCACTCAATGAGAGTATTAGAATATATCCTATATGGATGGGAAACAGCTATTATTACTTAATACCTAGTACCTTATATCAATAATCTAAGACTTACATGGGCACCTAATCACACTGACCTCATTATTGCCCAGGAAACTGTTAGTTACAGACTCTGACCCTAATCACAATGGAATGTTAGCCCAGAAAGTCCAACAGACACAAAAATGTGCTGGCACCAAAATTGCCTCGTACGTCTGCCTATTCACTTAAGATACCAAATCGAGATTTTCTTATTGGAAATTTCCAAAGACAACAATGCCAGATGAGAAGCCTCACAATTTGCTGCCAACCTTGGAATCAGATAGGGTGCTTGAGGCTGAATCCTACGCTTTGAACCGTGAAGCCTCTAATAAATAGCAATTTGGCTTTTTCTCAACTTTAGCAAGCAGCAAGCTGCAGAATCTGAATGCATTTCAGGCGACAAAAAGCTAAGGATTTCCTGTTAACCTCACTTGCTTATTAAACTTCCCATCCTGAACACTGCAATCTACTCTAATAACATGGTTATTTATCCTCAGCCTGTGTGCCCTTATTCATTAACAGGCATCTCTTCCACGCAAAGTTCCCATCAAGGGAATTTCTAAAGCTGGGGATGAACCCGCAATATCACTCATTCCCTTGTGTGAAATCAGTAGATGAAATCCCAGTCCCACTTTACCCCAGGTTGAATTGTGATTTAGAAAGTCTGGTCCCCAAAGGTCACATTCAAGCATTAGTGTGTTTTTTTCTCTAACTTGGTCTGAACTGTGAATATTTCTGGGCTCACTTACTCTTAAAGACAACCCCAGCATTTCACACTGAGATTAACACTCTCTGACACAGCACACAGTGCCAGAGTATAACATTTACAAGGGGAAAATAACTTGAAAGTGAAGGAGACCAAAAAGGCATAATTACCCAAGGCAAACTGTTTTGTTCATTCAGTGATTACAGTGGTTTTAAAGCCTTATAATTTATCATAGCTCAGAACAATTTAAATCTTGGTTGTGCTTCTTTGAGAAAGTCAGACACTTCCTTTTCTTTATTCTTTCTGACAGGCTATTCTTTTAATAACATCTCAGTTCTAAGATGGCATAGACTATACCTTCCTTACATCACATACAGGAAAAAGTATCATCCCAGTTCTCAGATGGCATAGACTACACCTTCATTGCATCACATACAGAAAAAAAAGAAAATTGACAGTGGCAGACTTGTACCTTTGCATTAGACTTCAATGCACAAATAATGGAAGAGTATAACAATTCCAAATGGGTGTAATTTCTCTCAGGTTCAAGTATCAGTTCGCTTGTTTTGCTGCTGCTAATCACCTCTTAAACAAACAATTGCTTTATCTATGTACTGTGCCTCATTTCACTTTCAAATTATGTGTGTGTTTTGCTCCTAACAGCTTATTATGATCTATAATTAACAATTTTGCTGAAAGCAAAGCCGTGTATTGAAGAGAGCCCGCATGCTATCTGATAAGTACTTGAAACAGGAGGCCTTTGTTTTCTTCGCAAATTTGGCAAATAGAAGGTACCTCCCTCCTCTGCTGTGCATCGCTTTCTCTAGATGTCCAGAAGTGTGTGAGCCCAAAAAGAAAGAAAACAAAAAGATACTTGGGAAAAATTTCAGTTTGCTATTTTTTACTCCAAATAAACCAGAAAGTCTCAAATATTAACTGAATTTCACATCACTTGGGAAGTTTTGTCAGGAATGTCCAAGCATTGTTCCAGATCAATTAAGTCAAAATCTCTGAGGATGGACATACCTAGCCTTGAGTACTAGTTAAAGCTCCCTCGTGATTCTCAACCTTCCTCTTGCCATCCAGATTAAGAAGTGGTATAACATAGCATCTACTTTCATCTTTCAAGAGTCACAAATCAGAAGTAGTTAGGGGACAGAGAGATAGTATAGGAGTTAAGGCACTTGCCTTGCACATGGCTGACCAGATGCAATCTCGTGGACTGCACATGGTCCTGGAGTACCTCCAGGAGAGGACCCAGAGCACAGAGCCAGCAGTAAGCCCTAAGCATTTTTGTTTTGTGGCTCAAAACAAGAAAATAACTCTTGGGAGGCCACAGACATGGCTCAATGTAAAAGCACCTATCATGCATGTGTGAAGTCCTGAATTCAATTCCACCAAAAACAATAAGAAAATTTTAGTTATAGAAGCAGGTCTTCAAGGCAGAATTGAAAATCCTTTAGAAATGGTTCTTTGGGATGTATTCTGTATAAGAAACTTGCATTTATCTTGTAGTTCTCTTGTATGTCAACCACCTAAAAACTTTCTCTGTAAGAAGGGAACACCAAGTAAAGAATACTGGGAGGACCCATTCAGGTTGAAAGATGAGTGCCGAAAGTAGACTACAGACCAAATGCGATGGCCACTCAATACCTCTATTGCAAACTACAACACCCAAAAGGAGAGAAAACAAAATGGAATGCTCTGCCACAGAAGCGTGGTGAGGGGGATGGAGTGGGGGTGCTAGGAAGGATATTGGAAACATTGGTGGAGGAGAATGGGCACTAGTGGAAGGATGGGTAAAAGATTATTGTATGACTGAAATACGAAAGTTCCTAAGTTTGTAACTGTACCTCATGGTGACTCCCTAATAATTTTTTTTTTAAAAAAAAGCTATCTCTGTAAGGCCTGACAAAGTAATTTATGACACAGATTCTGAATTCCTATCCTAAAACCTTTGAATCTGATTCTCCATTTTACACAATGTATTGGGATGGGGGAATCCAGTTTTGTTTGATAACATTAAGGAGGTTAAGAGTAAAGTTTAACACAGCAGAAGCACCATCTGCACTCCTATGTTCATTGCAGCACTATTCTCCATCGCCAGAATCTGGAAACAACTTGAGTGCCCAAGAACAGACGAATGGAAAAAGAAACTATGGCACATCTGCACGATGAAATACTATGCACCTTTCAGGAGAAATGAAGTCATGAAATTTTCCTATAAATGGATGGACATGGAGAGTATCATTCTGAGTGAAATGAGTCAGAAGGAAAGGGACAGAAATAGAATGACTGCATTCATTTGTGGTATATAAAATATATATGTATATATACATATATATATATATACATATATATAGTAGAAGAAGAATATCCATGGCCAAGGAAAACAGGGTTTAGGAGGATTGGTCATGAATTGGAACTAACCACAAATGTTTGTGGGACTGAGGGTAGGTAAGACAGAGAAGACCACTATGACAATAATAGCTCGGAATGATCGTGCTTGACAAGATCTGAGGATTAAATGTAGGTAGGGGATATTCTTGATAACCCTTCAATATCAATATTGAAAACCACAATGACCAAAAAGAGACAGTGAGAGAGAGAGAGAGAGAGAAGTGCCTGCTATAGAGGCAAGCAGGGGATGGGGGTTGGGAGGAAACCTGGGAACACTGATGTTGGGAAAAGTACACTGGTGAAGGGATGGGTGTTGGAACACTGTATGACTGAAATTCAATCATGAACAGTTTTTTAATGGTCTATCTCACAGTGATTCAATAAAACAAGTTTTAAAAAAGAGAATTTTATCCTTATGAAACTAAATCTAGAGGCATCTTTGATGACTCAATGCCCAATGCCAAAGCAAATAGAATAAAAAATAAGCAAATGCAATTGAATCCAATTTAGAAGTTTCTACTCCACAAAAGAAATAAGAAAAGAAATGAGACTAGGATAAAAAGACACTTCACTAACTGGAAGAAAATATTCACCTACCACTCATCTGGCAAAACATCAATATCTAAGATGCATAAAGTACTTGTAAAACTTACCTACATGAAAACAAAATAACAAACAACCCCCTCAAAAATTGGGGAGGTGAACATACACTTCCTTAAAGAAAATAAACATATAGTGAATAGGTATATGAAAAATATAAAGCTTTCCATCACTTGTTGGGCATATGCAAAGCAAAACAGTGAAATATCACCTCACAGCTGTGAGATTGGTATTGATTAAAAATAAACATCAAACGTCCTTCATGCCCTATCGAGGCCACGACTTGCCCCCCATGAACAGCTCTCCAGCACGGACAGTGACACATGGTCCTAATTCAGAACCCAGAAGCTGGCAGCAGAAATGTGAATTTACTATGCATTAAACTACGGCGCTGTGAACCACCCCCCCCCCCCCCCACACACACACACCCAGAGGGAAACGGTGTCTGTCTCTTCTGCCTTCCCCTCCCCCGCAGGGCAGCACAGTGGCTGCTGCCTCAGAGCTTATTGGACAGCTGGGTATGAACTGGTGCTGAAGGGGAAACTGCAGCCTCATGGGATGGGGGTGGGACGGGGGTGTGTGTGTGTGTGTGTGTGTGTGTGTGTGTGTGGAACCAGCACGTCCTTCAAGCCCTACCGAGGCGATGAGATGGGCCCAACAAGTGGCTCTCTGTCATGGCTATGGCCCCAGAGGCACACAAACCAATCTCGTAATTATCCGTTTTTGGCAGAAATCTCTCCAGGCTTAATTAGTAAAATATCAAAAATCCAAAATCACGCAGTCGTGACATCATATGGTCTGTATAACCAGCAATAGAAAACAAATGATTTCAAAATGCCTTTTCAGCAGTTCTTATTGTTGGGGGGAAATTCCAAGTAATAATGGTGTATCTTTTGTAATGAATGTAATCAAAGTAGAGAGAGAATGTAGTAGAAATCATCTGCCTCACAGGCATCGGAAGGGGTAGAAAGGGGGGTATATTGGGGTTCTTGGTGGTGAAAAATATGCATTGGTGAAGAGATGGGTGTTTGATCATTGTATGACCTAGACTTAAACCTGAAAGCTTTAGGAACTGGAGCAATAGCACAACGGGTAGGGCATTTGCTTTACACGCTGCCGACCCAAGTTCGATTTCCAGCACCCCATATGGTCCCCTGAGCACTGCCAGGGGTAATTCCTGAGTGCAGAGCCAAGAGTAACCCCTGTGCATTGCCAGGTGTGACCCAAAAAGCAAATAAATAAATAAAAACCTGAAAGCTTTGTAACTTTTCTCACAATGATTCGATAAATAAATTTTAAATAAATAAATAATAGAAAAATAAACAGCACAATAATAGGAGAAAGTGGAGATTTGGACAAAATTGAAGCTCAATAAGACTATAAAAACGAGGCCAGAGTGATGGTAGAGAGGGTAGGGCACTTGCTTTACACACCACCAACCCACATTGGATCCCTGGCACCCCATATAGTTCCTTGACTGCTCTAGGAGTAAGCCCTGAGCAAAAACCCAGGCATTGTCCCTGAGCACCACCAGGTGTGAGCCAAAAAATACAAAGAAAAGCTATACAAATGAATATTTGTACAAAAGTTCATTAAAATTGATTGATCAATATTTCTCTTTAGAGAAAGAAGATTTAAAAAAATTGTTGTGTGGAAATCACCTTTAAAGCAGTATATTGTAGCATGGTGAATTAAAATTCCTGAAAACTTTAACTTTTTTATTGTACAGATTGCTGTACACTGATTTGTCTTACTGTTTTTCTACTAAGAATGCTTCTAAGTGTGCCTTGTTGTTGTATATTCCTTGTAATGAAACTACTTGAACAGTTCAGAATTTGGTTAAAGAAATGGTAAGAGTTCATTCAGAACTTGTTAATATTAATGCCATCATTTTATCCCTCACTTAACCTATAGATAGCCACATTCTTTTCTCCTAAGGTGGTAGAATTTACTGAGCACAACACCCTACCTGTATTGAGTTAGTAATTTCAGGAGGTCTAATGTACAATGTTCTTCCCAGAATTTGTTCACGACTCCGGAGAGTTGGTAGCATCAGTAGTCCAGGTATAAGCAAGTCAGTGAAGTAAATTGGGACCAGTTCATCAAGCTAATATGAAATAAATTTTACAAAGAGCACCTGGACTTCTTACTCCATGACTTTCATGTCCCTTAAAAACACCCTGTGCCTTACACTCAATGTGTTAGAGTATAAGACCTTGGTTTTCTGTTTGTGTTTAGTTTGTGGAGGATTTTTTGACAGTGTTTGCTGTGCCTTATTTAAGTCATAGGTTTGAATCTTTCCTGGTTTAGTACTTGCCAGAATAATTTTCCTATATGGAAAGCTATTTGTCAGTAATTGGCTTCCTGTTTGAGGAGCAATAAATCCTATTTTGCAGGAAACAGTTCTTCATCCTGTGTAAAGTTTCTCCTTTCTAAGTTTCTTACTTTTGCAGTAAATGTAACACTTGAAATATCCTGTAAATAAAAATTAAATTCCACACTTTTCTTTAAAATAAAATTACCTCAGTGTTGTCCAGATATCTAGCCACACTGATTTTTACTGATTGCATACATTCTCATTCATACAACCTTGTCTAATCCACTGATTTCCTAATATGACAGGTCATTCATCTCAATGATGAAATTTTCTAAAGATAATTTCTTAGACTCCACTTCTCAATTTAGCTCCAACAGGTCTGAAATGAAACGTGAGATATGCAATGTTTGGAAGACCCCACTGGGTCATCCATGTCTAGAAATAAGATCTACTCCAGAAGAGAATGCCAGGATGGACTTAGGAAGAAAGGAGAAGGTCACCCACAGAGAAGCATGAGAGAAACATTTAAAAGTAGGTGGAATTTTGGGAAAATCTTCTTTTGATTCTGATGACCCAGCAACTGTTCAAGAAGGTGTAATACCTATGGCACAGCTCAGAGAACAAACAGAACACTGGCTCCCAAACTATCAACATCAGTTCCAGAAACGTCAAGGAAAAGAGTTACCTTTGAACAAAATTGAGATTCTCGTTTTCAAAACCTAGTTTCTATGTAAAAAATGAGAATGTACAAGCTGTCTCAGTGCGCCTGCTCTTCATCTCAAAATTTGTAGTTAGTATCTAAAGAAAGGAGCAAAGAGCTAAGAAGAAAGAAAGTTGGTAAGGTAGGTTTATGTGACTTAAAACCAAAAAGGAAAGACAGTTTATACCAAAACATTTTCCAAACCCAAATAAAGGGTAGAATTCTTTTCAGTATCTCTCATTAGCTAGTTTGGTTCAGATATTCCTCATGAATAAAATACTCTTCAGGGCAAGAAATATTGTGACTTAAATTGCATTCATGAGATTCTGTGATAAAAAAAATCAATGTGTCAGATCAATTTTTCTTAAACAAGTTCATCATACTCTAAAGTGATCAATAGGGAATGTTTTTCAGCCACTTCTCAGCCTTCCCACTTCTGTAATTGCTAGAATTTCATATCGACAGGCCATAGGATGCTTTGCAGGCTGAATTGATCCATTATCCTGTGGTGTTACAAGTCTGGGCCACAACAATAACGCTGAAATCCCCTAGGGACTGAGTCTGAAATCAAACTGGAGGTAAGCCATTACATTATGCATCTGACCCCAGAGAATCCAAGCTTCAGCTTCTATTTTTTTCAACCAATAAAGGAAAAGGAAGACACAAGGAAGTAGGGCGATATTGGGACCAAGAAGAGAGGGAGCAGAGGTTGGAGGCGGATAGAAATACCAGGGAGAATGCACAGTCTGATTATGAAGGATCCCCATAGAAGAGGAAATGTTATAGTCTAGGAGTCCTCAGTCAAGAAAAAAATCAACTTGAAAGGATTCCAAAGAAGCTACATGATGCTCATCAATACCTTCTTGGCCCTGAACCCTTAGTCCATAGTTCTTTAACAGTGATGCAAATAATTATACATTTATGGGGTGAGAGAGCCTCCAAGAGCACAGCCAAGCAGAGAAACGAGGGCAGGACAAATGGAGAAGATCCTTCTCTTTTGCCAAGAGATAAAATTATTCATCTTGTAATCATTCCTGGACAGCTGTAATATGCATGTATACAACTCACTAGATCAGCAGGTTATCATAATAGGGATTACAATAAAAAAAATAGTAGGTAAGAGAAATCAAGGTTTGATTCACTACAGCAACGACTTCCCTAGGAGGCTAGCTCTTTCTCTTTCTGCAATAGAGACTGACTTTAGTAGCATGAAAATTCTGAATATATCCTAGTTAAGTGGCCCATTACAGAACTACAGATGAAAGAATTATTGATGAACTCCCTAGTTACCTGAGTTTCTCAGAAATCTTTTTAAAAGCCAGGTATGTAGAAAGCAGATTTGCATGTGAGATGAAAATTGCCCACCTCATGCTAGCTTATGCCTTGCATTTTCATTGGAAATTAAGAATGCCAAATTAAAGCTCAAAGGTGAAGGCTTTGCTGCTCTCCTATGCAAGTATATGTAGAATCTAGTCTAGTTCTGAGTGACAGGTTGGCATATTCAAGTTGCTGGATCAGACCTCACCAGAGGATGTGCTGACATGCCCCATGCTGGCCCACATTGCTATTTGCATGCACTAGACCCCCTAGAGGACATTGACCTCCCTGGCAACTCACACAATCTGCAGTTTCCATGAAAACCTTTCCCAGTAAGTCAATGTGGGTATTTGTTTAGTATACTTCATAATCAGAATCCAGCCTAGATTTTTATGTAAATACAATTTATCTGTCCTCTCAGGATAGACAGTTGCAGTACTACCTAATGTGATTTTTATATGAGAAGTTAAAAACGTGAGGAACAGAACTACAAAATGATGATTCTGTTCCAAAAATAGACATACACGGACAATGTTAGAAATAACATACAGTTGGCATTACATTTATCTGAACAAGTCTACAGTAAAGAGAATTACAGAAAATTAATACTTTACTTCTAGATATTCCAGTGGCTCGGGTGGGCAGAGTTATGGTAGTATCGAACCTGGATCCTCACTTAGCACCTGCCACCCAAATATTTGCTCTCAGGTCCGGGGAGAATTCTTATGCAGAGCAAGAGAGATCAGCCCCACTTCAGAGAGCCTTATTATTATAGTTCTGCATTATTCTTGCCAGAACTGTCAGTGGAATAAATGGTAGAGAAGACTGTCTCAAGAAAGAAACCTCACATATTCCTTGACCACAAACCCAAAGAATCCAGTAATGGGGGAAGATTTATAAAGTATATATCCCCAAGCTCGTTCTCCAAAACTTGTGATTCTTTTGGAGATGGAGATCTGGAATCTATCTTGTTCTATAGGGGACTCCAGTCCACTACATCTAGTTACTTAGACGCTCTGAGCCCATTTTAAGTAAAGCATGTAGAAACCAGTGGCATGCTAGTCAAGAGACATAGCTATAATGTCTTTGCATGCCTATGAAATCACTTGAAGCTAACCACCTCATGCTAATTGACTTATTGCTGTGATACAGATGCAAAGAAATATCTCTGCTAAGTTCTACCTTCAAATTTCCATGGAGAATGTTCTTTTCTTTAATAAAATCATTGCCTAAATATCACATATTGTTAAAAACTGTCAAATATCTCTTGCCTTTAAGTCCTGTGGAGGAGATTTTTTAAAGAAAAAAATCACAAGAAATGTATGTTTACATAGGAAAATATAAATAAACAAAAAGAAAATCAAACAAATAAAAGTGATCTATAATTCCAGCATCCAAATATACTATTGCTATTTTGTTCTCTATATCATAAACATTTCCACTTAATAAAAAGTCATTTACCACATGTTTTTATGCCACTAGAAGATACGGTTATGTGAGCAGATATCCTCATCGATAATAGTGGTATGAAATATTGTTATATTGTTAAGCCACTGTTCCTCAGTGTTTGTCTTTATTGCTGTTCGCTGGCATTAACAATGCTTTTAAGGATACTGAACACCAGGATTTGGATTTGTATATCTACAAAATTACTTTGTAAATATATAATATCTAAAATATTGTCTTTCTCTCTTTAAAAAATTAATACACTAACAATTTTAGATGAGGGCCTAAGTGATAGTACAGTACAGAGGGTAAGTGCTTCCCTTGCATGTGGCCAACAAGATTGATCACCAGCATCCCATATGGTACCCCAAGAACCAATAGGAGTGATTCCTGACTGCACAGCCAAGAGTAACCCCCGAGCATCTGGTTGTGAGCCCAAAACAAAATGAAAAACGTTTAGATGACAATTTTCATAAACTGAGTTTCCTATTTTACTTTTACTATCAGGAAGCTCAAAATAAAGTGTAGTACTCTATTCACTTAAGAAACCTGGGTTTGATATTATAGGCATATATTTTATATATATTATATCTAATGAGCTTTCCCCTTCTTGAAAATTACAATTCCAGTTGCTTGATGTATTCAAATTATTTTTTCTAACAACAAAAGTCTCCAATGGAGACGTTACTGGGCCTGCTCGAGCAAATCGATGATCAACGGGAGGGCCTTTACTTTTTGGGCTGGAGCGATAGCACAGCGGGTAGGGCGTTCGCCTTACAAGCGGCCAACATGGCCGACCCGAGTTCGATTCCTCCACCCCTCTCGGAGAGCCCGGCAAGCTACCGAGAGTATTCGATATGCCAGACACAGTAACAACAAAGTCTCCAAGGGAGATGTTACTGGGCCTGCTCGAGCAACTCGACGATCAACGGGAGGGCCTTTACCTTTACCTTTTATATTAGGAAGAAATATAAGTAAATATTTTTAAGTTTTATTATTTTTTATGTAATGAATGACCATGCACTCAGGAATTACTCCTGGCGGTGCTCAAGGAACCATATGGGATGCTGGGAATTGAACCCAGGTCGGCCGCATACAAGGCAAACACCGTAACTGCTGTGCTATCACTCCAGCCTCAGGTTGGCCCCGCGACACATCATGAGACATTCCCTACCCATTTTCCATACTTACCACACCATACTCGATGGGGTTCAGACAGTAGGCAACAAATCATAGAGGAAAATATCTATACACACACACCTCTTGGAGTGTCCAGAGTATATACCGAGAGTATCCCCCACACAGCAGAGACTGGCAAACTCCCCGTGGTGTTTCCCATATGCCAAAAACAGTAATAATTCATTCCCCTGACCCTGAATTCCCCTGACCCTGAAAGAGTCTCCAATATGGCAGCATTGAGAAAGACGAGTAAGGAGAGGCTGCCAAAATCTCAGTGCTGGGACGAATGGAGATGTTACTCGCACCCGCTCGAGTAAATTGATGGACAATGGGATGACAGTGATACAGTGATATGTAATATACACAAATATAGACATTATAAATGGAATTTTGAAAATATTCTTTTTAAATAACTTATACCAAATCTTTTAGGGCAGCTGAGTACTTATCAAATTAAATATATGTAATTAGTGGCTTCAAAAAAATTTTCAAACCTGGCAAATTTCCTTTTAATACATGCCACTAAGTATAGATTACCCACATTATGTGTGTGGGTTTCTACCACGAAGAAAATTTTAGTGTCACATGGACCTAAATGAAAACAAGTTCTGAAATCAATGGGAAAAAAGGGGGGTGATGAGAATTACTCCATCCATTCCCAGGATCCAAGATATGGAAGTGAGATACTGTCAGGCAGATGCTCTTTCAGATTGAAAATGATGATAGTATCAAAAATAAAGTGGACAGCCTTGGGAGTCTGTAGGAGTCTAGGAATTTATCCATTTCCTCGAGGTTTTGATGTTCCGTGGCATAAAGCTTCTCAAAGTACTCCCTGAGGATCCTCTGAATTTCTGTGGTTTCTGTTGTAATGACCCCCTTTTCATTTCTGATTCGGTTGATTAGGGTTTTCTCTCTCCCTTTCTTTGTGAGTTTTGCTAGAGGCTTATCGATCTTGTTAATTTTCTCAAAGAACCAGCTCTTGGTTTCATTGATCTTTCGGATTGTTTTTTGGGTTTCCATCTCGTTAATCTCTGCTCTGAGTTTTATTATTTCCTTTCTCCTGTTCGGGTTGTGCTCCTTTTTTTGGTCCTTCTCCAAGCTCTTAAGCTGTGAGGTTAGGTTACTTATGTGTGCTCGCTCCTCCTTCCTGAGGAATGCTTGTAGAGCTATAAACTTTCCTCTTAACACAGCCTTTGCTGTGTCCCATAAGTTTTGGTAACTCGTGTTCTCATTTTCATTCGTTTCTAGGAATCTTTTGATTTCCTCTTTCATTTCCTGTCTAATCCACTCGTTGTTCAATAGTGCACTGTTTAATTTCCAGGTGTTTGATTTAGTTTTCTGTTTTTGTGTGTGATTTACTTCTAATTTCAGCGCATTATGGTCTGAGAAGATTGTTGATACAATCTCTACCTTCTTAATTTTATGGAGGCATGTTTTGTGGCTCAGCATGTGGTCTATCTTGGAGAATGTTCCATGTACGCTTGAGAAGAATGTGTATTCAGCTCCCCAAGCACAAAAGTCCTGGCCCGGATGGATTCACTAGTGAATTCTTCCAAATCTTTAAAGAGGACTTACTCCCAATACTCTTTAAGCTTTTCCACGAAATTGAAATATCAAAAACACTTCCAAACAGTTTCTACGAAGCAAATATCACACTGATACCAAAAGCAGACAGAGATACCACAAAGAAAGAGAATTACAGGCCGATATCCCTGATGAACACAGATGCAAAGATCCTCAACAAACTACTAGCAAATAGAATCCAACTACTCATCAAAAAGATCATACACCATGACCAAGTAGGATTCATCCCAGGGATGCAAGGATGGTTCAACATTCGGAAATCAATCAACATAATCCACCATATCAACAAAAGAAAAGATAAAAAGCATATGATCATATCAATAGATGCAGAGAAAGCATTTGATAAGATCCAGCACCCCTTTATGATGAAAACCCTAGCCAAAATGGGTATAGAGGGGACCTTCCTCAACATAATTAAAGCCATCTACCACAAGCCTACAGCAAGCATCATCCTCAATGGGGAAAAACTGAGAGTCTTCCCTCTAAGATCAGGGACGAGACAGGGATGCCCACTCTCTCCACTGCTGTTCAATATAGTACTGGAAGTACTTGCAATAGCGATTAGGCAGGAAAAAGATATTAAGGGCATTCAGGTAGGAAAGGAAGAAATCAAGCTCTCACTATTCGCAGATGATATGATACTCTACTTAGAGAACCCAATAACTTCCACCAAAAAACTCTTAGAAACAATAGACTCGTATAGTAAAGTTGCAGGTTATAAAATCAATACCCAAAAGTCCATGGCTTTCCTATACGCAAACAGTGAGAGAGAAGAAAGCAACATGAAAAAAACAATCCCATTCACAATTGTGCCCCAGAAAATCAAGTACCTAGGAATCAGCTTAACTAAGGAAGTAAAGGACCTGTACAAAGAAAACTACAAAACGCTACTTCAGGAAATAAAAGAGGACATGAGGAAATGGAAAGATATCCCCTGCTCATGGGTCGGGAGACTTAACATTGTCAAAATGGCAATACTACCGAAAGCATTGTATAAATTCAATGCAATCCCTATAAGGATACCCATGACATTCTTCAAAGAAATGGAGCAAACACTCTTGAAATTTATATGGAACAATAAGCCCCCACGAATAGCTAAAGCAATTCTTGGGAAAAAGAAAATGGGAGGAATCAACCTCCCGAGCTTCAAACTGTACTACAAAGCAGTAATAATTAAAACAGCATGGTACTGGAACAAAGGCAGAACTGCAGACCAATGGAACAGGGTTGAATACACTGACATCTCTCCTCAATCATATGCTCATCTAATCTTTGATAAAGGTGCAAGTAATGTGAAGTGGAGTAAGGAAAGCCTCTTTAATAAATTGTGTTGGCATCACTGGACGGCTACATGCAAAAAAATAGGCTCAGAACTCTGCCTAACACCATGTACAAAAGTAAGATCAAAATGGATTAAAGACCTCAACATCAGACCAGAAACCATAAGGTACATTGAAGATAAAGTTGGCAAAACCCTCCATGACATTGAAGCTAATGGTATCTTCAAAGATGCCACGCCACTGGCCGAGCAAGTGAAAACAGAGATAGATAAATGGGACTATCTTAAACTAAGAAGCTTCTGCACCTCCAAAGAAACAGTGACCAAAATACAAAGACAGTCTACAGAATGGGAAAGGATATTCACCGAATACACATCTGACAAGGGGTTGATATCCAGGATATACAAAATACTGGTTAAACTCCACAAGAAGAAAACATCCAACCCCATCCAAAAATGGGGCAATGAAATGAACAGAAACTTTCTCAAAGAAGAAATCCGAATGGCAAAAAAGCACATGAGAAAATGCTCTACATCATTAATCATCAGGGAGATGCAGATCAAAACCACAATGAGATACCATCTCACACCTCAGAGACTGGCCCAAATTCAAAAGAACAAAAGCAACCGATGCTGGCGTGGATGTGGCGAGAAAGGGACACTCCTTCACTGTTGGTGGGAATGTCCACTGGTTCAGCCCTTCTGGAAAACAGTATGGACGATTCTCAAAAAATTAGAAATTGAGCTCCCATTTGACCCAGCAATACCACTCCTGGGAATATATCCCAGAGAGGCAAAAATGTATAGTCGAAGTGACATCTGCACTTGTTTGTTCATTGCAGCCCTCTTTACAATAGCCAGAAACTGGAAGAAACCTGAATGCCCAAGAATAGATGACTGGTTAAAGAAACTTTGGTACATCTACACAATGGAGTACTATGTAGCTCTTAGAAAAGATGAAGTCATGAAATTTACATACAAGTGGTACAATATGGAAAGTATCATGCTAAGCGAAATGAGTCAGAAAGAGAGGGATAGACATAGAAAGATTGCATTCATCTGGGGGATATAAAGTAACAAAGTATGAGATTAATACCCAAGAATAGCTGAGATCAGCACCAGGAGGATTACTCCATAACTTAGAGGCCAGCCGGGTATCCTAGAGGAAAGGGCTATTCAGATAGAGAAGGGAGCACCAAATAAAGGATGTTTGGAGGATCCTCCCAGGAGGGGAGATGCATGTCGAAAGTAGACTATGGACTGAACATGTTTGCCACTCAATGCCTCTTTTGCAGACCACAACACCCAAAAGGAGAGAGAGAACACAGGGGATTTGCCCTGCCACAGAGACGGGGGGATGGGGGGATGGGGGTGGGAGGGATATTATCCATGGTGGTGGAAAATGGGCACTGGTGGAGGGATGGGTATCTGATCATTGTATAATTGAAACCAAAGCACAAAAAATTGTAAATCTACAACTTTAAAAAAAATAAAATAAAATAAAGGGGGAAAAAAAAATAAAAAAAAAATAAAAAATAAAGTGGACAAATGACAACCAAGTGTTCCCAGGGCAATAGGCAACAGGCAAGTTCTTGGGAAACTTGATCTGATTCAGTCTTGTCTCAACAGCTACTTAATATCAAAGGATAGAAATTGGAGCTTTTTGTAGCATTCTATGCTTTCTTAGGGCCTTCTTGATTGTGGTTAGTTAATGCTAGGAAAACTTTCAACTTTTCAACAACGACAAAAGTGAATAACCTGAAATGGGAAAAAAAAAACCCATAAACTTTAAGATAGACTATTTGATTTAAACCTTTTAAAGAGTGACCTTCAAGTCACTCCACAACAAAATCTCATGACAAAACATAAAAGAACTTAGAGCTCTGTGTTGGCTGCATTCCTGTGGAAAAGAAGGAATAAACAGATTTCATTTGGGAAATTTGACTTTGGGGCAAATTATTTTTATACTAAAGACCCCCAAAAATAATTATATTAAAAGAAATAAACAATGAGTTCATTTCCAGGCATGAGAAAAATAGCTTATTTATGTCACAATCAGAATTTGGAAGCACAGTAAGAAGGAATAAGTGCTCTAAAACAGTGGTTCTTAATAACTATCCCTGACGTGAGGAAAAAAATTAAAAAGTTCCCAAAGATATCCAAATCCTAATTTAAAGAAACCAAATATATCTATTTTCATAGGAAATAAGAATTAAAATTTGAGGTAAAATTATGCTTCTAATTAATTTATCTTAAAGAGAATGATTGTGGATGGTTATCTCAGTGGGCCCCAGGAAATCACAGGGTCCTCAAGAGACTACATCAATCAGACAAAGATCAGAGGAAATTATTCTGTTATTTCTAAAGATGGAGGAAGGGGTAATATGTCAAGGAGTGCATAAAGGAAATTTTAGAAGCCTAAAAATGCAAAAACTATTAGGAGATGGAGAAAAGGATGGATGGATGGATGGATGGATGGATGGATGGATGGATGGATGGAGCAATGAAAGGGTGGATGGTTGAATCATTTGACCAGTGGATCAATGGATGGGTGGGATGTAAATGATGGTAAGAGTCAAGTTCAGTTTGATATGGATGTGCTGGTTTCTAAACTATAATTTTCATTCTAGGAGCTATGCCTACTTCCTTCTAAGATATGTGAGCCAATATATTCCCCTTTTTGCTCGAGCAAACTGAATTGAATTTATGCTATCTATAGTCCAGATAGTTTTGAATAATGTAACATTTTTTAAATAAAGTGTTCTTTAACACAAAAATAAAGCTTTTACACTGAAAACACTCTTCCATGTTATTTTCTAGCAGTTTTCACTTTGGAGGGCAGCTTTCTAAGGATCCATTTCCCAGACCCTGACCCACTTCTGGAATCCTTCTTAACTTGCTACCCCCAGCGTCCATGCTCTTACTAGTTTTTCTTCTACTACATCTGCAGCCAGGTTTTCCGTAGTAGCTCTTCAATGATACAGCACCAGGCCTTGCAAAAAGACTTACAATTTCCATACATGAACTTTTCACCAATTCACAATTACAACTACAAATCTCTGTAAACACTTCTTGAAAACCAGTGGAGCATCCTATCCTCATAAAATTCCTCTGAGCCTTCTAGGTTAAAAGAAATACTGAAGAGAATCAGACTCTCCTGTCATTAATTCAAATTTGACTCATGCCTAAAGTAACTTGGAAGTAAAACTACTATGATATTTGGATAATTTTTATTCTATGTTTTAAAAAAGGTTGTTGCTTGGGGACAATACTTAGTAGCAATTTTTTGGTGCAACAGAGGTCAATGTAAATGCTCTTAATTGGTAGGAAAAGAGTTGAGATTAGAAAATTAATTTTCCAGAAACAAAAAGGTAATTCAAATGTCTTGAATACCTACCTTGCATATAGAGGTCCTAAGTTTGATACATGGCCCGAAATTCATTCTTTATACACGTGGTCCCCCTACACCACTGACTCTGAATAGTGTAATATTACTGAGGCAGAGCCAGTTATCACCAAGAGTAACCACTGGGATTACTGATGACAGACATCTCACAGAAAAATTATTCACTGTATCACTGTCCTCCCGTTGTTCATTGATTTACTCGAGCAGAAACCAGTACTGTCTCTGTTCTTCCCAGCAGTGATATTTTTTTCCCTTGAATAAATTATCATTTCTTAAAAAAATTTTATTAGTGAAACACCATGAGGTACAGTTGTAGACTTACAAATTTTTGTGCTTGGGTTTCAGTTATACAATGATAGAGTACCCATCCCTCCACCAGTGCCCATTCTCCACCACCACTGATCCCAATATCCCCCCCACCCCCAATCCAATCAAGTCTCTGTGGCAGGGCATTCCCTTTTGTTCTCTCTCTCCTTTTGGGTGCTGTGGTTTGCAAAAGAGGCATTGAGTGGCAATCATGTTCGATCTATAGTCTACTTTCAGCATGCATCTCCCATCCTGGGAGGATCCTCCCAATACCCTTTACTTGGTGCTCCCTTCTCTATCTGAGCTGCCGTTTCCCCTAGCATGTGTGGCTGGCTTTAAAGCCATGGAGTGAACCTCCTGGTACTTATCTCCATTATTCTTCAGTATTAGTCTCCTATTTTGTTACTTTATATTCTACAGATGAAAGCAATATTTCTATGTCTGTTCCTCTCTTTCTGATTCATTTCACTTAGCATGATACTTTCCATGTAGTAACACTTGTAAGTAAAATTCATGACTTCATCTTTTCTAACAGCTGCATAGTACTCCATTGTGTAGATGTACCAATTTCTTTAACCAGTCATCTGTTCTCGAACACTCGCGGTACTCGGGTTTTTTTCCAGATTTTGGGTATTGTGAACAGTGCAGCAATGAACATAGAAGGGCAGATGTCATTTTGACTATACCTTTTTGCCTCTCCAGGACATATTCCCAAGAGTGGTATTGCTGGATGAAATGGGAGCTCAATTTCTAATTTTTTGAGAAGCCTCCATACTGTTTTTCAAAAGGGCTGAATCAGTCGGTATTCCCACCAGCAGTTAAGGAGAGTCCCTTTCTCTCCACATCCACGCCAATACCACTTGCTTTTATTCTTTTGGCTGTGGGCCAGTCTCTGTGGTATGAGATGATATCTCATTGTTGTTTCGATTTGCATCTCCCTGATGATTAGTGATGTATGTGCCTTTTTGCTATTCGGATTTCTTCTTTGACAAAGTTTCTGTTCATTTCATCACCCCATTTTTTGATGGGGTTGGATGTTTTCTTCTTGTGGAGTTCAACCAGTGCTTTGCATATCCTTGATATCAACCCCTTATTGGATGGGTATTGGGTTAATATCCTTTTCCATTCTGTAGATTGTCTTTGTATTCTGGTCACTATATCTTTTAAGGTGCAGAAGCTTCTTAATTTAAGATAGTCCCATTTGTTTTCTCTGTTTCCACTTGGTTGGTCAGCAGAATGTCATCAATATCGTGGAGGGTTTTGCCGACATTGTCTTCAATGTACCTTATGGATTTTGGTCTGATGTTGAGATCTTTAATCCATTTTAATCTGACTTTTGTGCATGGTGTTAGGTTGCGGTCTAATCCCATTTTTTTGCATGTGGTTGTCCAGTTATGTCACCACCATTTGTTGAAGAGGTTTTCCTTGTTCCACTTCACATTTCTTGCTCCCTTATCAAAGATTAGGTGTTCATACATTTGGGGTTGTGTGTACAGACATTCCACCTTGTTCCATTGTCTGTGGCCCTGCCTTTGTTCCACTACTATGCTGTTTTAATTGTTACCACTTTGTAGTAGAGTTTGAGGGTGGGGGAGAGGTAATGCCTCCCCGTGTCTTTTTTCCAAGAATTGCTTTAGCTATCCATTGGCGTTCGTTGTTCCATATGAATTTCAGGAGTGCTTGATCTATTTCTTTAAAGAATTTCATGGTTATCCTTTTAGGGATCACATTAAGTCTGTATAATGCTTTGGGGAGTATTGCCATTTTGACAATGTTAATTCTTCCTATCCATGAGCAGGGGATATATTTCCATTTCCTTGTGTCTTCTTTTATTTCATGAAGTAGCATTTTGTAGTTTTCATTGTAGAGTTCCTTTACCTCTTTAATTAGGCTGATTCTGAGGTATTTGATTTTCTGGGGCACAATTGTGAACGGGTTTTTTTTTCAGGTCACTTTCCTCTGTCTCATTATTTACATATAGGAAAGCCATGAACTTTGGGGCATTAATTTTATAGCCTGTGACTTTACTGTCATGCAACAATTGGATTGGGAAGGAATTGGAGTGAAGATACAGTCAGCAACTACACCACCTCTGCTTTGCTGATGACATCATTCTAATAACACCAAACATTAGCCAAGTGGCACAAATGCTGGCCGACTTCAACCATGAGTGTGGAAAGGTCAGACTACAGCTGAATCTCACAAAGACAATCTTTATGAGAAATGGTCTTGTTTCTGATGTTCCATTCGCTCTCAATGGAACGAACATCTCTGAATGCATCTTCTAGGTCAAGAAGTCAACATGACGAATGACCTGGCACCTGAGTTGTGCAGGAGGAAGAGAGTGGCTTGGACCGCCTTCAAGAGTGTTGAAAAAATAGCTAAGAGGACCAAGAACCTCTGGCTCCAGGCACATCTCTTCGATTCCACTGTCCTTCCTGCATTAACATACGCCTCAGATACCTGGGCCCCACGAAAACAGGATGACATTGCTATTCAGGTCTCCCAAGGAGGAATTGAAAGTGCTATGCTTGGAGTATCACACTTCACTCAAATGAGAGAAAGAATCTGGAGTTCCAACCTCCATCTATGGTCAAGAATCAGGAACTCTGTCTCATTTGCCAAGGCATCGTAAATCAGATGGGCTGCACACGTAATTCAATTTGGAGACTACCACTGGACTAGAGCCATAACTGACTGAATTCCATGGGATGTCAGAAGACCGGGTGGCCACCCATCTACAAGATAATCAGACTTTTTTGTCAAGACCCTGAACAATTGCATTGAGGCTCTTCATTTCCCTAAAACGAGCAGACGCCATTGGGCTACACTAGCACACGACAGGGATAATGAAGACATTACTGAAGCCCTCTCAAGCAAATTGATGAGTAAGGGGATGTCAAGTGATCAATTTATCAAGTAATAAAGTAATATATATCCACTACACACAATATTCTAGAAGGCTACTGCAGCATAATAATCTGTGGTCATCTCCAGATGGGTGCACTGAATCACCTAGAGAAAGAATTGAAAGAAATTGGCCACTCTGCACTCCTGAGTTGTACCTGTTTGTGTAATAGTTATTAAGGGAGTTAAAATAATAACTTCTAAAGTAATCAGAAATGCTTTGACTTACCCATATAACAGAATTATATATAATAATAAATGTTTGAGAAAGAAGCAAGGAAGAAAATCGCTTCCCTCTGGATAGGATCTTTATATAGGATCCTGAGTAAGAAGAAAACATCCTGATAGAGTGGGAACACCTTCAAGGATAATGAGGAACTCATCTTTTAATGTGGACACTGGAGGAGGTCAGGTTCACACAAAAAATTAATATATGCCCGATAGAATACTATGATATGACACACATGATTTGTAGATTGAAGTTAGTGATTTTGTTAATTATCAAGATCATGTTACAAAGAAATCCATACTGAACTATCTCGCCTTATAATATGTTCTAGAAGGCAACCATAGTCCAGGGAGAACATATGTCTTTTTTACATAACATCCATTTCCCCAAACGCTCCTTGAATCCTGTGAAAAACTGCATCTGTCACATATCTGGGTTCACCTCAGCAGGCTGCATCATCAAGAAGGTTTCTTTCATTACAAGCCTGTCTTTAAAATATGGTTTCTAAGTCCTGTGGGCTAATTAAACACAGCTGGGCTACATCAGCCCCACTCAAATGTAGCGATTTAGCTTGCAACAAAAAAAATCAATCATCATTAATCACTAAATCCATGCAGTGACTTTTAGAGGTGTTAAATTGTTGAGCCGGGTGATGGTGATGCTTTTCATTGCAAGACTAACTGGTTAAAGTGAGAAGCAGTACACATTTCCTAAAATGAATAACCTAGGTGATAGCATCCAATGCTCATATGCACAGAACAAAAATTTCTAGTTAGAACAGTTGTGAAGGGATCATAATTTCCCTATACATCATATGTGCTCTAAGTCGTGCTCATTTTAAGAGATGTGGAGACGCATGCAGTTGCTTCTACCACTAGTTTCTATAACTTGAATGGCATCTGCTGGAGTATGACATATCATTTATAATGTGAATATATGTATATTTATGCATACATAATACAATGTGTATAATATGTACACTCACTTGTAAGTAGTTTCATTGAGCCAACCTTTTTCCTTTTCTTGTCATATCATAAGTCCTTTGCCTTATGATTCATTAAGTTTATGCTTTTCTGAACGCCTTCAAGAACGTCGAAGAAATAGCTAAGAGGACGAAGAACCTCCGGCTCCGGGCACATCTCTTTGATTCCACTGTTCTTCCTGCATTAACTTATGCCTCAGAGACCTGGGCCCTACGAAAACAGGATGAGAATGCTATTCAGGTCTCCCAAAGAAGAATAGAAAGAGCTATGCTTGGAATATCACGTTTCACTCAAATGAGAGAAAAAATCCGGAGTTCTGACATCCGTCGATGATCAAGAATCAGGGACGCTGTCTCATTTGCCAAGGTGTCGAAAATCAGATGGGCTGGTCACGTAATGAGATTTAAAGACGACCGCTGGACTAGAGCTGTTACCGACTGGATTCCACGGGATGTCAAAAGACCGCATGGCCGCCCACCTACCAGATGGTCAGACTTCTTCGTGAAGATCATGAACGATCGGTTTAAGGCTCTTCATGATCTCAGAGCGAACAGATGCCATTGGGCTACACTAGCACGCGACAGGGACAAATGGAGACGTTACTGGCGCCCGCTCGAGCAAATCGACGACTAACGAGAAGTTAAGTGATTAAGTGATGCTTTTCTGAATACAGTCATGATCAAATGATAGTAAAGGAGTTTGTTTTATGCCAATCTCAACCAATTTATTAAAGTCATACTTCTTTGAAAGGCAAGAATATGAAGCTTTTGATTCTCCATATAGACAACCATTGGCATTAACACTATTACTGCTTTCTATGATATTGTTTTATTTTAGATTTCTTTTCCTCTTTTTAATCCTTTCTACTTCACTGGTCAAGTAGACTCACTTTGGAAACTCTAATATTTAATGTCTGTTCAATGGAATTGCTTATCAAATCAAGGGGTTGAGTTTCACGTATGTTTCTGTACATCAGTTTAGATACCACTCGTCCTGTGCCCATGATAGAAATCACAGTTCAGGCTATGCACCTGCTTCCCTAAAATCAAAACATCCCTGGTGCTTTTTCTGTTGCAAACTAAGTGCACGAATTGATTTAGGAAACAACAAACACCCTACTGCCTCTCCCATACTTCAGCTGAAGACAAGTGACAAAGAAATCATTTGCAGGCCAGTTTCAAAAGCAAGATGTACAATAACAGGAAAATAGCCTTAAGCAGACAAGGCAATTTTCACTTTTGCCTCCTGAAACTTAACATTTTTGTCCACTGTAAACTCACTATGTGAAGGTCCAGCCATGGTGTTTCTCTTAGAGAAAATTTTACTGGAAGTTAACCTGGGGAAATCCAAATGATAAATTCCACCTGCTGTCATCAACCCTCTGCATCTTCTTTCTTTTAATCCCAAGACTTGTTCATGGTCCCCTATGAGCTTTGTCTTTCTTGAGGGTAAAAAAAGTCTAATATTTGAGTTTGACTTTCTTCTCTTCTTCGAAAGACAAAATAGCATATGAAGAAAATTAAAACCATGATTCTTGAGCTCTTATCCCTTTAAAGGTTTGGAAGGAGCAACTTTGCAGACAAAAATCATAGAGGAGAAGAGGGCAGAAAGGAACGGATTGGGCTGAAAGGTGGGTCACCAAGAAGAGATGAAGAAAAGTGGGGAAGAATGGAGATGGAAGGGACACTAGAAAACACAATAAAATGGTCAGATAAAAATGATAAAAGGCCAAAGACAGTAACGTGTTAAAGCATATATCTTGCTTGCAGTCAACCTCAGTACATTTCTCATCTTGATATGGTCCCCCAAATATTGCTGGCTGTAGCTTAAGATGCCCCCAGTACCAGTGGGGTGGGTGCTAGATAATTTCTAGCACCATAATATCCAAGCTGCACTGAATTCTAGAGACCTCACATTAACCTTGCATTGTTCAGGTAGGCTGAAAGTCACTGGGAGGGGCCCCTGGGCTTCCTGAGCACTGCTGGGGATACCCACCATTATGGAGCTGTACATGTATGTGCGTATCCATAT